>NC_027752.1:24396196-24417543 GCF_000695525.1 Brassica oleracea var. oleracea
GGAAAATTACCCAATATCGATGAGATGAAGATGGGATTAGACAACTAAAAGATTTAAGAAGAAGACTCTTTATAATTTTGGAAAGGGTTTACAAAGATTTTGTTTTGAGAACTCTCTCTTACAAATGTTTTCTCTCTTTGTTTTCTTGATGTGGATGATTACAAATGGTGCCAAGCACCTCTATTTATACAAATGGAGGAGCACACTCCAACAAGTTCTAGATTTCTCTAAATTATTATTTATTTCAAAATATCTAACTGCATAAATTTCTCTCTTATTCTACACACTTCTTCATCCTTCTCCATTTTTCTCTACATATCTCTTCTTCTTGGGCTTTTGGGTTATAACTTGATTAGTTATTATTCTTGGGCTAATGAGGGAAAACACAACATTTTGGGCTGAGACTAAATGAATCTCGAAGCCCAGTACTCTCAATATGCCTTCGCTTGATTCACTTACGAAACCCGACAATGGCCCAGACCTAAGACGACAACGTTCCTCACAAACACTTGAATACATTTTGTTTGTTTGTCAATGTTTGACTTGGTAGTATATTGGTTTATATAGGATGGATTGGGAATGTGCAAAGGCAGCAACAAGACATAATGGCTCCTCCCATGGGTCAACGGATGATGGGTTTACATCAATTTTTGCAGAATATGATTTAATTATTAAGATAATTTCAATTTCTTTATGTTTTTCTTCTTCTTTGTATCTATTAGTCATTTATTTATTCTAACCATTGATTTAGCTAGGCTTCGTTTTTGACTTTTCGTGGGTGGGAAATTGGGCATGAATTGATCTTATGCTGTGATGTGAACTTTTTGCTATAATTTCTGAAACATATCACTGGGACGTGAACCCATTTTGTATTTTTTTTATTCCAAAAATAATAATACTATTCTTTTTTATATTTTATATTATTTTTTGACCTTAAGTAATAACATCAGATACAAATTCAATTGCTTTTTTTTTTGCAACAATTCAATACCTTTGAATGAATTGATTCTCTATTTTCTGCTAGAAATATGTAAGTTTGTAACTACTTTCTCAAAAAAAAAAAAATGTAACTACAATTAAAATAATTATGGCAATTTTAATACGATAGTATTTTATTCGCAGAAGTAAAACTTGAGCGGAAGATACATATTTTCAATAAATATCAGAATTTTACATGTATGTAATTTTAATTGAATTTACAAAATAACTGTCTCATTTCATCGTATTTCATCATGTTTAGGATATGATACAGGTTTGAAGATGAACCGTACTTTTATTATCTTTTATCAAATCATCCCATCACAAACTTAAATGAGATGTTCAACACAGCACAATTATCCAAAACACATCAGAGACATAAACCGGATAAACTCGGAGCCACAAGCCGGACAACACATGAAGCAAAGACAACAATACTAAACCATAGAAATTAAAAACTAACTTTCACAAATGCTCAAGACTTTCTTGCAGAAAATCACTTCCCCCATAGAAACTAAAGAACAAATAAGCCTATTCTGTGAACACATATATCGGCCGGAACCTAGTAACACAACCATAATGATGAGCACAAGAGAGGCCGTCCTTGAATTACAAAATGCAGCTTGAGAAGAGCTAACTGAAGAGCTCTAAACCACTGGGCTAAACCAAAATCCCCATGAACAAACCGACAATTATTAGAGAGAATTAGAACAACTTCGCAATGACACACTTCAAATACCAAAGCAGAACCATTGAAAGCATAACATGATCGACAATCAACCGGATGCAGATTCCACAACTAAAGGAAATGAAAGAGAGCTGAAGAACCAAAAGCTGCAAGGAGACATCACCACTGTTGGAAATGTGCATTTGGTCATGGATGCTATTGCCATGGATGCAATTTCGTGGATGAGTTTGGTTATGTGAAATTGGAAACAGATGCAGTTCCGCGGATGCGTTTCTGTGGATGCCTCATTCCAAGTTATGTTTGGGAGAGAGAGAGCTGAAGAACCAAAAGCTGCAAGGAGACATCACCACTGTTGGAAATGTGCATTTGGTCATGGATGCTATTGCCATGGATGCAATTTCGTGGATGAGTGTGGCTATGTGAAATTGGAAACAGATGCAGTTCCGTGGATGCGTTTCTGTGGATGCCTCATTCCAAGTTATGTTTGGGCCTTAGTGGCTAAAGCCTATTTCGTGTAAGGGTTTTGGGAGAGCATATATAAACTTCCTAACCTAATTTGTGCCTCCTATTCCAGAAAAAAATAGAGAAAGAAGCTTTCTACAAGATCAAAATAGAGAAAGAAGCTCTCTACAAGATCTAGAGAGAAAGAGACAACAAAGAGGGAAAATCCATAAGATCTCAAGAGGGAGACAAGCAAAAACCTCAAAGGCAGTCAAGGAGGAACTGCATGCTGAGCAAAGGGCAAGAAGGAGACAAGATAGAAGTAGTCAGAGAGTGAGAAGCTACCATAGACAAGAGAAGAAACAAAGTTCAAGTCTTTGTGTTCTTAGAGTGTGTTGGTATTGTACTCTTCTTCTGTAATCTCCTTTGTCATTCTCAAGGTTGTGAGAAGTGACATGAACTTGTAAGATTTGCTTGATAGTGGAAGTTGTGGGAGAAGGATCCCACCCCAGAGGTACCGCAAGGGAACTGGGTTAAAAATCTTGTGTCTTTAAGTCTCTGTTGTTCATCACAAAGATCCAAATGTTTAACACTCAAAGGGTAGGGAAGTTAGGTTTATGGGTAAACCTAACAAAGTGTATCATAACTAGCAAGTGATTGCTGTTGGGTGATACAAAGTCTAGTAAGATTTCCCTAACAACCACAACTACAAAATCAAGGTATAAACCCAAACCCTTTGTAAAACATGATGCTCATAAAAGCTTACCCATGAATAACAACGGAGGAAGGAGATGACATACAAAAAGGTCCAACAAGAATCTAGACAGAGCAAAAACAAAGAACTGAATTCACTAATCTAGAAAATTGAAAACATGGCAACACAAGGTGAAAGAACTAAACAGCCAACAAAGACTAAGATATCACTCAACAAAATAACAAGGATATGGAGGAAATATGACCCGATCAATTAACCATCCAAGAATCACTTAGAACCCATTTCAACAGATCCGATGAAAGAAGTAATGTCCCACATCAATGCCGGCATATTCCGGCACTGCTTACTAGAAAACAGTCTCAGATCTGTTCAAGTATCCAAACGAACCAAAAGACAGAGACATACTCAGACACCATCTCAGGAATCTCAGCTACCGAAGAACCTCATCTTAACTTAATAAACTTACTAGGCGACTCTAGATCCTCTCACGGCGCCGACGAAGCTTGCCGGATACCGGAGAAGGTGAAACGAACTCTTAAAGATTTTGCTCTCTAGACGGTTCCTAGGACGAACTCGATGAGGAATGTGACCAAAAATGTTTATCTACGAAATTAACATATTCTTTTATCAGAAAATACTTATATTTTGTTTAAATGAATATCTATTAAAATGTTCTTAATCAATATACAATACTAAAAGACAAATATAAGCCATGAAGAGGGTGTCTACGTAGGATAGGAAAATCAACCAATCAGAGAACCCGAAATTACCACGTTATCTCATTTATTATTTTTCGTAAAAAATGAAAAAAAAATGCGACAGAAAGGGTCGAACCCGGGTTAGTATGACATACATATAGGACAGTTACCACTAAGCCATTGAAACTTTCTTGGACACATATACAAGAATCACTAACTATCTAATCGCAAACTCTTATGTACAATTACAATAATATAAATTCAACTTTCAAGACTCCGATACTTTGTTTTGTAAAAAAAAAAAGTAAGTGACTAAGCTAATATATTCTTTGAAAGTGTGAAAACATTGACAAATATGAAAAAACATAGATTTTTTGTTTTCGTGACAAAGTTAAGAATTTTGTAAAAGTAAGTTTAACATATAAATTTTCGTGACAAATATGAAAAAGGATAATTTTTTGTACAATTTTGACAAAACAACTCAAAACATAGTTCTCTAATGTCTTAATAAAATATTATTTAACGATGCAATAATTAAATATATCAATTCAACAAATTTTGTAATTTATAGACAAAAAAAATAACACAACAAATTTTGAAACATTTGTTTAACCTATCGATTTATTTTCATGAGAATCCAACTAAACAAGATAAAAAACAATTACATGTACAAATATTTAATTACCATTTTATTCAATTTTGGTTAATTTCAAATTGTAATAATGTATCTTTTTGAAGTTACAAAAAAATAATGTTATTTCTTTATTACACTAGCATTATATATAGATTCTATATACACAAATAAATATAATATAACAACATACGCTTGCTTTCCCCAATTCATATGAAAACTTTTTAAGTTATCCACCAAAGCAAATTAATTAAATCAATCAAATTGTTAGAATACATCAAATTAATATATAATTTTATTTTAAATTAAATTATTTAAAAGTGTATTTTCATTAAAAACAAAATAATAAATAAGTAAATTATCAATTCTGTGAAAGAAATAGAAGCTTAATACGGAAAAAATCTTAAATAAAAAAAACTCTAAAAATTAACAAAAAAAAAACTAATAAAAATTAAACTATGATATCACTTAAAAGCTTCTTAGACAATATTAAAAAAATATTTAAGCGATAATTAGACAAATTTGATTTTTTTTTGCCAGCCAAAAGTTTATTTTTAATTAACATCAATTATTTCAAGATGTTTAAGAAAGAATAGACAAAAAAAATAGGATGGACATGAATGATATATGAACTATGAATAGTACTTTGTAAAGCTGACTTAGATAACACATTTGCACATCCATTTCCAGATTTTTTTGATGTCTAAATTCAATTTCTTCAGAGCAGTTATTCCACAAAGAGATCGTATGAGATATTGTTTTGATATTCAGATTTGTTTCTTGACTGTTAAGAAGATTGATAACTGTAAAAATGTCTCATTCGAATATGATATGTTTATAACCGAGTCCCCAACATGAGATAAGTTTGTTTAAAAAGTAAATAATTTCATTTTTCTTATATTATATAATAAATATATATTATCTACTGATAATAAAAATATAGTTATTCATCTATCACAAATATCTATGCAAATATGTGAATCAAGTACAACAATCAAACAACATAATGATTTCCACAAAGAAAATTTAAAAAATATATTTATGTTATGTAGTTTTATTTTATATTCTTTAAATAAAGTAATACAATATTATACATTATTTTTGTAGAATTGAGAAATACATATAGTTAAAAAATCTAGTTATATATAAAAAGGAGGAGAGTATCATTACAATTTACTGTTCAAATATCATCTGTTAAATTTTTCACCCACTTAATTTATAAGATTAAAAAGAACTCAATTTTCTCTAAATCTTCAAAGTAAATTATACTAATATTTTTTACGTAATTAGTATCTTTTTTTTTTTGTTATCAAATAGGGTTTAAGTGTTGACAAAAAAAGAGAAGAAGATCAAATAGGATTTAAGTACCTTTTTAATTTTCAAATATTAGTAAAAAACAACAGACCTCTCTCCTTCCTCGCAACTTCGCATTGGCTTGTTGACAACGCCTCTTGACTCTTGACCACATCCCTCCTACTCTGCCATTTCAATTCTCGATCGAAATCTCCCTAAAATCAATTTTGTGTGATTTCGATCGGAGAATCACTCAAATGGAGCCACAAGTTGACGACCAGCGAGCCCATGCCGTAGTCATAATCACTCTCCCACCTTCCGATGATCCTTCCCAAGGCAAAACTATCTCTGCCTTCACCCTCACTGACCACCACTACCCACCCGAAACCCATCCGGAGGACCACCCAAACCCGAATTTTCAACCCGGCCCACTTCACCAAAACCCGGATCCCGGACTCTGGCTCTCGGATCTCTCCACGGGCTCGCCGAGACTAGTTCTGAGTCTTATCGCTATTTCGCTTCTCGCGATTGCCTTCTACGCCTCTGTTTTCCCCAACACCGTTCAGATGTTTAGGGTTTATGATGAGAGGGATCGTGACGATGAAGCCAATCGCCGTGAAACGTCGTCGTTTGTCTTCCCTGTCTACCACAAACTGGGTGCCCGGGCTATCCCAGACCGGAAGTTAGCGGAAGTTGTGGATGTAGTAAAAAGTGGAATCCTTGTGGAGTCAATCGATCAAGAGCTGGTCAACCCTGTGAAAGTCAACGATGCTTTTTCTGCTATCGCTGCTTCTTTTGACTCCTCCACTACGATTCTTCCCGTTGGTGGAGATGTCTATCCTAATGGGTAATAATAGAGCATTGTATTGAAATGTAAAATGTTGTTTTGTTACTTACAGCGCAAGTAACGAAAGCTTTTGTCTTTTTTATTTTATTTTATTGCAGGCTCTACTTCACACGGATTCTTGTTGGAAAACACTACTTCTATCTCGACATCGATACTGGAAGTGACTTGACTTGGGTCCAGTGTGACGCTCCTTGTAGGAGCTGCGCTAAGGTAAAGATTCATTGTTTAAAAAAGATTTTTAGGAGAATTGTCAATGTGAAAGTGCCGATGAACATTCTGGATTTGGTGGGTATTTAGGGAGCAAATCAATTGTATACACCAAGAAAAGGTATGTTAGTGAGATCCGCGGAGTCCTTATGTGTAGAAGTTCAAAAGAATCAAATGACACAACATTGTGAGGATTGTGAGCAATGTGACTACGAGATTGAGTATGCTGATCTTAGCTCTTCCCTTGGAGTTCTCACCAAAGATGAGTTTCATATCAATCTCCACAACGGCTCAGTTGCCGACTTGGATATTGTTTTCGGGTAACCATTACTCCCTTTTTTTAAACTATTGGTGACTTTTCTTACGGAATATCATTTTTGTGATTGAAACTTTAAGGTGTGGATATGATCAGCAAGGGCTGCTGTTAAACACTCTGGTAAAAACAGACGGGATCCTCGGTCTAAGCAGAGCTAAAATTAGCTTGCCTTCTCAACTTGCAAGCCGAGGTATCATCAGCAATGTGATTGGCCACTGCCTTCCCTCTGATCTAAACGGTGAAGGGTATATCATCATGGGAAGTGATTTGGTTCCCTCACACGGAATCACATGGGTTCCTATGCTTCACCATTCTCACTTGTAAGTATAATACTCCCAAAAGTTTTCAACCTTTGTCATTCACATAGTCAAACAATATTTGCATTTCTGGGATCTTTCAGGGAAGTTTATCAGATGCAAGTTTCAAAAGTGAGCTACGGGAATGGTATGCTTAGCTCAGACGGTAGAGTAGGCAAAGTCTTATTTGACACAGGAAGCTCTTATACATACTTCCCTAACAAGGCTTACTCTCACCTGGTCAAATCAGTAAGCTATCACATTATGAAACCAATAAACACTTTTTAGATTAAACTCTTCTTCTGGTCAATGATTTTGTTATTGTGTTCGTTGGTGAAAAGCTTAAAGAAGTTTCTGGGTTGGGACTAACACTTGACGAATCAGACAAAACACTGCCTATCTGTTGGCGAGCTGACTTCGTGATCAGGTAGTTTTCAGAACTTATTTTAACAAAAAATATCCAATTTCATATCTGTGAAGGTTAACTGTTGGTGTTTTGATATGCAGTTCCTTGTCGGATTTTAAACGGTTCTTTAGACCAATAACTCTGCAAATAGGGAGCAAATGGTGGATCATATCAAAAAAACTTGTGCTTCAGCCAGAGGATCACTTGATCATAAGCGTAAGCGTTTTTGTTAATGCTCTCACGATTATGATTTGGCTTTTGTTTATTTCAGTTTCGTACACACTTTTGATGCAGAAAAAAGGAAACGTATGTCTTGGGATATTAGATGGAAGCAGTGTTCATGATGGATCCACCATTATTCTTGGAGGTAAAATCAACATACATAATTATATGAATCTGAATCTCGCAATAATCGAACATTGAAACATCTTTTGTTTTTTGTTTTCTGTAGACGTGTCGATGCGTGGACACCTGATCGTGTACGACAATGTAAAGCGGAGAATCGGATGGATGAGATCAGACTGCGTTCGGCCTCGTGATTCTGATTTCAATGTACCTTTCTTTCAAGGTTGAGGAACATCCATAATTCTTACATCCCGACACCATGCGAGTGTTTGATATATAGTGTATGTAGTAAGTGTAATGTAACATAAGAAAGAAAAGATTACTCATGTTTTGATCTGTATCTAATTCAATTCATGTACTTTGGGATTAGGTTGAATTAGAGAGAATAGAGAAAGAGATAAGGGCGAGAAGAGAAGTGTCGTCATTGTTGTATCTCGAGAGCTCAATTGAGCTAAGATTGCTGGAACTTTCCAGCTCCAGAGAGTTATAGCGGCTCTTCCTCATCGGAGGAGTGCAGTGAACTCCGGGTGACCAAATCGCCGTGTTACTGTTTTTTTTTTCTTTCTTCGTTCTCGTATCGCACAAGTCGTTAGATCTAGGCAGAGGCGGACCTACGTACAAAGAAGGAGGTGCAATTGACACAGGTTAAATATAAAATTTAGGTTTGTAAGTCTGTTTTTGTAATTGATCTTAGCTCGGTTGGTTATAGGTTCAGCCCAGTGACCCCTTTTCCCGAGTTCAAAACACCCATCATGCAATCATTATTTTTTTTTCTTTGTTTTAGTTGGGCCTGTGACCCAGATAAAAAAGTTTTCTGGGTCCGCCACTGGATCTAGGTGAAATGAGTTAAGTTCTAAGCCGAGGTTTAACAACTCTGATCAACTTCTCAGTATGAATCCCCCATGAGAGGATCGCTTCGAGATCTTCACGATCTCACACTAATCTCCAGTTCAAAATGCATAAACCATGAAAGAGAACGATGGATAGTATTTAAAGCTTCAGCTTTCTAACAGCAAACCCTTTCATTCCAATCAGAGTTTTTGCCTCTCTCAAACTCCACGTCAGCATTATCTCACTTCCTCTTTTGACCAGAGCATGACCAAGCGTATCATGCACGCATCAAATTACAATTTTCCAAAAACATGAAAACGATGAAATTTGGAGGGTTAGATGAATCAAAGATGTGAAAGTTTAGTTAATAAATAACAGCTTTAGACCCTACTTGTTTCCCTAAATGCTAACTTTCCCCCTAAATATCTGCCTAGCGAATTTAGATAGATGCTTGCTCACAATGTTATCATGTAGAACAATGGATGTATCGGTAGATATTGCTCTTACTATCTACACTAACCACTTAAAAGGTCTCTTGCAGGCACACTGGCATTTAGTGCTGGGTTCGCGGGTCGATCCGCCCCGCCGCGGGTCGATCCGCCCCGCCGCGGGTCGAATCATTTGTTTGATTCAAAAACTCGACCCGCATAAACCACAAACAAAAACTGTTATATCCCCACCCGCCCCGCCAAAACCCGCGGGTAATATTAATTATATTAAAAATAATTATTTTTAATTAAAATAATTATATAATAATTATTTTTAAAAAAATAATACTAAAATTATATATTTATAATTAAAATTATATAAGTATTTACGATATTTTATATATTTTACAAAAAAAGTTTTTTTAAAACTTTTTTTTTAATTTGCGGGTTGGCGGGTATCCGTGACTCAAATTCGACTGACCCGCATCCGCGATTCAAAATTTTCAAATTGTTCGACCCGCGGCGGGTCAAATGGGACAGGCCCGCATGCAATGATTAAAATTCCCAGCGTGACTGGCATTTCTGATATGCCCCAGTCTGACTGGCATTTCTGATATGCCCCAGTCTAAGGATCAGTTCATGGAATCAGACCAGTACGAGGATCATAACGTCAAAAGATTTCAACCGAGGTTCAGTCTCCCGACCGTACCGGACAGACTGACCGGGCCGCGTACCGGATAGACTGACCGGGCCGTGTACTGGATCGACCCGCGTACGTCCGGAGTGGAGCTTCAGCATAATCCACGACCATACGACCGAATCGACCGTACTGAAGCGCGTCTTTCTCCACCAGTTCTCCCTTTTGGCGAGTTCATATCCCCTTAGTCCGATTGAGTAATCTTTCCCTTTTTAGGGTCCTTCAAGTGGTATCAGAACCACTCTTCCGGTATCTCTTTTCATTCCATATTTCTCATCTACCATTTTCTTCATAAAATTCTTTTTCTACCTTTCTTGAATCCAGGCCCCTCTTTACCATCCATATAAAAAAAAAGATCTAATAAAAAAAAAGAGAAAAAGCTTTAAAAAAAATCATAAGTTTTCGATTGTGGATTGGTGGTGGAAGAGTAAGCCTGCTGGCTGAGGAGAAATCCAACCTTTGAGGTGGTTAATACGGATTCCCCCTTTAAATCTCTTATCTCTCTATCTTGACCCTTTGGTGGTTCACTTGGGATTCTCATTTGGGTTACCTAGTTTGTTCTCTTAGAACCTTGAGGGGAACTCTTTGTGTGATTACCAAAATCGGTGTGAAACACGTGTGTGGATGAGGATAAACACCTGAGAGTGTGAGGTTTTATCTAACTTTCCGTGTTTAAGATTTTCAGGAAACCATGAGTAGTGAAGAAGAAAGGAACCGTCCCGAAATTCTATGGCCAGATTGTCTAATTTGCAAATGAGAGCTTTGAATGATTCTATGTCTAACTTGTTGAATACAGGTTTGGAACAGATCCATAAGAGACTTGATGAGCTTCAAACCAACCCACAAACTCGTTCTCAAACCGGAGCCAGAAGAGATCAACCAAGGAGACACAGCCGGTCCGACCATGACATCCATGAGGAGGAGAGCCATGATGACGATGACAAATCCATCAACCGACCTAGGAGAGGTCCTAGAAACCAAAATCAAGGTGATGTCAATCCATTTGGTACAAATGATAGAGCTGATAATGGTTTGGGTGGATTGAAATTGAAAATTTCGAGTTTTGATGGCAAGAATGATCCGAATGCTTTTCTTGAATGTGAAAGAAAAATTGAACTTTATTTCGATTGTCAAAATTTTTCGGATCTTAGAAAGGTTAGACTTGCTGCTGCTGAATTCTCCGGCTATGCTATTAATTGGTATGATCAAGTTGTGACTCACAGGAGGGAGCAGGTGAGAGACCAATTGATACTTGGGCCGAGCTTACCATGCTGATGAGGCGACGCTTTGTTCCTGATCACTATCACCGTGATCTCCAACACAAACTGAGACGTTTGCTACAAGGAACCAAGTCAGTGGAGGACTATCACCAAGAAATGGAAATCCTCATGATCAAGGCGGATGTGGACGAGCCCTTAGACGCCACCATGGATAGATTCCTCACTGGCCTCAACCGTGACATCCAAGATCGTATGGAGCTTCAAGAGTATGACAACATGGAACAGATGTTACACAAAGCTATCCTGATCGAACAGCAAGTCAAGAGAAAGGGTCTCTCTAGACCGTCCTTTGCTCCCAAACCCTCTTTTTCGTCCAAAGCAAATTATCAAGACAAGGGTAAGTCTTCTTCCACAACAAATACTGCTTTTAAGACTACTGCCCCTGCTCATGTTGATAGAGAAAAGAAAGAGGAGGCTTCAAAAGGAACCAGAGACATTCAGTGCTTTAGATGTCATGGCCTTGGCCACTATGCTAACCGATGTCCAAACCAAAAGGTGATGGTTCTTTTGGAGAATGGTGAAGTAGAATCCGAAGATGACAAGGAGGATCTTGGACCAGTCTTTGATGATGATAATGAGGCACTTCATTACCCAGCTCATGGTCCCCTTCTTGTTGCTATAAAACCTTTGGACGATGCCTTTGGTCCCATTTTCGATGAGGAGGTCGATGGTGTGATTGATGAATTTTGTTTGACCTTTCTGGAGGATTCTGGTCCGATCTTTGATGAGGACCACCTTGAATATCCGGTTCATGGTCCACTACTGGTTATTAGAAGAGCTTTGAGTGTGCAACCAAAGACCAACTGCAAAGAACAAAGGGAGAATCTTTTTCATTCTAGATGTCTCATTTCTGAAAAAGTTTGTTCTTTGATCATATACGGAGGTAGTTGTACTAATGTGTCTAGTGACACCCTTGTAAAGAAACTTGGGCTTGTTACTTGGCCTCTTTCTCAACCTTTCAGGTTGGAATGGCTCAATGAGGCTGGAGAACAGTATGTGAAGGAACAAGTTACCGTCCCCTTTACCATTGGCCGATATGAGGACGAGGTCGTTTGCAATGTTCTTCCCATGGACGCATGCCACATTCTCTCGGGACGGCCATGGCAATTTGATAAAAGGGCCGTGTATGATGGATTCACAAACCGACACTCTTTTGATCACAAGGGAAAGAAAATCACTTTGGTTCCCTTGACACCTTTGGAGGTTCATCAAGATCAAGTTAAACTTAAGAGGGGTCGAGACAAAGAGCCTAAAACGGATAAACCAGAAACATCCACCAAAAACTCCAACTTCTTTATCAAAGAAAGTCAGGTCAGAAAATCTCTTTACTCTCAAAAGCCATTTCTTTTACTTGTGTATAAAGAATCTCTTATGGCTTTATCTTCTTCTGACCTTGCACCGGAGATTCCGAGTGAGTTACTAGCTGTCTTGTAGGACTTTTCTGATGTTTTTCCAGATGAAAATCCTAAAGGATTGCCACCAGTGAGAGGCATTGAGCATCTCTACCGAACCGACCAGCATACCGCACCAATCCGGTGGAGACCAAGAAGCTTCAGAAACAAATTGGTGAGTTGCTTGAGAAGGGATGTATCAGAGAGAGCCTCAGTTCTTATGCCGTGCCTGTTCTACTCGTACCAAAGAAAGATGACTCATGGAGGATGTGTGTAGACTGCCGTTCCATCAACAACATCACGGAAAAGTATAGGCATCCCATTCCTAGGCTAGACGACATGCTTGATGAGTTGCATGGTTCATGTGTTTTCTCTAAGATTTATTTGAAAAGTGGCTATCACCAGATTAGGATGAAAGAAGGTGATGAATGGAAAACTGCATTTAAAACAAAGCTAGGATTATATGAGTGGCTTGTCATGCCATTTGGTCTTACTAATGCACCTAGCATTTTCATGCGTTTGATGAATCATGTCTTGAGATCATTCATTGGTCATTTTTTTGTTGTCTACTTTGATGACATTCTTATCTACAGAAAAAACATTGAAGAACATAAGATGCATTTAAAATCCGTTCTTGAAGTTCTTAGAAAAGAAAAACTCTTTGCAAATCTTGGTAAATGCTCTTTTAGAACAGATCACGTGGTGTTCTTAGGTTTTATTGTAGGTGCTGATGGACTAGGGTGAACGAGGAGAAAATCAAAGCCATCCGAGACTGGCCGAGTCCAACGACCCTGAGCGAGGTGAGGAGCTTTCACGGCCTGGCCGGTTTCTATAGGCGGTTTGTTCCGAACTTCAATACCATAGCAGCCCCACTTACTGAAGTGATAAAAAAAAACGTTGGGTTCAAGTGGGAACAAGTTCAAGAAGAGGCATTTCAGATTCTCAAAGGAAAGTTAACTCAAGCTCATTTACTTATACTTCCTAATTTCTCTAAAGCTTTTGAAATCGAATATGATGCCTCCGGAGTTGGTATTGGTGCTGTGTTGATGCAGGATAAGAAATCCATTGCTTACTTCAGGGAGAAGCTTGGTGGAGCCACGCTCAACTACCCCACTTATGACCATGAGTTGTATGCTTTGGTGAGAGCTCTCCAAACGTGGCAGCATTATCTTTGGCCTAAGAAGTTTGGGATCCACACATCATCAGTCTTTGAAACACCTTAAGGGCCATCAGAAGTTGAACAAGAGACATGCGCGTTGGGTCGAGTTTATTGAGACCTTTCCTTATGTGATCAAATACAAACAAGGTAAAGAAAACGTGGTGGCTGATGCCTTGTCTCGAAGGTATGTTCTTCTTTCGGCCCTTGAAACCAAGTTACTCAGTTTTGAATTCATCAAGGATTTGTATGCAACTGATCAGGATTTCAAAGAGATTTTTCGAAAATGTTCCAAGGTTGCCTATGGGAAATATTTTCAAAATTCTGGATTCTTATTCTTTGATAACCGCTTGTGTGTGCCCAAATGTTCTTTGAGGGAATTGTTTCTCAGGAAAGCTCATGGAGGAGGTCTTATGGGACACTTTGGTGTTAAGAAAACCTACAAGGCGGTTCATGATCATTTCTACTGGCCGAGTTTGATGAAAGATGTGGAAAGGATTTGTGGCCGATGTGTGGTGTGCAAGAAGTCTAAGTCCAAGGCCTCCAACCACGGTTTGTATTCTGCTCTTCCTATTCTTTCTCATCCTTGGGTAGACATCTCTATGGACTTTGTGTTGGGATTGCCTAGGTCTAAGGCTGGACGAGACTCAATCTTTGTTGTTGTGGATAGATTCTCAAAAATGGCACATTTCATTCCTTGCCACAAAACTGATGATGCCGTGCAAGTTGCTGATTTATTTTAGAGAAATTGTTAGATTGCATGGAATGCCTAAGACCATTGTATCTGATCGTGATGCTTAAGTTCCTTAGCTATTTTTGGAAAACCTTGTGGTCTAAGCTAGGTACGAGATTGATGTTTTCTACAACTTTTCATCCGCAAACTGATGGTCAAACTGAAGTTGTTAATCGAACCTTGTCTGCATTGCTTAGATCTTTGGTTAAAAAGAATCTTTGACTTTGGGAAGAATGCTTGCCACATGTTGAATTTTCTTATAATCATGCAATGCACTTTGCTACGAAGTTTTCTCCTTTTGAAGTTGTTTATGGTCCTTTGTGTCCACTTGATCTTTTACCTTTGCCTTTGAGTGAAAGAATTAGTACATATGGTAAGAGGAAGGCGGACACTATCAAGAAGCTACATGAACAAGTTCGTGCAAACATTGAGGCCAGACCGAGGTCTACAAAAGATATGTCAACCAGAAAAAAAAAGAGAGGTCATTTTCAAAGAAGGTGATCTTGTTTGGATTCACTTGAGAAATGAGCGATTTCTGGAGGAGAGAAAGTCCAAACTCATGCCTCGGGTTGATGGTCCATTTCAAATCCTTAAAAAGATCAATGACAATGCTTATCAGATTGATCTTCAAGATAAGTATGACATTTCTTCAAGTTTTAACGTTTCTGATCTTTCTCCTTTTCTTGTAGATGATCCGGATTTGTGGACAAATCCTTTTGAAGAAAGGGGGAATGGTGTGCCTCAGTCTGAGGATCAGTTCATGGAATCAGACCAGTACGAGGATCAGAAAGTCCGGAAGATTTCAACTGAGGTTCAGTCTCCCGGCCGTACCAGACAGACTGGCCGGGCCGTGTACCGGATCGATCCGCGTATGTCCGGAATGGAGCTTCAGCATAATCCACGACCAGACGACCAAATCGACCGTACTGAAGCGCGTCTTTCCACACCAGTTCTCCTTTTTGGCGAGTTCATATCCCCTTAGTCCGATTGAGTGATCATTCCCTTTTTAGGGTCCTTCAATTTTCCTTTCTCTTTGTCGTATGGGATGGGGGTCCTCACTCACTTGTCATTATTGTTGATGTATTTGTTATACGGGTGAGTCACTATAATTTGCATTAAAAAGTAACGAAGCATAGCTATGTAATTATTGTCTAGTAGGAAGTGACACATTGCCATAGTTCTGGGCATTTGGGTCCTCGGACAGGGTTTGGATTGGTTCTTGTCGGGTCCGGATCCTTTGGATCCTAGACATTTGGATCCAACTAGGTACTAAGAAAGAGTTATTGGTAAGCGAATTTTCATAAACTTTGAAAATTTTGAGATTTCATTGTTATTGGTTCTTAGATTTTAAAATCTTAATAGAATACATTATTATTTGTTTGAAAATTTTTAAAATCCATTCAAATCTCTTGTTATTCACAAAGTTTAGTTATTATTGATTCTCTAATTTTAACTAAATCTGGTGTTATTAGGAGATGAATTCTATTCATTTTTACTCTTAAGACTCAACTTTCAAAATATCGTATGTATCCATGTGATTTTCAAAATCCATATGATTAAAAACTCGAAAATAAAATAGTTATACTTATTAAATCCAAATTATATGTCCAAAACTATAATTCATTACAGTTTTGGATATATAGTTATTTTTTTATTGTTTTATCATTTTGAATATATAATTATATTTATAAATATTAAAAAATAAAATAAAATTTTAAAATAATTTCAAAAAGTTCTATAAAGTAAAAGGTAAAATAGTCTTTTGCCATTTGAATGAAACCTTTTTTGGGTCATTTTCCTCTTTGAGTGCTCTTTTGTGATGAAAACTTAAAAGAAACTATTTAAAGGAATTACCTAATTTTGTATGTATCACTATTATTATTTTCTTTAATTTGAAAGAATAAATAATCATATTATATGATTTAAAAAAATTATATATTTACTTTACAAAAAG
The DNA here is from genome assembly GCF_000695525.1 of Brassica oleracea var. oleracea. NCBI lineage: Eukaryota > Viridiplantae > Streptophyta > Magnoliopsida > Brassicales > Brassicaceae > Brassica > Brassica oleracea. The sequence goes on from NC_027752.1 coordinate 24,412,528, forward strand.
AATGATAGAAAAGATGTAATACAAATTCGTGAAAATCTATACCAATCTAAAAAGTTATGATTAAATTTTCATAAATCAATGTATATAAATGTTCACAATCTATATAACTTTTTTTAAATCTATCAACTCTTAAAATTCACAAACTCTATACAAATTCACTTCCCAATAATCCTCTTTAGAAATTTCCAGTTCGGGTTAGTTCATGTGGGTGCGGTTCGGATCTAAAATTTTAATACTCATAAAAAACTCGTAAAATTTGGGTATCTTTCAGGTTTGGATCGGTTCGGATCTTTAGAACCCAAACCGGATCCAAAGTACTTGAAATACCCGAAAAAATACCTGAAGAACCGAAAATACCCAAAAATATTAAAATACCCGAAAATACCTGAAAATTTATCCAAAATCTGATCAGAAAAACGAAATATACCAGAAATTTTACCTGAATACCCAAATACCCGAACCAGACCCGAAAATATTGGTTTTACTTTTATTCGACGCTGTACGCACAATTTGTATGAGATACGATTTTAATATGTAGAATAATATGTATATTTAAGAAATATATGAAATTATGATTTGAACATCAAAGATATCTATTTTTAATACGTCTATGGACAGTAAGTCAATAAACTCCGCAAATAAAAGGGTCACATACAGATTTATCATCATTCTATATATATAGGTGTGTGTGTTATTCTATAATAAAAATAATAAAGAATATAATTAGACATTTGTTAATAGCAATTTATACATTTTTCAGAGACACTATGTCCGTTTCAATATATATATAAATATAACATGTCATATATAGAAATATGTATATTTTCCCTTATATAATTATGATGACTGAATCAAATTGGTCAAAAATCTATAAAACTAAATAACAGGAGAAAAAAGGAAAATAGAAAAATTAAAAATTAAAGTGGTCAAAGATCTTTAAAGATATTTGTTATTCTGTAAAAATAATATAGAATTGAATGGAACATCTTGTTAGTAACAATTTATATATGGTTTAATGCTGAATTATAAATTTTTTTATGGTTGTACAAAATATTATATTCATGCTTTTAGATAAAAAAAAATTTCTGGAGAAGATTACGAGTCTTTACTATGATGTTGAGCATGGTGATGTGACTCGGATATCAAAATGGTAAATAGGTCTGACAATAGTTTTGTATTTTAAAGTGTACTAAACTTTAATCCGCGCAATCGCATAGGTATTTACCTTCATTTTTATATACGTTAAAAGAAAATTTATACATCGTTATTGATAAATATTCTTAACATTAACCATAGTTTCAAACGTTTATGGAAATTTATTTTGGTTAAGATTCGATTACGAAAATTTATAATTTCAATTAGACTAAGACAAATATACTTAAGTATAGGTTCAATAAATATCTCAATGGCATGATATTGTAAATAAGTGGTAAATCTAAGGGGTAATCTAATTTTGTAATCTCCTTTAAATAGATTAGATATTTTATTTTATGGGCCAATTACTCGCAGATTCGCGTATTGTGATGTTCACTACATGAACTGGTTGTTTTTGTAGATGCATTTATGATAGATGGAAAATTGGTTTTCTGGTGCAAGTCTTCCCACGAGAAAGACATGATGGAGTTAATATTATGGTGTTTACATTTTTCATGGTTAGGGCATTTTCAACTCCATTCTATTTTCTATTTTAAAATAGAGTTTAGAGTAAATATTTTCTAATAGTACTATATTTTTCACTCCATAATAGAGTAAAAAATGAGTTTACTCTATATATAGAGTAAGTTGTTTTTTTTGTTCATCACTCTATTTTTTACTCAAAAATAGAGTACCATTGTACTTTTCTGATGTTTATCCAGATGAAAATCCTAAAGGATTGCCACCAGTGAGAAGCATTGAGCATCAGATCGACTTCGTCCTGGGCGCATCTCTACCGAACCGACCAGCGTACCGCACCAATCCGGTGGAGACCAAGAAGCTTCAGAAACAAATTGGTGAGTTGCTTGAGAAGGGATATATCAGAGAGAGCCTCAGTTCTTATGCCGTGTCTGTTCTACTCGTACCAAAGAAAGATGGCTCATGGAGGATGTGTGTAGACTGCCGTTCCATCAACAACATCACGGTAAAGTATAGGAGTCCCATTCCTAGGCTAGACGACATGCTTGATGAGTTGCATGGTTCATGTGTTTTCTCTAAGATTTATTTGAAAAGTGACTATCACCAGATTAGGATGAAAAAAGGTGATGAATGGAAAACTGCATTTAAAACAAAGCTAGAATTGTATGAGTGGCTTGTCATGCCATTTGGTCTTACTAATGCACCTAGCACTTTCATGCGTTTGATGAATCATGTCTTGAGATCATTCATTGGTCATTTTTTTGTTGTCTACTTTGATGACATTCTTAACTACAGCAAAAACATTGAAGAACATAAGATGCATTTAAAATCCGTTCTTGAAGTTCTTAGAAAAGAAAAACTCTTTGCAAATCTTGGTAAATGCTCTTTTGGAACAGATCACGTGGTGTTCTTAGGTTTTATTGTAGGTGCTGATGGACTAGGGTGAACGAGGAGAAAATCAAAGCCATCCGAGACTGGCTGAGTCCAACGAGCCTGGGCGAGGTGAGGAGCTTTCACGGCCTGGCCGGTTTCTATAGGCGGTTTGTTCCGAACTTCAATACCATAGCAGCCCCACTTACTGAAGTGATCAAGAAAAACATTGGGTTCAAGTGGGAACAAGTTCAAGAAGAGGCATTTCAGATTCTCAAAGGAAAGTTAACTCAAGCTCATTTAGTTATACTTCCTAATTTATTTAAAGCTTTTGAAATCGAATATGATGCCTCCGGAGTTGGTATTGGTGCTGTGTTGATGCATGATAAGAAACCCATTGCTTACTTCAGTGAGAAGTTTGGTGGAGCCACGCTCAACTACCCCACTTATGACCATGAGTTGTATGCTTTGGTGAGAGCTCTCCAAACGTGGCAGCATTATCTTTGGCCTAAGAAGTTTGTGATCCACACATCATCAGTCTTTGAAACACCTTAAGGGCCATCAGAAGTTGAACAAGAGACATGCGCTTTGGGTCGAGTTAATTGAGACCTTTCCTTATGTGATCAAATACAAACAAGGTAAAGAAAACGTGGTGGCTGATGCCTTGTCTCGAAGGTATGTTCTTCTTTCGGCACTTGAAACCAAGTTGCTCGGTTTTGAATTCATCAAGGATTTGTATGCAACTGATCAGGATTTCAAAGAGATTTTTCGAAAATGTTCCAAGGTTGCCTATGGGAAATATTTTCAAAATTATGGATTCTTATTCTTTGATAACCGCTTGTGTGTGCCCCAATGTTCTTTGAGGGAATTGTTTCTCAGGGAAGCTCATGGAGGAGGTCTTATGGGACACTTTGGTGTTAAGAAAACCTACAAGGCGGTTCATGATCATTTCTACTGGCCGAGTTTGATGAAAGATGTGGAAAGGATTTGTGGCCGATGTGTGGTGTGCAAGAAGTCTAAGTCCAAGGCCTCAAACCACGGTTTGTATTATGCTCTTCCTATATCTTCTCATCCTTGGGTAGACATCTCTATGGACTTTGTGTTGGGATTGCCTAGGTCTAAGGCTGGACGAGACTCAATCTTTGTTGTTGTGGATAGATTCTCAAAAATGGCACATTTCATTCCTTGCCACAAAACTGATGATGCCGTGCAAGTTGCTGATTTATTCTTTAGAGAAATTGTTAGATTGCATTGAATGCCTAAGACCATTGTATCTGATCGTGATGCTAAGTTCCTTAGCTATTTTTCGAAAACCTTGTGGTCTAAGCTAGGTACGAGATTGATGTTTTCTACAACTTGTCATCCGCAAACTGATGGTCAAACAGAAGTTGTTAATCGAACCTTGTCCGCATTGCTTAGATCTTTGGTTAAAGAAAATCTTAGACTTTTGGAAGAATGCTTGCCACATGTTGAATTTTCTTATAATCATGCAATGCACTCTGCTACAAAGTTTTCTCCTTTTGAAGTTGTTTATGGTCCTTTGTGTCCACTTGATCTTTTACCTTTGCCTTTGAGTGAAAGAATTAGTACAGATGGTAAGGAAGGTGGACAAGAAGCTACATGAACAAGTTCGTGCAAATATTGAGACCAGACCGAGGTCTACAAAAGATATGTCAACCAGAAAAGAAAAGAGGTTATTTTCAAAGAAGGTGATCTTGTTTGGATTCACTTGAGAAAGGAGCGATTTCCAGAAGAGAGAAAGTCCAAACTCATGCCTCGGGTTGATGGTCCATTTCAAATCTTTAAAAAGATCAATGACAATGCTTATCAGATTGATCTTCAAGGTAAGTATGACATTTCTTCAATCTTTAACGTTTCTGAGATTTGTGTGGAGTCTGAAAATTTTTAAAGTTCAAAGATTTTTCAGAGTTAAGTAGATTTGATGAATTCTTGTCATATGTATTGCATAAATTGTCATTGATTATGATTGAATAGCATGAATTTCCATATATGTTTTTCTTTCCAGATTTATCTTTCTATAAAAATACTTATTTTTTTTTTTCAAGAAATATAGTTATTTGATGTTAAATTTTTTTTTTTTATTTTTAAATATTTGAATTTGTCTTGTTTGATTTTTGTTTAAAGTTTTCTAAGGTCAACCTATGATTTTTTCATGATCCTTGATTATGTTATCTTTAATAATTTTTTTATCTTTAAATTTTCTTTTTACAATTATCTTTCACATGACAACAAAAATGTAATACACAACTTTTTGTGTTTGTATATTTGTGTTTTTTGTTTCATAGATTCTAAGAATCTCATGAGTATAGATGATATTTATAAAGTTGAGTTTTATGAGTAAAACTAGAGAGAATTTATGTCCCAATAACAAAAGAGTTTACTAGAATTAGAAAATCAATAAAAACTAAACTTTTTGAATAACAAAAGATTTTATATAGAATTTAAAAGTCCATAAACCAATAACAAAGGATTCTAACAAGATTGTAAGAATACATAAACCAATGACACTAA
>NC_027752.1:24418017-24419220 GCF_000695525.1 Brassica oleracea var. oleracea
GACCCGAAAATATTGGTTTTACTTTTATTCAATGCTGTACGCACAATTTGTATGAGATACGATTTTAATATATAGAATAATATGTATATTTAAGAAATATATGAAATTATGATTTGAACATAAGTTTAAAGATATCTATTTTTAATTCGTTATTTTTAATACGTCTATGGACAGTAAGTCAATAAACTCCGCAAATAAAAGGGTCACATACAGATTTATCATCATCCTATATATATAGGTGTGTGTGTTATTCTATAATAAAAATAATAAAGAATATAATTAGACATTTGTTAATAGCAATTTATACATTTTTCAGAGACACTATGTCCGTTTCAATATATATGTAAATATAACATGTCATATATAGAAATATGTATATTTTCCCTTATATAACATGTCAAATTGGTCAAAAATATATAAAATTAAATAACAGGAGAAAAAAGGAAAAATAGAAAAATTAAAAATTAAAGTGGTCAAAGATCTTTAAAGATATTTGTTATTCTGTAAAAATAATATAGAATGAATGGAACATCTTGTTATTAACAATTTATATATGGTTTGATGTTGAATTATAAATTTTTTGATGGTTGTACAACATATTATATTCATGCTTTTAGATAAAAAAAATTTTCTGGAGAAGTTTAGTTCAAAGATACACAATAAAGGCTACATCATATATATGAACTGGTGAAGATTACGAGTCTTTACTATGATGTTGAGCATGGTGATGTGACTCGGATATCAAAATGGTAAATAGGTTGTGTGGAACCGAAATTCACACCGTCGAGTTTTGTTAATCGAAGGAAAACCAAGTTAACCTAGCTTTCCCTGAAAGTCCCGGTTATTTGCTGGGCCACACACGACAGGATCAATATGAAAGAATAAAATGAAAATAAGCAGAATAAGAGAATAAGAGGATCTTATTCTCGAATTCGCGTTTGATCATGAACAACAAGTAAAGACCTAGGCTACAAGAGCTGTCGGTACGTTCGCTAGTCTAGCGACCTAAATCTAAACTAGTTGAGTCGCAGCTCGATTAGTAAAAACGGAAAAAGATGTCTAAATTGTTCTAAGTGTTAAGTTGCTCTGATGTGCTCTGGTCCCCCCTTCCTCTTCGTCCTAGGTCCTCCTTATATACTCCTCCTTAGGTCGGTTTACCTCTTCTTGGGCCGGATTTGTCGCGAAGCGGGCTTTTCCATATTT
>NC_027752.1:24419382-24419480 GCF_000695525.1 Brassica oleracea var. oleracea
CCGTTGTTATAGGCATGGTTCTTCCAACGGAACCCTGTTTCTTCGCAAAGTCGAGGCAGTTGGTGTTAAGTTAACCGTAACTTGCTCTACTACGAAGA
>NC_027752.1:24419580-24420738 GCF_000695525.1 Brassica oleracea var. oleracea
ATGGATCTCATCAGGATTTCTGGCAGCCTTGCGAGCTTGTCTGTGTTTGCTGCGGTGGATCATGGCCTGCTTTTCGGCCAGCTCCTCCTGTTCTACCCAATAGAGGTTTTCTTCTTCTTCGGTCATGGGTCTTTCGAAGGACACGTCCTGCCGAGCGGACTGGCTTCGCGTTCTTCTTGGGTGGATGTCAGCACCCTCGTCCGAATGATCGGACTGGTCGCTTATCTCCAGGTCGATGCGCTTGATTTCTTCTCCGTCGTTGCTCTTGGTAGGAGGTGGAAGGTTCTCCGCAGTTGACTGTGAGCGTTTCATCAGGGTTTTGGCCTGAGGAAGCCTTGTCCGCTTGTGCAGCTCGATTGTCCGGAGTCTCGAAATCAAGTCTTCTACCGCTGTGGGCTCTTGTGGTCCCCTCGTCCGAATGATCGGACTGGTCGCTTATCTCCAGGTCGATGCGCTTGATTTCTTCTCCGTCGTTGCTCTTGGTAGGAGGTGGAAGGTTCTCCGCAGTTGACTGTGAGCGTTTCATCAGGGTTTTGGCCTGAGGAAGCCTTGTCCGCTTGTGCAGCTCGATTGTCCGGAGTCTCGAAATCAAGTCTTCTACCGCTGTGGGCTCTTGTGGTCCCGCGCGGGGCTTTGCTCCTGGCTTTCGCCGTTAAGGTTTCCACCTGTTTTGCGAGGGAGGCCACGAGTTATCCTTGTTCGTCCGACTTTTTTTTTGAGCGGAGGCAAACATTTCCTTCATCTGGTCTAGTATCACGGTGTCGGCAGTGACCGTTGATACGTTTCCAGCTGGAGTTTTATCAGCGTTGGCATCGACGGGAGTCCCGTCGTGAGTTTACGGGTCTTTGTCAGCGTTGGTCGTCATATTGGACTGAGCGTGTGTGGTTGCGAGAGAGATAGATCCGTACCCCCCCTCCTTTTAGCGCCAAACTGTGGGAACCGAAATTCACACTGTCGAGTTTTGTTAATCGGAGGAAAGTCAAATTAACCTAGCCTTCCTTGAAGGTCCCGGTTATCTGCTGGGCTACACACGACACGATCAATATGAAAGAATAAAATAAAAATAAGCTGAAAAAGAGAATAAGAGGATCTTATTCCCGAATTCGCGTTTGAGCGTGAACAACAAGTAAAGACCTAGGCTACAAGAGCTGTCGGTAC
>NC_027752.1:24421432-24424324 GCF_000695525.1 Brassica oleracea var. oleracea
GACGATGTTTTTTAGACGGAACATTGGTGTCGTATCCACGGACCCAAAGATTGAGTTACGGAAACTTCGGAAGAAGATGCATGGTTATGGGATGGGACCGGGTTCGGAATGGTCCACGGAGAATTGGCCGCGTTCGCCGGGCGAGCCAATCCGTGGCACGATCGAGCTCGCCGGAGAGTCGACTGGCAACACGGTCGTGCTCGCCGGGCGAGCTTGCTCGTGTCGCGGCCGAGCTCGCCGGCGAGTCGACCGGTGACACGGTCGTGCTCGCCGGACGAGCTAGCTCGTGTCACGGCCGAGCTCGCCGGCGAGTCGACCGGTAACACGGTCGTGCTCGCCGGGCGAGCTGGCTCGTGTCGCGGCCGAGCTCGCTGGCGAGTCGACCGGCAACACGGTCGTGCTCGCCGTGCAAGCGATTCGGTTTTTCCGAGGACTCTCGGACATCGATTCCGTCGTGACCAATTTTGACCCCAACAGGTCTGACAATAGTTTTGTATTTTAAAGTGTACTAAACTTTGATCCGCGCAACTGCACATGTATTTGCCTTCATTTTTATATATGTTAAAAGAAAATTTATACATCGTTAATGATAAATATTCTTAACATTAACCATAGTTTCAAACGTTTATGGAAATTTATTTTGGCTAAGATTCGATTAAAAAAATTTATAATTTCAATTAGACTAAGACAAATATATTTAAATATAGGTTCAATAAATATCTCATTGGCATGACATTGTAAATAAGTGGTAAAACTAAGGAATAATTAGATATTTTATTTTATGGACCAATTACTCGCAGATTCGCGTATTGTGATGTTCACTACATGAAATGGTTGTTTTTGTAGATGCATTTATGATAGATGGAAAATTGGTTTTCTGGTGCAAGACTTCCCACGAGAAAGACATGATGGAGTTAATATTATGGTGTTTACATCTTTCATGGTTAGGGCATTTTCAACTCCACTCTGTTTTCCATTTTTAAATAGAATTTAGAGTAAAAATTCTTTAATAGTACTCTATTTTTCACTCCATAATAGAGTAAAAAATGGGTTTATTCTATATATAGAGTAAGTTGTTTTTTTTGTTCATCACTCTATTTTTTACTCTAAAATAGAGTGCCATTGAAATATATCACAACTCTATTATAGAATTACTCTAGGATGAATCATTGGAGATGGTCTTATGGGTCTTCGCTATTTCATTGGGCGCAGCGTTCCGACATTCGGCATTAAACAAGGTCATAAAAGTGGCAAGCCTTTTGAACAAAGTAAACCAATACTCATAATTCGTGAATTAGCAAATAGAATGAGGTAAAACTCTTGATGATATTTCACAACATTGGATTGGATATTGGATGATATTATGTGATTTCCTATGTTTGTTATTTGAACTTCTAATGTCACTATATGAAATTTGGCAAAGTTTTTTGGTTTTTCGGATTTGATTGATATTAAGAGTTTATGGAAATAGAGTTGGGTCAGGGAATGATTTGTTGACTTTATTGAATTTTTTTTTACACCAACATGATATCGCTATTTATTTGTGGATTGCTATTAGTTGATGGTTATCGAATGAAAGGAATGAAGACATGCTTTCGGCCTTTTGTTTCATTGATTATTCTCGGCCGTAGTTGCCATTAGTCTACCGGAAATCATTAATCGATGTTATGTTAAACAACCAGTTTTCTAGGCTTTTTTTTGGCAATTTCAGCTTTTTAATTACTTTTCCGTCTTTTTTCTTTCTAAAAAGTGGTCAATTATTATTCTTTGCTTCTCGGTATAAAAAACATCTATCTATAATAATAAAGCAGAGTTTTCTCTCACCTTAGGCCTCCACATCATCGAGAAGGAGGAGGCAATTAAGGACACGTGTCCATCTTTTATTTCCGCAAGCCAGTTTTCTTGACTTCAATTTGGGCCATTTATGTTTCTGTAGAAATGACAAGGCCCAATCTCTCATTTGACCAAAAAAACTCTAACATGTCTCCTTCACTTTGTTTGTTCGTTTCGATCTGAGGAACCCCGTCCGTTTCGATTCCTTTCCCCAGCTGAGAAATGACAATCGTTATGGAATTGGAACCTCAATACCCACTAATCTGGTTATGGTCAAGAAAGGTGGAGCGTCGATGGGTAGTGATCTGGTCCTGGCTTGATGGAAAGGTACTGAGACATTTCCTTTTCTCAATTATCGATCCCTATATTGCTATCCCATTATCCCGTTCCTTTTTCTTTTCTTTTTTTTGCGCAACTCCTTCCTTTTTCTATGATCATACTTCTTTCTCAGTGTTTATATTGTTGGTTTTGCTAGAGATTTCGATGTTCATGTTGTTGTGGAGCTCTATTTCTCTGAGCTTAAGGCTAGCCGTTGTAGGAAGGTTGTGGTGACGAGGCTTCTTATGTTTTTGGAAACTTGAATTATTAAGAAATTCTGTTCTCGGAAGCTGGAAATAATAAGAGATTGGAGAGTTGATGGGCGTGGATCTGCTAATGGTCAATCGAAAGGTAATTATTCTTACTGTCTACTTCGATTTAAAAACCTGTACACCTTCTGGATTATCCTTCTTACAAGTGTTCTTATTTGGCCGCAGTCAACAAAGCAACATAGCTTCTGCTCAGGCTCTGAGCCACCGATACCATCGCTATGTACATCATGTACCTTATGGCCGTCACAACCCTTCGGTATTTGAACTGAAATACTGATGATATGGGTCAGATGTACGAGCTATACTTCGAGCTTACTATTCAGCTTCATGCAATTTGATGGGGTTAGTTCTTTCTTTTCTTTTGTGTGTATTCACATGCCGATCCTGAAGCTGGATTTAAATCTCTAGATCAGATTTCAATTTCTATGTTTTAACTAAGAAAGTTCTATTTGGAAAAATTCATGATTTT
>NC_027752.1:24424814-24430773 GCF_000695525.1 Brassica oleracea var. oleracea
ACAGATATAGCACGGTATTCAACTGTACTGCTCTCAACTCTCTTAATTTGTGCTTACAGTCATCTTTCATGGTTTTGATCTTTGGTTCTAGACTCAAGTCGGAGCGTGTTAGAGACCATGGAGAAGAAGGAACAAATGCAGTTTCTTATGAACCTGCTGCAGACAAGACAAGACACCAAGGAGAAACGCTTCGTTGAACCCCTTTTGATATGCAAGAGCCCGCACAATACTCACTCATTTCTGTTTTTAATGATTATTCCAATAGAGGAGAAACAATTAACACAAAATGTGTTGGTTGTTTAGTCTTCATGCGAGATATTCATGTGAAATACTAGCTCCTCTTTCACTTTTTTGGTGCGACGAGTATGCTGTGATTAAATTATTTGATTGTGTTGATTACTTAATTTTGTTGAGCATGAAATTTACTTGCATAATTGTAATATGATGCTTGATTTGTCGTGATTCCTTTTCTTTTCTGTAAGGTAGCCAATAGGAAAATTCAAAACCTCAATCTTTAAGACAATGACCACTGTCGGGCATGTAATATTTGTTACAAATTTTCCAACAATCAAGGTTGCACCATAACAAATCCAGGTGACCACAAATTTTGAAAACCAAAAAATAAATACCATTCATCTCTTTTTAATTTTATTATGTTTATTTTACTCCAAGTTAGATTGCAGCTTAGATTTTATCGGTCTTTAGACAAGGAACATGGCTGGATATATGCGAAGTAATTGTGTGAATTTATCAAATGATCTTATATAATAACTGACCAATTTGGCTATTATACTTTCTAAACTAAATTATTTAATTATTGAACAATTTCCAAAATATAAAAGTTAAAAACATCATATATGCTACCAATATAATAAAACAATATCACAAAATAACAAAAGAATCAAAAACAAATATAATTAATAACACAAATTATTCTATTAAATAATTTAAAATAATAACAATAATAGAAAAACTTACCTATCTCTTAATTAAAGCTAAAATAAGTTTTATAATTATAAACTTACCTCTCTCTTCCTTGCGTCACGTCAGCTAGAGCATAGGGGCAAAGATCACACGTGTCATCTTATAAAGTCTTCAACAAAACCAATTTTCGTTCTGAAATCTATAGCATGTTTATTGCATTCACAGATTCTTCGTAACTGGGCCACAACTTTTTTTTGTTTTTGGGCTTTGTAAAACTATTATGGCTAAATTTAGGTATGATCCGCTCAGTCAAACTTATGAAAGAGGTTTTGTTTGTGACGTTTGCTGTATATCTTTTATCTTCTCACTGTGAAATCTAACCCTTCCTAAGAAAACGTACGCAATTATGTCAATTAATAAACGACATCCATTTTATGAGCTTCAACGCCTCTTTGTTTCCTTATCAAACACTCTGATTGAGTACATATACACAAACTTTCATGTGAGGAAGAGAGCATTTTCTTTTATTGTTCGTGACCTTTCTTCCTCTCTCCCTAGCCTATTGTGCTTTCGTCTTCCATTGGCGTGGCCGACTCAACTACCCGGTTATCCATTGGTCTATGGATCATCACGAGTTCCCAAAAATTGCTTCAACCCACACGAAACGTTCTTTGCGTCGCTCAGTTTCTTATTCGGATTGCATCAGAGCCGTGCCCCTTCGTTTCCCTATTTCAATGACTGTAAATTTGATTGCCAAACAGATCTGAAACCTAAGGTGAGTAATCTGATCTGGGTTGGATTGTGTTGATTTGATCTGATGTAATTTTGGAATCTAATCCATGGTAAATTGAGAGAAAAAACGAGCATGGCTTCACAAACAATGCCAACATCTCTTTGCAGTGAACCCAAATTTTCTTTGTCTTCTAGAATTATTAACTTCTTACACATTGATTTTAGTATTATCTGCACCATTAGGTACACTTGTACTTGAAACGTGAATACTAAGATTGCCCTTTATAAGATAATTTGGTTCAGTTTTTTCTCTAACTAAAGTAAAATTATCCGTCTTTTGGCCAGACTTTAATCTCAAATAGGACAAATGAGTGAAAAAAAATCTACAACCACCTATTTTAATCTACATAGCACAATAATTAAAAAATTACAATATTGCCATTAATGAAAGAACAATATGAGCCATTCGATTTTTTTTTTCTCTTTAAACTAGAGTCGTCGGATCATAAAAAAAGAAGATGATATGATATTTATGAAAACGTCATTAATGAAATATCAATCATAACCGTTAGATCATCTTGTCTACGATTTAATCATAGCCACACGATTACATCTATCTCTCCTTCTCTCTCTTTTCTCTTAATCTCAACTGCATGATCATTTCTTCTTTCTTCAATTACAACCATAGGATCTTCCTTATCTCATTCTTTAATTCGACTGGGTATAACTAGGTTAACTCGTACAACTGAACATGTTAAGAAATTTTATAAATAGTATATAAATGTTATAATCTATATATATTATGTAGCTACTATAATTAACACGACTAGTAAATCATGTTTTACATATGAAATAAACAAACAAATATCATAATTTGTATATAATGATAAAATTTCATATATTTTATTTTAGATTTATCAACTATATTAGTCATATTATAATGATAAACAAACATCGAACATATTTTTGCAAAGCTATGAAGTGAAAATATTGGTACAATTTCTAAACCGAGACATATAAACAATTGATATCATTTTTATTATATATTAAATGAGTATTACTGGTATAACTGGTACAACTTTGACATTTCATAAATTTGACAAAACCAATTTGGTATTCCATATGAGAAAAAATAATCAAAATATCTCAATTTGTATGTACGCATAAGTTTCTCTTAATTTATTTGAAGTTTTGGAATTTTTTTTTGAAAATTATTACAGATCTCCACAAGCTTACATGATCCACCTTACACTTTTAAGGTTAGTTAACTTGTTTGTCCACTAAATTTTTGGAAAACATACATGAAATGTATTTTTACGAAATTGATGATTTCATTGTAACCGGGCAAAGACATGTAAACATAAATAAGTGGTACAACTGATGTAGTTGTATTTATTATGTGGTACAACTGATATTTTACGATTTCACTGCCAAAGTACAACTATGCACAAACTGATACAACTCAAAAACTAGTACAACTATGTACAGCCGGTACAACTAGAAAACTAGTACAACTACTTGTTATTTTATTTATTATATATGACTATATTACCCTTGATGAAAATGCATTCTCAACCATTAGATCATCTCACCTCTTATAATCTGAACCACACGATCTTTCTTCTCTTCTTCTCTCTTTCGGTTGGGACCCACTTCCTCTTTCTCTCAACCCTAGATCATTTTTCCCTTGTTCGATCATGGCCACACGATTTCTATCATTTGTATGTGTATAACTAATATAACTTGTACAACTAAACAAGCAAACAAATGATGTAACTAGTATTTACGTGACATGACTAATAAATCATGTTTTCCATATGAAATAAACAATAAAATATCTTAATTGGTTAATGGTGACAAAATTTCGTTTATTTTAATTGAGAGTTTTCAGTATTTTGTTTTATTTACCAAATGGAGATGCGGTTTCTCTCTCGCGGTTCAAAGCCTGCTTGGTTAGATTTGAAGAGGACCACCGTGGACACCACCATCGAGCTTCCTCTTCTTCGTCATGACTTCACTCTTCTTTGATGTATCTCTCTTCTTCTTCTTCACTGTGTATTTCTTCTTCTTCGTTGCGGCACCTCTCTTTTTCACAGTAGAGTCCTTTTTGTTCATCGCCGGTGAGTCATTCTTACTCATCGTCGACACTCCCTCTTTCTTCTTTTACGGGTGACTCGTGTATTTGGAACCATGGTTGAATTTTTTTCTGGCTCCGTATCTACCTTTTTGGTCTCGAGAGCAAAACGATGAAGATGGTTTTTTTCGAAAATAGTACAACTAGTATAACTAGTACAACTTGTAACAAATCATTATCCAAATCAAATATTATTAAAAATATACTCTTCATGTATTTAATACAGGCGGGGAAGATTAGACAAACATGTCTTCTTGGTTCTACATCATCATTTTTTAATCATCTTCATACACTGAAAACAAAAAAATAAAAACCACTATATTAATTGCAAAGTTGTACTAGTTATACATGTTTTACTTGTATCAGTTATAATGGTTATACTCAGACTATTTATACTAGTTATACTCATTGTAGTTGTACTACTTGTACCAATTTCAGTTGTACTAGCTGTACTAGTTGGAGTTGTACTAGTTGTCTTAGTAATACTCTGCGTTTCTTCTTTATCTTCAATCTCGTAAGTAAAAGATGAAATTTGATTCTAGATAAGATATAATTGATTAAACATGACTATGAGTTGATCGATTTGAGATAAGAAAAAGAAATTTGGTGGATTATTAAAGAAAATTTTTGATTTTGTTTTAAGGTGGAAGAATATTAATGGAGAAAATAAAAGAGGAATAAGAAGATTAGGGTTAAAATTGGGTCGGATTTTGGGTATGGATCCGGATCAAATCTGGGTAGGAAAGTCATGGCATAAACTAGTTAATATGTTTAATTTTGTAGGTCTTATGGTCTTTTACCCCTATTTTTGATTTATTTTTAATATATTGTTTAATTAAAAATAGAAGAGGTCCATAATAGATTTTTTTTTACCCCCTTTGTCCCATACTAGCATTTGATCCCTTTTGGCCACTGGTTGATGGAAAGGTATATACATTTAAAGTATGTCTTTTAAAAGAAAAAATTGGCACCTGAAAACACTTATTCCTGATAATAATTTTGAATCTCTGTTTGTTACTCTTTGTTTCAGCCAGAAGTTTTGCTACCAGAAGGATCGAAGTGGTGAAAGACACTGAGTTCTACAAATTGGAAATGTGGCAGATGTTCCTCTATTTACAAACCTGAGGGGGTAACAGAAGGTTTTCGTTGCTTTTTCATTTATGGTTGCCTAATCATCTAGTTCGTAATAGAACCGTGCGAGTTATTTTGAAAAACCAGAGGAGTCTGAGTCTCTGTGAGACTTAGACTGAGACTGAAGAAGTGAAATGTTTAAGATCAGGGATTTTGCAGAGAATTGTGAAACATGTGAGATGATTCTTGGCGTGGACCAACGGTCTACTTCCACCCTGAAGAGACTTACATGCCTTCATCTGTGCCATACTATATATATTTTTTTAAAACACAGCTTTTTAAACAGGTTTGGTACACCCCAAGTCAAACCGGTTAGCTCGAGTGGTTTGAATTACCCTGCAGGTGGACAAAACAATGGGTACTTCTGGATTGATCTCCCTCAAGAAGACGTGAAAGTAACAAGCAAGCTAAAATATCGGGCTTCGACTTTAACCACAAACCGCATCGGGAAGCATGTTGTCACTGCAAATGTGATCTTCATGAAAAGCAATTTTACGGCCAGCTTAAGTAGATGTTATTCTTGCAGCATAGCGGGAGCGGTGGCGGATGGGTTGATGTATCTGATCTTGAGTTTCTCAAAGCTAGCAACGCACCAGTTGTCTTGGACTTCTTTTTTGTAAAGAACTTCACATTTTAATTCATATCAACTTCTCATAGGAATAAAAATTGAGAAATTCTAGGTTCACCACCCAATAGTGTTTGAGTATTTGATATTTGATATCTTTTAAAAAATGAAATAAAATTGAATATCCAAATTAGATTATATTTTTAAAATAAAATAATAAAAATACATAAAAATAGTTAAAAAAATAAATTAATTAATATTGTTAAATCTTCAGCAAAATACTAAACCCTATACCCTAAATCCTAAACCCTAAACCCTAAACGTTAAACCTTAAACTTTGGATAAACTCTAAACCGTTGGAAAATCTTAAACCCTAAATCCTACATTAAAAACTAAATTTTACTAACACTAAACCCTAAATCCTAATCACTAAACCCTAAACCCTTGGGTAAACCCTAAACCCTTGGGTAAAC
>NC_027752.1:24431859-24443357 GCF_000695525.1 Brassica oleracea var. oleracea
AAACTTTCAAAGGGCAAAAGACACAATATCATTATATACCATATTTGTTTTCCTTTGTACTAAAGAAAGTTATCCAACAAGTAAAAAAATTATTTACTTCCCCAAGCTATTTAACTGAACCAATGTGCATTTATTAAATGGCCGGCTCCTCCTTGGGAATGTGTTGTTAGCAACTGAGTTGGTGAATGACTACCAAAAGCCTGCTGTCTCTTCACGGTCTTCAGTCAAACTCGACATTTCAAAAGCTTTCGATACGGGGAAGTGGTCATTTGTTGAATCTACGCTCAGGGCAATGCACATACCGGATCTCGTGCTTTGTTCTCAGTCTCCATTAACGGCGAGCTGGAGGATTTTTTCCGAGATCACGGGACATAAGGCAAGGCTGTTCGTTATCTCTGTATATCTATGTGATTGTAAGCAATGTGCTATCTAAACTCCTAAACAAAGCTGTGGTGAATAGGAGTATAGGCTATCACCTTATGCGTTGTGCAGTCAACCTCACACATTTGAGCTTCGCTGATGATATTGTTGTATTCACTGATGGATCACCTGCTTCACTCAACGGTACTCTGGCGGTATTTCAAGAGTTTGAACGAATGTCTGGGCTGCGAATAAATGTGTCAAAATCAACTGTATTTGCGGCAGGGAGAGGCAAACATGAGCTGGAAGTGCCTGCAGGGGAAGTTGGCCTCACTGTCTCAGCGCTTCCAATTAAGTACTTTGGTCTGCCTCTCACTACTAAGACAATGACGCGTCATGACTATGAACCCCTGCTGGTGAAGATTCGGAACAGGCTACTTAGTTGGACAAGTAAAATACTTTCCTTCGCTGGTCGACTCCAGTTGATTAAATCGGTCATTGCCAGCATTACCAACTTCTGGTGCTCAGCATTTTGTCTACCCCAAAGCTTTATTGATGAAATTGATAGTATGTGTGCAGCGTTTCTCTGGAGTGAGTCCCCCAATATCACTACTAGAGCTAAGGTTGCGTGGGAAGGGGTCTGTAGCCTTAAGAAGGAAGGGGGCTTAGGAGTACGGAGAATCAAAGATGTGTCGCTGGTTTTTGCACTTAAATTGATTTGGCGCCTTTTCACAGATTCCGAGTCCTTGTGGGGTAAGTGGGTGAAGCAAACATTTCTGCGGGGAATCTCCTTTTGGGATGTTAGGGAGGCCTCAACAGGTTCATGGGTCTGGAAAAAGCTTCTCCAACTCAGACCTGTTGCGCAAAAATTGCTCAAGATGGATATTCATGATGGTAAATTGGTGAAGTTTTCGACATATATTTGGCACCCTATTGGCCGACTGATTGAGATTGTAGGTTACTGTGGGGGGGCTGAAACTAGGCGTAGACAATAGAGCTTGTATTGCGGATGTCCTTGTGGGAAATGTGTGGAGATTTAGACAAACTCGAGATACAAATGTTCAGAACATGATCACCAAGGTTAAAGAGTTACATGTTGAGCTGGAAACAAATGTACATGATGGAGTACTTTGGAAAAGGAGGGAAGATGAGTATGGACGGGAATTCTCCACAGTGGCGACATGGGAACAGATTCGTTGCAGACGGCCTACTGTAGCTTGGAGTAAGCTCATTTGGTTTGCTCAAGGAGTTCCAAGGTATGCATTTATCTCTTGGTTGGCAGTTAAAGATAGGCTCTCAACATGACGCAAAATGCGATCTTGGGGACAGGTTCAATTGCTGTATGTTTTGTGGGGAGCCAGATGAAACTAGAGATCACTTGTTTTTCGCTTGTCCATACACATATACTCTTTGGCTACAAGTGATTGGCACACTCTTGCA
The DNA here is from genome assembly GCF_000695525.1 of Brassica oleracea var. oleracea. NCBI lineage: Eukaryota > Viridiplantae > Streptophyta > Magnoliopsida > Brassicales > Brassicaceae > Brassica > Brassica oleracea. Next base: position 24,433,660 of record NC_027752.1, read on the forward strand.
GCCAGAACCATCACCTGACTGAAATGAGATTGTAGCACGGATTATGGCAGGGTCTGTGGGGACGTTGCGGTCCATACTTTTGAGGCTAGCATTTCAGGTATCCATTTACTACATGCGGAAAGAACGGAATGAGAGACAACATGGGCAGCCTGTCAAGCCTGTCGTTCAATTAGGGAAGTTCATTGAGAAGACTATAAGACAAAGGGTCACGTCTACGCAGTACTATGAGAAGCAGAAACTCCAGGGATTAATACAATGTTGGTTTAGTGCACAACAGCCTTATTCATAACTAGATTTTAGCAGTTTGGGTTATGATCAAATTCTTTAGTTATTGGTATACATAAACATTATTTTTTCCGATGATCAATAAATTTAATATTTCATCAAAAAAAAATTATTTACTAAAATTTTTTTATTCTCTTACTAAAAGTAAAAGAATAAAAAATTAATTTTTCATAAAAAATAGTTTTAGGTTAAAGGTTTGACGAAGTTAAAATAAAAAATATCTGCTGACAAGAAAAATATCTCAAAGAACATACCAATTGAAAAAAAAAACAAGTAAACAATTTATTTATTTCTCCTGAGCAGCTTAAAAAATGTCGATTTTTTTTTTCAAAATCAGTTAATTTTTTTGCGATTTGTGGAGGAAAAAAAAGCAAAATTGATGTTTGAAAATATGAATATGATTTTGATATTTTATTTTGAATTTTATTTCGTTTCATGGAAACATAAACATTTTATATGATTTTAGGACTTATTCTTATGATCATTTTATCGTATGCTATTGTCACATTACGATTTATCTTCAATGATGTAAGAAACATCAAAACAAAACCACAAAATAAAAGTTAATAATTGAAAAACATAATTTTAAATATTATAAGTAAGAACTTGATTGTTAGTTAATTTTTTTATCTTAAATAAAATAAAGTTTCAATTATTTGCAATTTAACAGTTTCTTTTCATGAAAATACAAATAAAAAATAGAAGAATAATTAGATCATAACTAAGATCTGATTAACTATTTACTCCGTTACTCACGATCTTATATTTGTTCTATTTCCTCGGCAATGCAATCCAAACAATATTACGATATTAACAAGCGCTGCCAACAATGCTATCTCTATAAATAAATGACTTAACTTTATTTGATATGTGGTAAACCGTCTTTTATCTTAAGATAATACTTTAAAATCCATCAACCTTTTTTTTTGCCATCTGATATTTATTATTAATGGACTAAGCCCAACAAAAAAAACCCATACAATTAACAGACACATAAAAGCCCAGAAAAACAAACATGCAAACTTAAACTAACACTGGACCGTCAGCCCATCAACCTGAAACCCATAACATTGAAACCCTAAAACGGAAGAGGTGCCGCTCGATTCACGCGTCGAGAGGTTAGAAAGGACAGAATACGTGTTGAAGCCCCAACAAACAAGGGACACGCGTCACAAGGCCATCGCTTCTTCACCGCTTAGAGTCAACACCGGAGAAACCAAACGTCGTTTCACCGGGACACTGGAAGCCGCTGGAACCATGAACTCCGACTCATTCAACTTCATCATCTTTGGTCCTTTCACCGGAGAGCATTCATCGAGTAACCTCGAGATCTCATCCAAGCGCGGAGCCACCACACCCACATGATCCAGACATCCATCACATGATCCTGGAATCACCTCACACACCTTCAGGGCTGAGCCCTTTCCACAGAGAGAATCCATCGAAACCTATTTCGAGATCTCATCCAGAGCCGTCAAGCCACTAATCACGAAGGGTCTAGAGAAAACAAACACGACCGGTCTTTTGGGAATAGCCAGCAACATAGGACTGAAAAAGTCTCCACCCCCTCATAAGCCGGCGAAGACAGAGCTAGATAAGCCTCCTCCTCCCGGAATCAGAAGTCCGATCAGATGAATCGACGACGGAAGTAAAACGTCGATCTATCTCCCTCACAAAAGAACATGCACGGAAGAAAAGAAAGAAAACTATACAAACCAAACCGACGGTGGCTGTGGAAGCCGACTCCGTCGGCTGAGAAATCGATTCACACCGGAGAAAACCTAGAGAGAAGGCAGAGCAGTTTCTTTTCTTTGATTATGTATATATTACTTGAACGTGCTTATCCCAACAACTTTTATGTACTACCACAATAACAACTATTTATAAAATTATGTTGGACATAAATAAAAAACTATATCTACTTGATGAAGTATATTTGCAAATCTCCTCAGACTCAAACATATATATTCCATTAATTAACATCGCATTTATACAATACTTTAATAAACATAATAGTTCAACTATGAACCAAACATTAAGCTTCTGGAAAAAGTTTCTCTCTTCTAATCCGATAAGGACGATTTCCGACCGTTAAGCTTCAACCGTGAGTTCTTTTGCTGCACATCTCCGACGTCTCTCACGACGTCGGAACCCGGCCCCGATACCTCCGTCGGCTCTGCCTTTCATCATGACCAAGAAGGAGAAGCCCAAACCTGTCGTCTCGGGAAAGACCTCTTCGTCGCCTTCCTCTTCCTCCTCGTCTCATACCTCCGGCGAAAACAAACAGGCATCTTCTCGGGTCCCTGCTGGTTCTTCCCCGGTCTTCTACGACCTTAAAGCCGCTACAGTCGTAGCTGGCTCGGTCACTCTCTCAACCACCGATCTGCATCTGGAAATCCCAGTTCAAATTGGTGAAGTTGAAATCGACCTTCCTCCCAACGAAGAATCCGAGATCCCGACTTCTCCTTCAAATACCATTGTTGCGGTCACGCTCGAGACGCCAGCATCCACCTCTACGCTAGTTGCTGATGCAGCAAAGCCAGAATCTTTAGCTCCGGTCCTCTCGATCCCGAGTTCCAATGAGTCACCAACAACTAACTCTGCGCTTGCTGCTCCTGCGGCCAACCCAGAAACCCAAGTTCAGTTCCCACTGACCGCTACTCTCTCGGATAAAGCCACTGTTAATACCCCTGCTCCTGATCAAGTTAAGCCAACTGATGAGTGGGTCGGGCTATTCAAAGGAAATAGAAGAGGGAAAGAGCTGGAGAAGAAAGGCACTCCCTTCACACTTCCTTCAGAGCAAATGTGTGTTAAAATTCCAAATTCTGTCATTGAAAAGAATAAGAAAGCTTGGGAGTGTTTTGTAATCGGTCAGTTCTATTCGGACCCTCCCTCACAAAGCTTAATTCACAACATAGTCAATGGCATTTGGAGAAAGCAGTATCGGGACATAACAGTTTCAAAGCTTGAAGGGAACGCTTTCCTGTTCTGTATTCCTAACGTCTCAACTCGTAACCGCGTTATTTACCAAAGACTCTGGCAGATAGAAGGACAAACAATGTTCGTCGCACACTGGGAACCAGACAACCTACCTGAAAAACCAGTGCTCACCTCTGCTCCTATCTGGCTTGAACTCCGAAACGTTCCGCTCCAGTTCTTCAATGAAGACGGTCTTGAACGAATTGCGAGTCTAGTCGGGCACCCTAAATTCCTCCACCCAGCTACAGCAAATAAAACTGACTTGGAGGTTGCCAAGGTTCTGACTCTTATTGACCCGCGACAGCCTCTCCCGGATGCTGTCAACGTCCAATTTGACTCAGGGGACATTGCTTGGGTAACAGTATCTAGTCCTTGGATGCCTCCGGTCTGTACTCATTGTAGAGAAATTGGGCACACCCTTAAGCGATGTCCCTCTGCCCCTAAGACTTGCAAGGGATGCAACTCTTCGAACCAATCTTCAGATGCTTGCCCCAAATCAAAGGACACTCACACAAGAAGCAACAGAGGAAAAAGCGCTGTGAACCTGTTTCGGTGAACTCCACTATCAACAAAACAAATCAACAAGGAAATTCAGTTGCGTACACAAAGTACCCGCCTGATCTGAAACGAAAATCCATCGCGCAACAGGAACAGCCTCCTGACTCTCAAGGTCCCTCTGATCCGGGCATTATTACTCAATCTAAGATGGCACCATCGGAGACTGCGGAACCTAGCAAAGCGAATGGAATATCATCGGTCTCTGAGGTTGAACCTGATTCATCTGATGTCCCTTCCTCTGATACTAATTCTGATATGGAGGAAGGACAATACATTCCGGTTCGAACGAAACGCAAATCCAGAGGTGGCCGGGGCAAGGGCCCCAAAAACAATTAAATCTTTTTTTAATGTGTACAGGTCCCATTTTTTGTTGGAACGTGTGGGGTTTTAATAAATTATCGCATCGTAACGGATTTAAGAAATGGATTCAGAATAAGGATAATCTCTTTGGGAGCTTAATAGAAACGCATGTACAATCTACTAAGCAACAAAAGTTTTTGAATTCAGTATTACCGGGTTGGTTGTATGATAACAACTACGTCTTCTCGGATTTAGGCAAGATTTGGATTACTTGGCATCCAAGTGTGAAAGTGGAAGTCATATCCAAGTCTCTTCAAATGATCTCTTGCCAGGTCATCTTTCCTACTTATGCGTCTCCTGTGATTGTCTGTTTTGTCTACGCTTCTACTGACGAAATAGATAGGAGGCAACTCTGGAGTGAGCTTTCTACACTAGCCTCTGATCACCGTGTTTTGGGAAAGCCTTGGGCAGTCCTCAGCGATTTTAATCAGGTCCTCAGGCCATCAGAAAACTAAGCAGCAAACGGCCCTAATGTTGACCTTCCGACCCGTCTATTTGCGGACTGTCTCATTCAGTGTGCTCTAGCTGATATTACCTTCAGGGGGTCTTCTCACACTTGGTGGAACAAAAGAAAGCTGGAACCCATTGCAAAAAAGCTAGACAGAGTTCTAGTAAATGATGAGTGGCTCCTAATGTTTCCTCTCTCGCTGGCTATGTTTGGAGAACCTGCTTTCTCTGATCACGCCTCAATGTCCCTATCCTTGCACTCCGGTGCCCCGAAGCAGAAGAAACCTTTTCGATTCTTCAATTACCTTCTTCAGAACGAAGACTTCCTGCCCCTCGTCGCAAATCACTGGTTCTCTTTCAGCATCAGAGGCTCAGCAATGTTTCGTGTGGTCAGAAAGCTCAAATCCTTGAAAAAGGTTATTAGAGATTTCAGTAAACAAAACTATTCAGATATCGAGAAGAGAGTTACAGTAGCTTCTGAGGCCCTTGCTGCTGCTCAAATCCGTACTCTAGATGATCCTTCGGTTGCCAACGCAGAGACATAGTTGATGTTGCAGAAAAAGTGGGTTATTTTATCTTCTGCTGAGGAATCTTTCTTCTACCAACGCTCTAGGGTAACATGGCTAACAATGGGCGACAGAAACACTCCATACTTCCATCGTATGGCACACGAAAGGCAGGCCATAAACCATATTCACTATCTCCTTGATGATGAGGGTGTTCGCCATGAATATCAGGAGGATGTCCAAGCTCTTTGTGTCAACTACTTCTCCAACCTTTTGGGTAAGCCGATGGATCCTCCTATGTTTGTGCAGCAAGATATCTCTTCTCTCGTGGAGTTCTCTTGCTCAGCGTCTCAGCAAGCTCTTCTAACATCACCATTCACTAGCGAAGACTTCAGAGCTGCATTTTTCTCTCTTCCTCGAAACAAAGCTAGTGGACCTGATGGTTACTCCCCAGTGTTCTTCATGAGCTGCTGGTCTGTTGTGGGTGGAGAGGTAACTGCAGCAGTTGCAGATTTTTTTAACTCAGGGTGCCTTCTCAAGCGGATGAACGCCACTAACCTCGTGCTAATCCCGAAGATTCCCAACGCTTCAAAGACGACAGATTTCAGGCCCATCTCCTGTTTGAACACAATATATAATGTGATCTCCAAGTTATTAGCAGATCGTTTAAAAGAAATTCTTAACTTGGCAATAGGGCACTCACAATCTGCGTTTCTCCCTGGCCGATTGCTCACCGAAAATGTCCTCCTAGCCACTAAAATCGTGCATGGTTACGGCTACAATAATGTCGAGCCTAGTGGGATGTTAAAAGTTGATCTCCGGAAAGCTTTTGATACTATTCGATGGGATTTTGTGATAGCTTCTTTGTGAGCAATTCACATCCCTGAAGATTTTATTGGTTGGATATCTACCTGTATAAGCTCAGCAACGTTCTCTATCTTTGTTAACGGACACACAGGTGGCTACTTCGAGAGTACTCAAGGGCTTCGCCAAGGCGACCCACTATCGCCGTACCTATTCGTCATAGCTATGGAAGTCTTCCCCGGCCTTCTTCGTTCTAGGTTCAGTTCTGGATACATCCGCTATCACCCTAACACCGAGACGCTGGGAATCACGCACCTCATGTTCGCTGATGATGTCATGGTATTCTTCGATAGCGGTAGTTCATCTCTTCATGGCATCAATGAAACTCTTGACGATTTTGCTGGCTGGTCGGGTCTCCATATGAATAGGGATAAGACTCAATTGTTCTATGCAGGATTGAGCCAAGACGAAAGCACTGCGCTTGCTACATACGGTTTCTCGGTTGGCTCTCTCCCCATAAGGTACTTAGGCCTCCCGCTGATGCATAGAAAATTGAAGATATCAGAGTACTCGCCCTTGATCGATAAACTCAACAGCAGATTCAACTTCTTGGCCACCAAGTCGCTTTCATTTGCTGGTCGATGCCTTCTGATCAAAACAGTGATTAGAGGGACTGTAAACTTTTGGACATCCACCTTCCTCTTACCTAGAAGCTGTATAAAAACGATTGAATCTTTATGCTCTCGTTTCCTATGGTCGGGGGCAACAGACAGACGCGCTATCGCAAAGGTCTCATGGAAAATAGTATGTTTCCAAAGGCTGAGGGAGGTCTTGGTCTCAGAAACTTCAGACTATGGAATATTACTCTGTTATTGCAGCTTGCTTGGCTTCTATTTTCAGGAAGCAGCTCCCTCTGAGTGGCTTGACATCGTCACCGCAACTGCCCTACCTCATACCGCTTCTGGAGTCAAACCGAATCTCCCCTCATGTCCTGGAACTGGCGTTGCATTCTTCGTCTCAGAGATTTAATTTCAAGATTCATCACTAGTGATGTCCGTACTGGGTGCAGTATTAGCTTCTGGTATGATAACTGGTCGCCTCTCGGGACGCTGATAAAGGTACTTGGTACCAACGGCCCTCGCAACCTGAGAACTCCAATTGAAGCAACAGTGTCACAGGCGTGCGATGAGAGAGGCTGGAGACTGCCGCACCCTAGGTCAGACATGGAAGTTCTCCTCCACTCCTTCCTCACAACCTTCCCATCACCAACTCTGGACAGAGGCCCAAACACCTTCAACAGGTCGACGAACGGCGTCTCCTGCTGCAACTTCTCTTCTTCTAAGACTTGGGAAGTTATTCGGCCAAGAGCTCCAATCCAGGATATAGCAAAGCATATCTGGTTTAGTGGAGCAACTCCTAAACACGCCTTCCATTTGTGGGTGACCAACCTAAATAGGTTTCCTACTCGAAGCCGTCTTGCCTCTTGGGGCCTTCACATTGACACGGCCTGCTGCATCTGTTCGACTTAGCAGGAAACAAGGAAGCACTTGGTGCTATCTTGCCCTTATGCAATGGTCTTATGGTCTGAAATTAAGCACAGGTTCAGGGACACAGTCCCAACCTTCTCTAACTGGTCAGCTCTTATGCAGTGGACGTCTACCTCCTCTGCAACTACGCCCTCAACCTTGCGTATGCTCGTTATTCAAGCTTTTGTTTACACCATCTGGCAGCAGCGAAACAACATGCTCCACAACCAAGTTCTGCTCCCTCCTATGGTGGCTTTCAAAAGGATCAACAGGCACGTAATTGACTCCATATATGCAGCAAGGAAACAGAAGAAATTTTTCTCCCTCCTGCAACTTTGGCTCATATAATGTTATGACCCATCTCTATGTTTCTCTTATTTCTCCTTGAAGTTTGTTCTTGGAGATAGCCTATGGTTAGCTGATTGATACCCTGTTTTTTACATCCTTTTTTTGCCAGGGTATCTCTTGAAAAGGTTTACTGCTTTTGTAGAACAGCCTCTTATCTTAAATGAAATTAACAGTATTAGCAAAAACAAAAAAAGACAAAGAACTAAACACATCCACCATAATAGTTACTATTCCTTACATGTAAAATCGGAACATAGAAATACAGTAGTTATGTATTAACAAACACATTTCATAAAAAACACAATATCAGCAAAACGAAATACACATGTGAATAACACAAAAAAAATATCAAACAATCACACAAGATAATCACAAAACAAACAAATGAATTTATATGTGGAACATCAGCTTTACTTGATGTTTTAAGTTCATTATTTTTATTTTGGTTCAACTTTCATTTATTTATTCTATTTTATTGAACTGATCAGTGAAACCATTTATGATATTTCTTTTTGACCTAAGCAGGTTCAAAACAAAGTAAGATACTACTATCACTAAGCATAGGCATGGGCATGGGCATAATATTCGTAACCCGAAATCCAAACCGAACCCAAACCGAAAAACCCGATCTGTATCCGGTCCGAAATGTAAAAAATTTCCGAATGGGTCCTGTAAGGTGGTACAAAACATATCCGAATCCGAAGTGTTATTAACCGAACCCGAAAAACAAAAAAAAACCGAAAAATCCGAAAAAATATCCGAAGAAACCGATCCGAATGTCCAAAATAATATACAATATAATTATATGAAATATGAATATATACTTCAAATATTCAATTTCATATTTATTTTGATATGTTACCTAACAATAAATATTTAAAATTTAAATAACTACTTTAAATACTTAATTATATATAAATAAATATATATTTCTTATGTTTTACTTTAAAATTTTAGATTTTTTTTCGGGTATATCTGAACCGATCCGATATAACCCAAATCCGAATGATATATGATTACTTTATGGGTTCTATGATGTGATACAAAACTGATCCGAACCCGATGTGTTATATCTGAACCCGGTCCGTATTTGCAAATTTACTAGAATGGGACTTAGGAGGTGTTATAAAAGAGAACTGAAATCCGAAAAACCCGACCCGAACGCCAACGGGTACCCAAACGCTCATGCCTAACTACCACTAACCACTATTAAATGGATTAAAAAATAATTTTAAATTCATTAGATAATAAAACATACGAATTCGGCGCGTAGAGCCGAAATACTAGTTTAATAATATAATGTGTTATGTGATTTAAAACCTTGAATAGATTAGACAGACTCTGTCTGACAGAGTATCACATGGTTCAGTCTTTAGCATCTGAAAAGCATTAATGTAATTTGTCCATTTGGAAAGTCTCTGGCCGAAATCAATTTAATAAAAATTTAAAGTGGATACATGTGTTCTTTTTTTTATAAGAATGTTAAATGTTTATATTGTTATGAACCAGATTGTGGATGACTCATAACCAAGAGATTATGATTTGTAATCTTTTCATTTATCTATGACGGTGTAATCTCCTATATAAGGAACCTCTATGTTATGAATAAAGATAGACTTTTCCATTACTTTTATAACACGTTATCAGCACGAAACTCTAAATCCTTAAGCTCAAATCAAAAAACCCTAAAACCTAACCCTAGCCGACGATCCGACGAACCCTAAACCCCGATCGCGTCTCTTGTTCCCGCATCTGTTCCAACTCGCGTCCCTGATCAACTTCAGCCCAAGACGTTCCTGATCTTAGCTCAGACGTTCTGCGACCGAGAGCAGCTCCATCACGTGACCTCTTCCTCGTTCGCGACAGCATCAGACAGCTCGCGTCC
>NC_027752.1:24444352-24445275 GCF_000695525.1 Brassica oleracea var. oleracea
TTGAAATCTATATTCTAGTATTGCTAAAATCAGCCTTGAAACTGATTGAGTGATTAATAAATCTTTTTACTAGTCTTGCTAAAATCCATTGATTGTTAAACCCTAATTGCATGATTAATTGAATCCGTTTTTGCTAGTCTTGATAAACCATAATATTATGAGCACATAGAAATAGTATTGCTGAAACTTGCTAGATATTGACTGATTGATTAAATACCTTTAGGATTGATAGTCTCATTTTCCTCACAAGATTGAAATCCGAATTGATTATTTTTAAGAGTAAGGCTGCATGAAAATTATACCTAAATATTGAGTGATATATGATTTGAGATGTCGAAAATCAACCTGGATTTTGCTGCCCTAAATCTCTCTGGAGATAATTATTTATGGTGGGCATTGGATACAAAGATTATCCTAAAGTCAAAGGACTTGGTGAATGAATCACAAAAGGCGATAATACCAAATGAGGAAGTTTGATACATGGCAATATTAATTATTAGCCATCATCTTATTAAGAGTCTCAAAGATCAGTATCTGACTATAGAGAATCATCTAGACCTTTGGGCATAGTTAAAAAAAAAAATCGAGATATGATCACCAAAAAACGGTGTTATTACCAAAGGCCCTATTTGATTGGAGGAATCCCAGAATCCAGGACTATAAGTCCATGGATGAGTCTATTGCTAGCTGGAAAAAATAATGGATTACTGATAAGAAACAGTGAATTAAGACCTCTTGGATTAACCCCATTACCTGATACCAATAAGGCCGCAAGAAAAAAAAGGTAACCACGTCCAGAATTATAGACCACACGGTCATAGCCGTGGAGGGTGGAAAGGACGTGACCATGGCCATTATAACACATTTGGCTGTGGGAATCACTATGGCAGAGGCCGTGGGTATCAACCCAATTTGAGCCATGG
>NC_027752.1:24446495-24446910 GCF_000695525.1 Brassica oleracea var. oleracea
ATTAGTCTTGTAGCAAATTGATGTAGTGACTGCATATTTATATGGTCCACTGGATAATAAAAGTACTAGAGGGTATTGAGCTGAAAGAACATCAAGTTCTCGAGACCAATATTGATAATCATCAAAGTATATGATCTGAATATCATAGGAATCTCTGGATACAATTTCCCAAACATTTGAATATCTCAAGAAAGAGTTTCAGATGAAAGATCTTTGAAAACAAAGTTTTTTTTGGGATTACAGCTTGAGTACATTAACAATGAAATCCTTGTGCAACAAATAGTATATACAGAAAAGGGTACTCAAGAGATTTAATATGGACCAGTCTCACCCATTTTCTAGTACATGGGCGTGAGATCACTTGTTTAGGACACTGATCCATTCAGTCCAAAGGTGGACGATAAAGAAGTCCATT
>NC_027752.1:24447051-24448987 GCF_000695525.1 Brassica oleracea var. oleracea
TTTACACATGGCGGTACACGCATATCACAGCAACATCATCCAAGATTTCGTGTGTGTATTTGAGGTCGATGACTCAATATGTTCGATAGGATTGTGACATGGCCGATGGTAAAGAAGAACCAACTATCATGTTCGAGGACGAAGCATATTCTGCCCAAGATATTCATCACCCACTGATTGCAGAAAATTGGAGAGGTCCAAGGGACCTTCAGTAATGTCCAAATCAGGGGGAGTAATGTGTGTTGTACTCTTTTTCCTTCACCATGGTTTTGTCCTAATTGAGTTTTCCTGGTAAAGTTTTAATGAGGCGACATTAAAGCACATTACAAGCTCTAAATGGTTATGGCATCCAAGGGGGAGTGTTATGAACCAGATTGTGGATGGCTCATAACCAAGAGATTATGATTTGTAATCTTTCCATTTATCTATGACAGTGTAATCTCTTATATAAGGAACCTCTATGTTATGAATAAAGATAGACTTTTCCATTACTTTTATAACATATATCAAAACATTTTTACAATGAATGCATCTTAGACTCTTAGTTTAAAAGTTTTGAAACTAAACCTTTATTACCATTAACACATCAAACCATCACCGGGTGCTATGCCACATCTCGATTGCCTTATCATGTCGACATCCTGTTGAAAAGTAAAATTGATTTGGGTTAAGCATTATTGGGCTAATCATGTGTTGATCCAAAACCGTAACCCAAATTCTAGAATAATCTTCCACCTCCTTAAGTTAAAAAATCTAGATATTGTTATAGAAAAATCTAGATAATTAGAATAAAAAATCTACATATTATGTTAGAATTATCTAGATTTAAGATTAAAATATTTGAGATATTTTGTATTATGGAGGCTATAAATACCTCAACTTCCTTTCATTTTGTATCATCAAGAAATCATCCAAGTTTGTAAGAATCATCTAAGTAATAAAAATCCTTTTCTAAGTTATAAAAGCTTTCTTCTTCACAAAGCTTCTTTCTCTTCAAACACTTAAACACTTTCTCCATCTTTATAAAGTTTTTCATTCCAACAAAGTGGTATCAGAGCTATAAGTTCCTTTTGAAGATGGCAAATAGTGGTGTTCCCTTCCAAGTTCCATTGCTCATAAAGAGCAACTATGACAATTGGAGTCTTAGGATGATGGCGATCTTAGGAGCACATGATGTGTGGGAGATAGTCGAGAAAAGGCTTCAATGAACCGAAAAATGATGGTGATCTATCTCAAACTCAAAAGGATGGTTTGAGAGATTCAAGGAAGAGAGACAAGAAGGCTCTCTGTCTAATCTATCAAGGATTAGATGAAGATACATTTGAGAAGGTTGCTGGTGCAAGGACGTCCAAAGAAGTACGTCTTCAAACTCTAAGAGGAGAATTTGAAGCATTACAAATGAAGGAAGGAGAACTCATCTCAGATTACTTCTCAAGAGTATTGACGGTTACTAATAACCTAAAAAGAAATGGTGAGAAGTTAGATGAGGTGAGAATCATGGAGAAAGTTCTTAGATCATTGGATTCAAAATTCGAGCACATTTTTACGGTGATTGAAGAGACAAAAGACTTGGAGACTATGACGATGGAGCAACTTCTTGGATCACTACAAGCTTATGAAGAAAAGAAGAAGAAGAAAGAAGATATTGTGGAGCAAGTTCTCAAGATGAGAATTGATCACAAGGAAGAAAGTGGCCGAAGCAATCCAAGACGTGGTGGCGGTCATATCCGAGGACGAGGCCGTGGTGTAAATGGACGAGGTTGGAGACCATATGAAGTTAACTTCAACCAAATAGGAGAGAACTCATCAAGAGGTCGTGGAAGAGGAAATGCAAAATCAAGGTACGATAAATCAAGAATCAAATGCTATAGTTGTGGGAAGTTTGGACATTATGCTTCTGAGTGCAAAACTCCAAACAACAATAGAGTTGAAGAGA
>NC_027752.1:24449099-24450861 GCF_000695525.1 Brassica oleracea var. oleracea
GTTTACTACATTCCAAGCATGAAGACCAACATCTTGAGCCTAGGATAACTCTTAGAGAAAGGTTATGACATTCGACTAAAAGATAATAGTCTTTCTTTAATAGATAATGCAAATAATCTCATCACAAATGTGCCAATGTCAAGCAATAGAATGTTTGTCCTAAACATGCAAAATGACATTGCACGATGTCTCAAGATGTGATACAAGGAGGAATCTTGGCTTTAGCATCTTCGATTTTGGCATCTCAACTTTGGAAGCTTAGAGCTACTTTCCAAGAAATAGATGGTAAAAGGATTACCTTGCATCAACCATCCAAATCAAGTGTGTGAAGGTTGCTTACTTGGAAAGCAATTCAAGATGAGTTTTCCAAAGGAGTCAGAGACAAGAGCAAGAAAGCCACTAGAACTCATACATACAAATGTATGTGGTCCGATCAAACCAAGTTCACTTGGTAAGAGTAACTACTTCCTTCTCTTTATCGATGACTTTTCAAGAAAAACATGGGTTTACTTTTTGAAACAAAAATCAGAAGTGTTTGAAAATTTCAAAAAGTTCAAAGCCCATGTTGAGAAGGAAAGTGATCTTAAGATCAAGTCCATGAGATCAGATCGAGGAGGAGAATTTATGTCTAAAGGGTTTCTGAAGTATTGTGAAGATAATGGCATCCGAAGACAGTTGACGGTGCCAAGAACCCCTCAACAAAATGGAGTAGCGGAAAGGAAGAATAGGACAATACTTGAGATGGCAAGAAGCATGCTCAAGAGTAAGAAGCTACCAAAGGAGTTGTGGGCAGAAGCAGTTGCTTGTGCGGTTTATATATCAAACCGTTCTCCAACAAAGAGTGTTTTAGAAAAGACACCACAAGAAGCTTGGAGCGGAAGGAAGCCCGGAGTCTCACACCTAAGAGTCTTTGGAATCGGAAGGAAGTCTGGAGTCTCACACCTAAGAGTCTTTGGAAGCATTGCTCACGCTCATGTTCGAGACGAGAAGTGGAGCAAACTAGATGATAAAAGTGAGAAGTACACCTTCATTGGACCAAAGGCTACAAGCTCTACAATCCTGAAACAAAGAAGATAATCATTAGCCGGAATGTCATCTTTGATGAAGAAGGAGAATGGGATTGGAGATCAAATAATGAAGACTACAACTTCTTTCCATCCTTTGAAGAAGAGAATGTGGAGCAACCGAGAGAAGAGCCAGCTACACCACCAACTTCACCAACAACAAGTTCTCAAGGAGATGAAAGCTCAAGTGAAAGGACTTCACGTTTTAGAAGTCTACAAGACATCTTCGAGGTAACCGAAAATCAAGACAATCTTACTCTATTTTGTCTATTTGCGGATTGCGAGCCTATGAACTTTGAAGAAGCCCAAGAAAAGAAGTCATGGAGAAGTGCAATGGATGAGGAAATCAAGTCGATTCAAAAGAATGATACATGAGAGTTAGCTTCACTTCCAAATGGACACAAGGTAATTGGTGTGAAGTGGGTGTACAAGGTAAAGAAGAACTCTAAAGGAGAAGTTGAAAGGTACAAGGCAAGATTGGTGGCAAAAGGCTATAGTCAAAGAGCCGAGATCGACTACGATGAGGTATTTGCTCCAGTTGCTCGCTTAGAAACGGCTAGACTAATCATTTCATTGGCAGCCCAAAAGAGTTGGAGGATACATCAAATGGATGTAAAATCAGCCTTCTTAAATGGAGACCTTGAGGAAGAAGTCTACATTGAGCAACCACAAGGCTACATAGTTAAAGGAGAAGAAGA
>NC_027752.1:24450885-24455088 GCF_000695525.1 Brassica oleracea var. oleracea
GCTTAAGAAGTTCAAGATGGATGACTCAAATCCAGTTTGCACGCCAATGGAATGTGGAGTCAAGTTATCAAAGGAAGAAGAAGGAGAGAGTGTGGATCCAACACTCTTTAAGAGTCTAGTTGGAAGCTTAAGCTATCTAACGTGCACAAGGCCCGACATCCTACACGCAGTTGGAGTTGTGAGTTGATACATGGAGCATCCAACAACAACTCATTTCAAGGCACCCAAGAGGATCCTACGCTATATCAAAGGTACACTCAACTCTTGCTTGTACTACTCTATTTCTGACGATTATAAGCTTGTTGGATATAGCGATAGCGATTGGGGTGGAGACGCAGATGACCGGAAAAGCACAAGTTGCTTTGTGTTTTTCATTGGAGAAACCACTTTCACATGGATGTCAAAGAAGCAACCAATAGTCACCCTTTCTACTTGTGAAGCGGAATATGTGGCAGCTACTTCATGTGTTTGCCATGCTATTTGGTTACAAAACTTGCTAAAGGAGTTGAAACAACCACAAGAGGAGCCAACGAAGATATTTGTGGATAACAAGTCGGCAATAGCATTGGCGAAGAATCCAGTCTTCCATGATCCAAGTAAGCATATCGATACTCGTTATCACTACATTAGAGAATGTGTTACCAGGATGGATGTGCAGTTAGAGTATGTGAAGACAAATGATCAAGTAGATGATATCTTCACCAAGCCACTCGGGCAGGAAGATTTTATCAAGATGAGGAGCTTACTCGGAGTAACCAAATCAAGTTTAAGAGGGGGTGTTGAAAAGTAAACTTGAATTGGGTTAAGCATTATTGGGCTAATCATGTGTTGATCTAAAACCTTAACCCAAATTCTATAATAATCTTCCACCTCCTTAAGTTTAACAATGTAGATATTGTTAGAGAAAAATCTAGATAATTAGAATAAAAAATCTAGATATTATGTTAGAATTATCTAGATTTAAGATTAAAATATTTGAGATATTTTGTATTATGGAGGCTATAAATACCTCCACTTCCTTTCATTTTGTATCATCAATAAATCATCCAAGTTTGTAAGAATCATCTAAGTAATAAAAAGCCTCTTCTAAGTTATAAAAGCTTTCTTCTTCACAAAGCTTTCTCTTCAAACACTTAAACACTTTCTCCATCTTTATAGAGTTTTTCATTCCAACACATCGTCCTTGTCCTTGTATAGAAGTGATTCGATTACAGACTTGCTTGTCAAGAAAGCGAATAAGAGATGTAGGAGTCGCTGCCACCTCTCCATGTCGTCGCCTATTACGCCCTCGCTATATGGAATGCACAGCCGCTTGACAAGCGTAACGGATAAGGAAAAAATTGATCTGATCTCGTGAGCTCACCAAAATCTCCACAAGCTGACTCCATTGATTTGTATAGATAGAACCATGACGATTCCAAGTGAGACTTTCCATACTTTCTCTGTAAACTTGCAGGCGAACGTGGTCACTGTAAGTCAAAGAACACGTTTTTTCTGTTGGTCGGTGATGGACGGTGAAGTTGGACGGTGAAAGAGGAGGCCATTTTGTCAATAATTATGGCTTTCCCATGTCCAAGCTTCTGCTATAAATACTCAACGTAAGGTGAAGAGCAAAGCATCCCAAATCAAGAAAACACAGAGAGAACACAGAAAGAGAAGAAGAGAGGGAGAAAAAAAAAATTTCTCACAAAAAATCTTCTTTAAGAAATTGCGAGTAATTTTTTGAGTGTATTTGGGATCGGGGTGTGAGTTGATAGCTTGTAAGAATTTCACGGGTTGATAATAAAAGATCGGTAGCATGTCCGGAGACGTAGGCAACATTGGCCGAACTCCGTTAACAATTTTGTTTGTGTGCTATTTTCCCGCTCCCATAAATTCTGGTTTACCGCAAAATTTGACCGCGTATTTCCTAACAACAGGTATCAGAGCTTGAGTTACGGTGATCAGTCAAATTTTTTTGCGGAGTTACTATTCACGTGAACAGTAATTCGTGAGTAGTGAATTTTGTTGGTAACATTAGTTTGTCGACAAAGGTGTTCTAATACACGGTGATTCCAGAAACGATGGGAGGCGGAGACGGTTCGGCACACAGTACTGGGAAATTTGACTGTACAGATTATGCATTTTGGAGAATGAAAATTGAAGATTATCTGTACGGAAAGAAGCTTCATCAACCGCTGAGCAAGAAGCCTGAGAAGATGGATCAGGATGAGTGGGAGCTCCTTGACAGACAAGTTCTGGGTGTTATAAGGTTAACACTGTCGAAAAACGTTGCTCACAACGTTGCGAAGGAGAAGACCACAGAAGGACTCATGAAAGTTCTCTCGGATATGTATGAGAAACCTTCGGCAAACAATAAGGTGTTTCTCATGAAGAAACTCTTTCATCTGAAGATGGAAGAAGGTGGCCTGGTTGCCGCACATGTGAACGAGTTCAACACGATTGTGAACCAACTGTCATCAGTTGAAATCGCGTTTGATGATGAAGTGCGAGCACTGATTTTGTTGGCATCTCTGCCAAATAGTTGGGAGCCAATGAGGGCAGCAGTTAGTAATTATGTGGGTAATCAAAAGCTCAAATTCAATGATGTTAGAGATCGTATCCTTTCTGAGGAAGTTCGAAGGATAGACTCTAGGGAGGCATCAACGAGCTCTGCTTTCAACGTAGAAAACAGAGGGAGAAACCCAGATAGAAATAACCGGAGTAATGGCAGATCGAAGTCAAGGAATGGACGGGGTCAATCCAAATTCAGACAGCCTGCAGAGTGCTGGAATTGTGGAAAGACAGGTCACATCAAGAAGAATTGCCGAGCACCACCGAAGAAGGAAGACAACACTAGAGGCGGAGCCAATGCAGTGACATGTGAAATCACTGATGCATTGGTAGTGTCTGTTGATTCCCCGAGGAAAATTGAAGCTCGTGATGCAACTGCAAATACCACCAAAGCGTCAATCTCCTATGTCGATTCATGGGTGCTTGACTCAGGAGCGTCGTTCCACACCATACCGCACCATAACATCATGGAAAATTATGTTGCGGAAAATTACGGAAAGGTATATCTTGCTGATGGATTACCTTTGGACATAGTTGGTATTGGAGATATCAACCTGAAGATGTCAGACGGACGTGTGTGGAAGATTACGAAGGTCAGACATGTGCCAAAGTTGATGCGAAATCTGATCTCAGTAGGTCAACTTGATGATACGGGGCACGATGTTAATTTTGGTGGTGGAGCCTGGAGAGTCAAGAAAGGTTCCATGGTGGTGGCTAGAGGTCATAAAAAAGTCACTCTTTATATGACGACGAGTTATCAAGACACTGTTGCTGTTGTCGAGAATGCCAAACAGACCAAGTTGTGGCATTGCAAGTTGGGGCACATGAGTGAGATAGGAATGAAACTCATGGTGGAAAATGGCGCTCTTCCGGATCTGAAGACGGTGGATCATCAGATGTGTGAAAGCTGCATCCTTGGGAAACAGAAACGAGTTAGTTTCTCTAAAGGAGGAAGAGAGCCAAAATCTGAGAAGTTAGAGCTGGTTCACACTGATGTGTGGGGACCCGCTCCTGTTGCATCGCTGGGAGGTTCATACTAATATGTGACCTTTATCGACGACTCCACAAAGATGATCATGATTAACGCATACCCATTAGATTAAATAATCGGAATGGAGCCAGCTCAAATTTGATCTTTGGAAGTGATACAAAAGCCCATGATGCGATTTAAGGTCTGATAATGGTGGAGAGTACATCAGCGACGAGTTCAAGCGATATTGCGCTGATAATGGGATCAAGATGGAGAAGACTATTCCTGGAACGCCTCAACAGAATGGAATAGCGGAAAGGATGAACCGAACCTTGAATGAGCGTGCAAGGAGCATGAGATTGCACTGTGGATTGCCAAAGACGTTTTGGGCAGATGCAATCAATACTGCAGCCTTCTTAATAAACAGAGGACCGTCTGTACCGTTGGGATTTAAGATCCCTGAAGAAGTTTGGAGCGGAAAGAAAGTAAATCTTTCTTATCTAAAGGTGTTTGGATGCTTAGCTTATGTTCATCTTGATGATCCTGCAAGAAGTAAACTTCACTCGAAGTCTAACATGTGTTACTTCATTGGCTATGGTAACGCGGAGTTCGGTTACCGGTTTTTGGATGACGAAAATCGAAAGATCATCCGCAGCAAGAATGTTGTGTTCAATGAAGAA
>NC_027752.1:24456211-24476066 GCF_000695525.1 Brassica oleracea var. oleracea
AAGGAACATTGGGAAGCCGTTAAGTGGATTTTCAGATATCTAAAAGGAAATCCAAGTTTATCGCTATGTTTCACGAAGTCTAAGCCGGGATTGCGGGGATAAGTTAATGCTGACAATGGAGGTGACATTGACAGCACGAAGAGCACAACCGGATATGTCTACACCTTTGGCGGTACTGCAATTTGTTGTGTTTCAAAGTTGCAGAAAATTGTATCTCTGTCAAGCTGTGAAGCTGAGTATGTTGCGGTAACGGAGGCAACAAAAGAGATGATGTGGCTACAGTCTTTTCTAGAAGAGCTAGGCTATGACCAAGAGAAAAGTGTGTTATACTGTAATAGTAAAAGTTCCATCGGTTTGGCAAAGAATCCGGTTTACCATGCTCAGACGAAGCACATACATCGTCGGTATCATTTCATCAGATCAGCGTTGAAAGATGAAATGTTGGTGCTTGAGAAGATCCCACGAAGCAAGAATCCGACAGACATGTTGACGAAGGTCATGCCATGTGATAAGCTGAGGTTGTGTGCAACCTTAGTTGGCTTGTTGGAGTAACAAACTGAGAAGACCTGCGACATTGATCAAGGTGTTAAGACAGATTGAAATCAGTCTTCAAGTGGGAGATTGTAAGTCAAAGAAACGCGTTTTTTTTTTTTTGTGTTGGCCGGTGATGGACGGTGAAGTTGGACGGTGAAAGAGGAGGCCATTTTGTCAATAATTATGGCTTTCACATGTCCAAGCTTCTGCTATAAATACTCAACGTAAGGTGAAGAGCAAAGCATCCCAAATCAAGAAAACACAGAGAGAACAAAGAAAGAGAAGAAGAGAAGGAGAGAAAAAAAAATTCACAAAAAATCTTCTTAAAAAAATTACGAGTAATTTTTTAAGTGTATTTGGGATCGGGGTGTGAGTTGAGAGCTTGTAAAAATTTTCCGGGTTGATAATAAAAGATCCGTAGCAGGTCCGGAGACGTAGGCAACATTGGCCGAACTCTGTTAACAATTTTATGTGTATGCTCTTTTTCCGTTCCCATAAATTCTGGTTTACCGCAAAATTTGACCGCGTATTTCCTAACGGTCACGGGATTCTAGATGTTCATGGCAAAGCAAGCAAGAAGCATCCACTTGAGGATTCAACTTGAGAACTCTGTCACCTGTTGACCGTTGATCCTTAGTAGCCAACCAAGTGAACATAATACTTTGGAGTTGCAGCAGAGAACCAATCTCCTTTATACCAGACCACTTCCTATTATTAAAACATAATGAAAATAATCAAATAATTATAATAAGAAATCAATTGATATGTTTATTTATTTTCATATTTTTTTCTAATTTTTAATTATTAATATTATATATTTTTTTATAATAAATTAAATAATATAAAAATATTTTGATTAATATATTTATATTTTGCTATTCCATAAATTATCCATTCGTACAACTAAATCATTTTGCACTAACTAAAATTTTTTTTTTCTCCAAATTTTTTTTATTATTTTCCAAGTTTAATTTTTTTCCATGATCTCCCGATTAAGTAACCGGAGCCACGTGCACACATTTCCCATCTAATGGACTTTTTTCATATTCTTCTTATTCTATTTCTACATTTTATTGATTGGCTAAATACACAAATCACATTTTTACTTTTAATGGACAATTCAAGTTACAAGAAGAAAAGAAATTGAATCACACCGTCTTTTCGTATGCCTGATGGGAAATCGGAGCAGCGTGCTTAAATAAAAGTAATAAAGGCGGTCATTGATTGAATGGTACTGCACATGCCTAGTTCCTTTATTTAACTGTGTTTTATAACGTTTCTATCTACAAAAGTGTCGACATGGCTTCTGCAAATCGTCAACAGAACAAGCTTCATGCCACGTTCAAAGCTATGTTCAAAACTGATGCAGATAACTTTCAGAAGCTTCTAGAATGCTTAGAGCCGCTACGCCAGAACCATGTACAAGTTGACAGCTTTATGCTTTCCGATTTGCTCAGCTTCTTTCTGACACCAACCCGAATGGTTAAGCACGTACAAGTCCTAACAACGATCCCTTACAAAGATGTACGCGATAGTGTGTTATCCAAGGCATATTCCTTAGGGATTTGTCCTCAAAGCCATGAAATGAATCTACTTCACATCTACGAAGTTTGCGAGTGGATGAAAACTAGAACAGGTACTGAAGCTATTGTCGAAGTACAACGTACCGAGAAGCTAAAAAGACGAGCCATTTCGCAAGGGAGGACAGTGGCAGAATCGGCTATGATCAGAGCGTTTAACGCTCAGTTGGCTGAATATAGCTCTGAGCTCAAGAAAGCTCTGCAGGATGATAGTGTCGGTCTCCAGGATAAGTACTGGCCAGTTTCTGTATTTAATGTAGACACCAATATTTCCCAAGAAGAAGCTGTTCTTGCTTATTGTAGGAACGATGGAGTGAAAGGTGGTTTATTCAAGTATGTTGAAGGATTGATTGAGCGTAAGATGAAAAATTTTGCTATACGCGAAGCGAGTAAGCTTCGGGTTGTTCTCAAGGAGATGCAATGTTTCGGAGTTCCGGTTGATGAAGATGTAGAAGTTGAGTTTTCTCCGACTAAAGATGCGAATTGTCGTGTGGGTGGGAAGAGGAAGTCTGTACTTGGTCATAGCGGAGAAACATCTTATGAGATGAAGAAACGTCCTAAACAAAATAAGTAGATTTAACTTCAGAAAAGGTTTCATTAATGTTTTTTTTTGTCTCTCGAGTCTCTTTGTCCTACGACCATCTCCAACCCACCTCTATTTTCATCTTTATATTTTCTTCTAAAATAGAGAATCTCTATTATAGAGGTGAATTTGCTCCAATGTATGCCTCTATAATAGAGTTTTTCTATTTATAGAGAAAAATATAGATGTGCTATTTTCACTTTTAAATATAGAGGTAAAAAGTAATATTCCTCTATATTTTCCTCTAAAATAGAAGAACTCTATTATAGAATTATACATTGAAGCAAATCCATCTCTATAATAGAGATCTCTATTTTAGAAAAAAATATAGAGGCATACATTAGAGATGCTCTAACGTGTATGTCTCGTCTTTTGTTGTACTGGTGTCTTTAGATGTTAATTCAAATATTTTCTTTGAAAGTAAATTCAATGTTTTTAAACAGGCTAACATCAACCAGATAGTTGTTGTTACTAAGCTCAGATTTATATCCACAGTAATTGTAGGGGATGAATTCGACCATCCCTCAAGGCCCGAAGAATAGACGGTCCGGCCCGTATAAGACATAGCGACAGCTCGGGTTGATGGCTTGGAGCGCCGATCCCTCGGCGCGACGCGAGAGTGCTTTTGGTCGATCGCAGGTCGACTAAAAGCATCCAGCTCGACGGCTCCTCGAAGCAACGTGGACTTTTCGGCCCAACGAGTTAAAAGCCCACGAAGGCGACGCGAGCAAGGTCACGAAAGAGCACCAAATCGGCTATATAAGGAGAGAAGGGTGCGACGTAAAGAGGATCCGAAATCACTCACACATACTTGGCGGCTAGATTAGGGTTTTACCTTTATTCTCTCGCCATATTGTACTTTCCCGGCAAGCTTTCCGAGCTCCGGTTTCCTTTCTGGCGCAGTACCGAAGACATCTGTTTAATACAGATCGAGCGACCGGCGCGACACCGGCACATGCTGAAGACCAAGATATGAACGACGGCGATACGGCTCAAACCCGTGGAGGCCTTGATGCCCAGACCATAAACGAACTCGCCACGTTAAAGCAATGAGTGCTCGATATCAACTCTAAGATTCACAATGTAACGATGTCTGCTCCGTAAATCGAGCGTGTCCTCGCAGAATCTCTCCGGATGCCGTTCACAGAAAAAATAACGGGGGTTCGACTCCGAAATATGGAAAAGCTCCGTCTTCCGACCTTCGATGGCGTTTCTGACCCCTCCGCCCACGTCACATCCTTCAACATCGCGATGCGACGCGCAAACCTCTCCGACGAAGAGAAAGACGCCGGCTTTTGCCAGCTTTTCGTCGAAACCCGTGATGGACCGGCCGTTAACTGGTTCACCGGCCTCCAAAAGAACTCAGTCAACTGCTTTCACGATCTCTCGACGGCCTTCCTCAAGAACATATCATGTTTACTCGTCAGGAAGCTACCGCCACAGACCTCTGGAATCTCAATCACGCTAATGGGCAGAGCCTCCAGGATTTCATGGAGAAGTTTAAATCCGTCGTCTCAAAGGTCGATGTACGAGACCACATAGCTGTGGAATCGTTGATGAACACCCTCCATATTAAATCACCGTTTCGATCCGACCTCTACCGGCACCCGACGAGATCCGTGCCAGAAGCTATCGCCCGATCCAACAACTTTATCCGTATGGAAGAATATACCAGGGCGAAGGCGGAAAAAAAAGCGGCGGGAG
This sequence comes from Brassica oleracea var. oleracea, assembly GCF_000695525.1. NCBI lineage: Eukaryota > Viridiplantae > Streptophyta > Magnoliopsida > Brassicales > Brassicaceae > Brassica > Brassica oleracea. Next base: position 24,460,613 of record NC_027752.1, read on the forward strand.
AACAAACACTCGCCCGAACGAACGACACCCGTCAGGAACCTCGCCAGCATTCTTCGAGAGGAAAACCGAACCAGAAAAGGGGTTACATGAACGACATGGACGAAGAAGAACCCCCGGGCTCCGCAGTTGTCGTGTGAGAGAAGGTATGGAATCACTGGGACCGAGACTCCGCACATAAGTCATCCAGCTCCTCCGAACCAACGAGTTCAAACGCTGCCGAGCCTAACAAGTGGTGCTCGTATCACAAGGTCAAGTCACACGACACGAAGGATTGCAAGGTTCTTTATTGACATTTCCTCGAGTCGGTCGAAAGTGGTAAAATCGAGATAGAGTCTCCCCCGCAGAAGCCGAAGAACAATAAAAGCTGGAGCAAGAACAAAGAAAAGAAAACTCAGAAGTCTCAAGCCAGGGCTCCTCAAAACGAAGAAAGACCCAGCCCCGAGAAAGCTCCCATGACCAACCTGAAGGACCCTAAGATCGGATTGCCCTCGACTGGATTCGTTTGGATATGAACTCCGGAAAGGAGAACTGATGGAGTGAAGGGTCGCACAAGGGTTGCGGAAGTTCCCTTGATATTTCCGGCTTCAAGGGTGCTTGATATGACTCACAAGTCCGCCAAGGAAGAACTTGAACTGGTTGCTTGATATGACACACAAGACCAACTAGTTGAGAAGTGAATTGCTCGGATATGACTCACCAAGACAATCGACAACAAGTTCTAAAGAGAACAAATAGTATAAACTCAGAAACTTAATCCAAAATGATCTAATATTGTTAATGAGAAAGAACACTTATTCATAGTACAAGTAGGAGACAAAGAGACAACTTGACTAGAAGTTTGAAAGACAAATAAAATTAAAGACAATTGACTAGAATTTTGAAAGACATACGAAAAAGACTCTTCAATTTGTGGACTGGTCAAAGTGATCCTTAGGCTGGCTTGTGTCCGGCTGGCTGAACCGCGGTAAGGATCAGTACTGTCGCGGGCTGGTCCGTCTGTACCGAATTGTTCGTCTTCCGAACCATCTTTGACCACAAACGTCCTAAGTCTTCTGAAAGATGAAGAATCTGTGCCTTAGAGAGATTCGGATGATCAAAGTTGCATAAACTGATCAAACTGATCGATCAGTTCGTCCATCGATCAGTTCGTCCATATGGCCGGTATGTTCCAAATGGGCGAGTAGAGAGAAGTCGCGTCATGTTCCTTGTTCAGCTCGGCCCAAGTTGCTTCTGGCTTAACCGTCAGTCTGAGATTGACGAGTTGTCCGGGAGAGAGACGATCCGGTACTGTCAGTTCGGTTGATAGGTCGAGGATCCAGTCTAAGCTCCTTTCCGTCCATCCGTGGATCGATCCGGTACACAGCTCGGCCTTGCTGATCGGTTCGGCTGGGATGATGAACCTCGGTTGGAATGTCCTGATCTTACTGATGGTCGGGTTCCTCGGACTGAGGCACATCATTCCCTCCCTCTTCAAAAGGATTTGTCCACAAATCTGGATCATCTACAAGAAAAGGAGATAGATCAGCAACATTAAAACTTGAAGAGATATCATACTTACCTTCCAAGTCAAGCTGGTAAGCATTATCATTGATCTTCCTAAGAATCTGGAATGGACCATCGACTCTAGGCATAAGTTTGGACTTTCTTTCTTCCGGGAATCGTTCCTTCCTCAAATGAACCCAAACCAAGTCACCTTCTTTGAAAACCAACTCCTTTCGCTTCTTGTTGGCATATCTTTTGTAACCCTCGGTTTTGGTTTCAATGTTGACTCGAACATGTTCATGAAGCTTTTTGATGGTGTCCGCCCTTCTTTTACCATCTGTACTAACTCTTTCACTCAAAGGCAAAGGTAAAAGATCAAGTGAAGATAAGGGATTAAAACCATAAACAACTTCAAAAGGAGAGAACTTTGTAGCTGAATGCATAGCATGATTATAAGCAAACTCAACATGAGGCAAGCAATCTTCCCAAGACTTAAGATTTTTCTTGACCAAAGATCTAAGCAAAGCAGACAAAGTTCGATTTACAACTTCAGTTTGACCATCAGTTTGCGGATGACAAGTTGTGGAAAACATCAATCTCGTTCCTAACTTAGACCACAAAGTTTTCCAAAAATAACTAAGAAACTTAGCATCACGATCAGAAACAATGGTCTTAGGCATTCCATGCAATCTCACAATTTCCCTAAAGAACAGATCAGCAACTTGTACAGCATCATCAGTTTTATGGCAAGGAATAAAGTGAGCCATTTTCGAAAATCTATCTACAACCACAAAGATAGAGTCTCGGCCATTCTTAGTTCTAGGCAAACCAAGAACAAAATCCATCGAAATATCAATCCAAGGATGAGAAGGAATGGGTAAGGCCGAGTACAAACCATGATTGGATGCCTTGGCTTTAGACTTCTTGCACACCACACATCGGCCACAAATTCTCTCAACATCCTTCATCAAGCTAGGCCAATAGAAATGATCATACACGGGCTTGTATGTCTTCTTGATTCCAAAGTGTCCCATAAGACCTCCTCCATGAGATTCCCTGAGAAACAACTCCCTCAAAGAACATTGGGGCACACACAAACGGTTATCATAGAAAAGAAAACCAGAATTTCGATAGTATTTGCCGTAAGCCACTCTGGAACACTTGTTAAAAATTTCTTTAAAATCCGGATCAGAAGCATACAAGTCTTTGATAAATTCAAAACCAAGAAGTTTTGTTTCGAGGGCCGAAAGAAGAGTATACCTTCGGGACAAGGCATCAGCCACAACGTTTTCCTTACCTTGCTTGTATTTGATGACATAAGGAAATGTCTAAATGAACTCAACCCAGCGGGCATGCCTCTTGTTCAACTTCTGTTGGCCCTTAAGGTGTTTCAGAGACTGGTGATCCGTGTGGATAACGAACTCCTTAGGCCAAAGATAGTGTTGCCACGTTTGGAGGGCTCTTACCAAAGCATACAGCTCTTGATCATAAGTTGGGTAGTTGAGTGTGGCGCCACCAAGCCTCTCACTGAAGTAAGCAATGGGGTTCCTATCCTGCATTAAGACTGCACCAATACCAACATCAGAGGCATCACATTCGATCTCAAATGTTTTAGAAAAGTCAGGAAGAACAAGTAAAGGGGCATTAGTCAACTTCCCTTTAAGAATTTGGAAGGCTTCTTCTTGAGCTTGTTCCCATTTGAACCCAACATTCTTTTTAATGACTTCGGTCAATGGGGCCGCTATGGTACTGAAGTCTTGGACGAACCGTCGATAGAATCCGGCAAGGCCGTGGAAGCTCCTTACTTCACTCACGTTCGTTGGACTTGGCCAGTCTCGGATGGCTTTGATTTTCTCCTCGTCCACTCTAAGTCCTTCAGCACCTACAACAAAACCTAAGAACACCACATGATCTGTGCCAAAAGAACACTTTCCAAGGTTAGCAAACAAATGTTCCTTTCTAAGAACTTCAAGGACAGATTTCAAGTGTTTCTTATGTTCATCCATGTTCTTGCTGTAAACAAGAATATCATCAAAGTAAACTACCACAAAATGACCAATGAAAGCTCTCAAGATATGGTTCATCAAGCGCATGAAAGTGCTAGTTGCATTAGTAAGACCAAATGGCATGACCAACCATTCATACAATCCTAGCTTTGTTTTAAATGCAGTTTTCCATTCATCTCCTTCTTTTATACGGATTTGGTGATAGCCACTTTTCAAATCTATTTTAGAAAAGACAAATGAACCGTAAAGTTCATCAAGCATGTCGTCTAGTCTAGGAATGGGATGCCTATACTTTACCGTAATGTTGTTGATGGCATGGCAGTCCACACACATGCGCCATGATCCATCCTTTTTGGGGACAAGTAGAACTGCTACGGCACAAGGACTGAGGCTTTCCCTGATGTAACCTTTCTCCATAAGGTCTCCAATTTATTTCTCGAGTTCCTTGGTCTCCACCGGATTGGTTCTGTAAGCTGGCCGGTTAGGTAGAGATGCACCCGGAACAAAGTCAATCTGATGTTCAATTCCTCGCACTGGTGGCAAACCCTTTGGGTTCTTATCTGGAAAGACATCAGAAAATTCCTGCAAAACATCTAGCAAATCACTCGGAACTTCTGGTGCAAGGGTAGAAGAAGTAGAAGCCATCAGAGATTTTTTGTACACAAGTAAAAGAAAGGGATTTTGAGAGTAAAGAGACTTCTTAACCTGACTTTGCTTGATAAAGAAGTTGGAGTTCCAGATTGATGACTCAGGTTTGTCCGGTTTGGACTCTTGTTCACGGTTCTTTTTGAGTTGGAGCTGGTCTTGATGGACTTCCAAGGGCGAGAGAGGTACAAGCGTGATCTTCTTTCCTTTATGGTCAAAGGAGTGCTTGTTTGTGTAACCATCATGGACGGTTCTTTTATCAAACTGCCATGGACGTCCCAACAGGACATGACAAGCATCCATGGGAAGAACGTTGCACACAATCTCGTCTTCATAACGTCCAATGGTGAGAGGGATCGTGACTTGCTCCTTAACATACTGTTCACCAGTTTCATTGAGCCATTCCAACCTGAAAGGACGAGAAAGAGGTCGAGTAGCTAGACCTAGTTTCCTGACAAGAGTATCACTAGCAACATTAGTACAACTCCCACCATCAATGATCAAAGAACAAACTTTTTCAGAGATTAAACAACGAGAATGAAAGAGATTCTCCCTTTGTTCTTTTTCATTGGTTTTGGGCTGAACACTCAAGGAACGTCTAGTGACCAGTACTGGTCCGTGAGCTGGATAGTCAAAGCTATCTTCCTCATCAAAGATCGGCTCAGAATCCAGATCAAAGGTCGGGTCAAGGTCATTGTTCGTGTAGCCGTTCGCGTGGCCATCCGTCTCATCGAAGATGGGATCGTTCCAAACCTTCCTAGTAACGAGCAATGGTCCGTGATGTGGGTAGTCAAAGGATTCCTCTTCCTCATCAAAGATGGGACCAAGATCCTCCTTGTCTTCTTGTTCATCCTCGGACTCAACTTCACCATTTTCCATGAGAATCATCACACGCTGGTTTGGACAGTTCTTGGCATAATGTCCTAGCCCTTGACATTTGAAACATCTAATGTCTCTTGCTCGGCTTGAAGTGTCTACTGCCTTTCCTATGTCATCACGAGTAGAAACATCAGTTTTAAAAGCAGTATGTGTTGTGACAGGCGACTTACCTTTGGTTTGATAGCTTGGCTTAGGAGCATAGGCCGGTTTAGGAGAGTAGGTCGGCTTAGGAGTAGTGGCCGGTTTTGAGAAACTCCTTCTCTTGAGTTGTTGCTCGATCAAGATGGCTTTGTGTAGCATCTGTTCCACACTTCCATACTCTTGAAGATCCATACGATCTTGGATGTCACGGTTGAGGCCTGAAAGAAAGCGAGCCATAGTGGCGTCCAAAGGTTCATCCGTGTCCGTCTTGATCATCAAAACTTCCATCTCTTGGTAATAGTCTTCCACAGATTTGGTTCCTTGAAGCAAACGCCTTAGCTTCTGGTGGAGATCGCGGTGATAATGGGCTGGCACGAATCGTTTACTCATCAACAAGGTAAGCTCATCCCAAGTCTCAATCGGCCGTTCACCTGTTCTCCTCCTGTGGGTCAACACTTGATCATACCAGTTAATAGCATAGCCAGAGAATTCAGTGGCAGCAAGCCTTACTTTTTCTAAGTTCAGAATAGTTTTGACAATCAAAGACATGCTCGATTTTTCTTTCCCACTCAAGAAAAGCATCAGGATCGTTTTTACCATCGAAAGGTGGAATTTTCAATTTCAATCCGTTCAAGCAATCATCAGTACGATTGTTTCTAGCAAATGGATTGACATCACCTGGGTTTCGAGTTCTATGACCTCTTCTTGGCCGGTAAGCGGATCTGACCTCATCCTCTTGGGCGTACTCATCATGGGACTCATCATCTGACCGGGCGTTCCTTCGCGGCTGATTGGTTCTTGCTCCCGATCTAGGATGGGGCTGGCTTACTTGCAGTTCGTCAAGCCTTTGATGGATCTGCTCTAGACCTGTATTTATAAGGTTAGTAAAAGAATCATTCAAAGCTCGCATCTGAAGATTAGACAGTCCAGCAACTGAATTTCCGGGACGGTTTTGATCTTCGTTGCCACTCATGGTTGCTGAAATTTTTTAAACACAAAACGTTAGGATTAAAACTTCACACTCTCAAGTGTTTGTACCTCACCCACACACGTGTTTCTCTCGATTTTTAAAGTGATCACTCAAGTTTTACTCAAAGTTCTAAGAAGAACAGATCTCGGAATCTGGATGGCCAAACTCAAGCAAAACACACAGGAGTTTTAAAAGAGAGAAAGAAAAGAGTTTTGTTTTTAAAGGAATCCGTTTTAACCTCCTCAAAGGCTGGATTTCTCCTCAGCCAGCAGGCTTCCTCTTCCACCACCAATCCACTAAGCAAACTCTTTTCTCTTTTTTTTTTTTTTTTTTTAAAACGGATCTTGCTTGTTTTTTTTTTTATAAGTGGATGGTAATGAGGGGCCCGGATTCAAGATAGACAGATGAAGAAGTGTTTAGAAGAAATGGAAGATGAGAAGATGGATCGAGATAGAGAATACCAGACGAGTGGCTCTGATACCACTTGAAGGACCCTACGATCGGATTGCCCTCGACTGGATTCGTTTGGATACGAACTCCGGAAAGGAGAACTGATGGAGTGAAGGGTCACACAAGGGTTGCGGAAGTTCCCTTGATATTTCCGGCTTCAAGGGCGCTTGATATGACTCACAAGTCCGCCAAGGAAGAACTCGAACTGGTTGCTTGATATGACACACAAGACCAACTAGTTGAGAAGTGAATTGCTCGGATATGACTCACTAAGACAATCGACAACAAGTTCTAAAGAGAACAAATAGTATAAACTCAGAAACTTAATCCAAAATGATCTGATCTTATTAATGAGAAAGAACACTTATTTATAGTACAAGTAGGAGACAAAGAGACAACTTGACTAGAAGTTTGAAAGACAAATAAAATTAAAGACAATTGACTAGAATTTTGAAAGACATAAGAAAAAGACTCTTCAATTTGCGGACTGGTCAAAGTGATCCTTCGGCTGGCTTGTGTCAGGCTGGCTGAACCGCGGTAAGGATCAGTACTGTCGCGGGCTGGTCCGTCTGTACCGACTTGTCCGTCTTCCGAGCCATCTTTGACCACAAACGTCCTAAGTCTTTTGAAAGATGAAGAATCTGTGCCTTAGAGAGATTCGGATGATCAAAGTGCATAAACTGATCAAACTGATCGATCAGTTCGTCCATATGGCCGGTATGTTCCAAATGGGCGAGTAGAGAGAAGTCGCGTCCTGTTCCTTGTTCGGCTCGGCCCAAGTTGCTTCTGGCTTGACCGCCAGTCTGAGATTGGCAAGTTGTCCGGGAGAGAGACGATCCGGTACGGTCAGTTCGGTTGATAGGTCGAGGATCCAGTGTAAGCTCCTTTCCGTCCATCTGTGGATAGATCCGGTACACAGCTCGGCCTTGCTGATCGGTTTGGCTGGGATGATGAACCTCGGTTGGAATGTCCTGATCTTCCTGATGGTCGGGTTCCTCGGACTGAGGCACATCACAACCTTAACCTCGAGGATGAGTCCACCGATGAGGAACGACCGAAGAACCGGCGACGAGTGGAAGGAATTCTCTCTCGCCCATTAAGTTCTCCGTCATTCGAGCAAAAGCGCCTTACAACGCTATCCTCAGCACCCCATGATTGCACTCCATGAAAGCCATTCCCTCAACTTATCACCAGTATATTAAATTCCCTGGGATGGACAGAACAACACAGACGATCCGTGGAGACCAGCGAGCCACGAGGGAGCTGTTTATCGCCGCAGTCAAGCTACAACAGTCAACTTCTCTCGTCAACTCAGTCGCCAAGCCAATTCATAAGATCTATCCCCAGAAGGAGGAAATCCGGGAAGTCCGCATTGATGAAACTGACCCGTCAAAGGCCGTGCGCGTCAGAGCCTTTCTCTCCGATGAAATGCAATCACAAATCATCTCCTTCCTCAAAACGAACGCTTCGACTTTCGCATGGACAACTTCTGATATGAAGGGAATAGACCATGCAGTGACCTCTCACGAGTTGAACGTTGACCCGACGTTCAAGCCTATCCGACAAAAAAAGACGGAAGCTCGGACCAGAGCGGTCTAAAGCTGTGAACGAGGAGGTCGAAAGGGTGCTCGACGCAGGCTTCATCATCGAGGTATGGTATCTGAAATGGCTAGCCAATCCCGTCGTGGTAAAGAAAAAGAACGGGAAGTGGTGTATTTACGTCGACTTCACCGATCTAAACAAAGCATGTCCCAAGGACAGCTACCCGCTCCTTCACATGATCGCTCGGTAGAATCAACGGCCGGTAACGAACTCTTAACATTTATGGATGCCTTCTCGGGGTACAACCAAATTCTGATGCACCCAGACGATCGTGAGAAGACGGCCTTCATAACGGATAGGGGGACGTACTGCTACAAAGTCATGCCTTTCGGCCTGAAGAACGCAGGGGAAACTTACCAGCGTCTAGTCAACCGAATGTTCGCTGACAAGCTTGGCGACACTATGGAAGTTTACATCGACGACATGCTGGTCAAATCGCTTCATTCCGAGAACCACCTCTACCATCTGCGAGACTGTTTCAAGACGCTAAATGAGTATATGATGAAGCTCAACCCGGCAAAGTGTACCTTCAGCGTCACCTCAGGCGAGTTCCTGGGCTACATCGTCACCCAACGAGGCATCGAAGCAAACCCTAAGCAAATCACAGCGATCCTTGACCTTCCAAGCCCGAAGAACAGTCGTGAAGTCCAGCGTCTAACAGGGAGAATCGCAGCCCTCAACAGATTCATCTCGCGATCTACTGATAAATGCCTCCCTTTCTATGAACTCCTGTGAGGAAATAAAAGATTCATATGGGAAGAGAAATGCGAAGAAGCATTCAATCAGCTAAAGCACTATCTCACAACACCTCCGATTCTGTCGAAGCCCGAGGCTGGTGACACCCAGTCCCTATATATCGCCATCACGTCCTCAGCGTTCAGTAGCGTTCTCATCCGAGAAGATAAGGGCGAGCAAAAGCCCATTTTCTACATCAGCAAGCGCATGACCGAGCCGGAAATGCGATACACGACCATGGAGAAGATGGCTCTCGCCGTCGTCACCTCGGCGAGAAAACTCAGACCTTACTTTCAATCACATACGATCGAGATACTCTCCAACCAGCCCCTCAAAACGGTGATGCAAAACACCAACCTATCGGGAAGATTAACCAAGTGGGCAATGGAACTCAGCGAGCACGGCATCGTGTACAAGAATCGTATTGCAGCCAAGTCGTAGGTCCTTGCTGATTTCCTGATCGAGTTAACGCTAGCACTCGAACATGATCTAATCCTACCAAGCAAAAATTGGATACTGCACGTAGATGGGTCATCTACGAACAAAGGTTTGGGGGCAGGCGTGCAACTGCAGTCACCTACAGGCGAGCTAATTCGCGAGTCATTCAGCTTTGGCTTTGCGGCATCAAATAGAAGCTGAATACGAGTCTCTCATCGCGGGCCTCCACCTCGCTAAAGCAGTCAAAGCCAAGAGAGTCAGCGCATAATGCGATTTCCAACTCGTGGTCAGCCAATATCTCGGCGACTACGACATCAGGAATGATAGAATGGACGCAGACCTAAAGCTCGTCAAGGACCTCACACTAGATTTTGAGTTCTTCGAACTCACGAAGGTTCCCCGCGGAGATAACATATGAGCGGACACCCTCACAGCCCTTGGAAGCAAACTGCATGACCAAGTGAAGCGAACGATCCCAATACACAAGATCGAGAAACCAAGTATAAGCCCAATGACTGAGCAGCTGGCCATCACAGCATCCGTCACCGACGCAATGCATATCAACAAAGCAGAACCTCGCACAATGGAAAGCCAACCCAGAGATTGGCGAAAGGAGTTCATCGCTGACTTAGCTGACGACAAACTGCCCACCGAAAAGTGGGAGGGAAGACGACTTAAGCGACGCAGCGCACATTACGTCGTGATGGACGGAGAACTCCATCGATGGACCGCAACAAAGGTACTCCTTAAATGCATTTCTAGCGACGAAACAAGACTCTTCATGGCCGAAACGCATGAAGGCGCAGCAGGCAATCACTCGGGTGGGCGAGCCCTCGCATTGAAAGTTAAGAATCTCGGTTTCCACTGGCCAACCATGAATGCGGACTGCGAATCCTACGTCCAGAAATGTGATAAGTGCCAGCGAAACGCTTCTACCATCCATAGTCCACCAGAATTTCTCCACACCTTGACCACACCATACCCATTCATGCGATGGGGAATGGACATAATAGGGTCGATGCCGAGCTCTCGCCAGAAGAGATTCTTCTTGGTCCTGACAGATTACTTCACTAAGTGGGTGGAATCAGAAGCCTACGCGAACATCACCGATAAATAAGTACAGAAGTTCATCTGGAAAAACATCATCTGCAGGCACATGCTCCCCTACGAGATAATCACTGACAATGGATCCCAGTTTATCTCGCACAACTTCAGAGAATTCTGCGATAGGTGGAGAATCCATCTCAACATGTCAACATCGAGAAACACGCAGAGTAACGATCAAAAAAGCGTCTACAAACAAAACTTTCATCGACGGCCTTAAGAAACGACTCGACTTGAGAAAGGGTTGCTGGGCCGATGAACTAGACGAAGTCCTTTGGTCCCACAGGACGACTCCGCGCGGAGCAACGAAAGCTAACCCTTTCTCGATGGCCTATGACCTTCAACAAAAGGGTACCTGTACTCGAAACCAACACAGGTGAAGCGATGGCTTCCGCCGAAGTAAACGTGACCAGCTTACGCCGATCTAAGATGCCACTGAATGTCGAACTTAACCACGACATGCTCCTCGACGCACTAGACGACATCGAAGAGAAACGCGACTAAGCGTTACTTCGCATTCAGAACTACCAACATCAGATCGAGAGCTACTACAACAAGAAGGTCAAGTCTCGACCTCTCGAACGGGTAACCTCATTCTCCAGAAGGTGTTCGAAAATACTAAGGAATGGAAGGCTGGCAAACTCAGAGCCAATTGGGAGGGACCATACAAGATTACCAAGATAGTCAAACCCGGAGTCTACCATCTCGAACCCTCAACCGGCGAAGCAGTGCCACGAGATTGGAACTCGAAGCACCTTCGACGTTTCCACAACTAAACAAACACCAAAGCGAGCGAATGACTCCCCAGTCACATTCACTCGTCTAAAAAAAAATCGAGTAATTGCGCTTCCCCAGCCACTTTTACCCGAAAAACAAAGAACTACGAATGGCTTGATCCTCCACAAAGAGGTACATAGGCATCCTTAACGGGTCCAGCTGTAACAAAAAAAAAAGAGTAATTGCGCTTCCCCTGCCACTTTTACTCGAAAAACAAAGAACTACGAATGGCTTGATCCTCCACAAAGAGGTACGTAGGCAGCCTTAACGGGTCCAGCTGTAACAAAAAAAAAAAACTCCTCCCTCGAGAAGTCAAACCGTTCATGCGATCCCCACACGAGCTTGCTCCGGCCTCTCAACCAAACGTACCGGCACTCGCACCCCACCATCGAGTATGTCCTGATCAGACACGTTCTCGCTGGGGCTTGGTCGTATCAAAGCATTAGCTGATATATATTAAATGATGACTTCTATCCATTTCATAATTTACTAATAAGGTTTGGCCGACCGAATGCTTAGAAATTACTTTGAAATCAGATCTAGAGCCGTCACCATTTAAAATTTTCTTGGTCTTAAGTTGCCCGCCTCTGGCACACGTCTAGTCAACGCACAGATAGCGGCATCAACGAGCAAAAAGAACTTAACGACTGACAGCTTAGCGACATGCGGTCGCAAGTCCATTAAACATACGACCTATACGAGACAACGTCAAAGATGACGATATCGTTGTCTCGATACAGAGTGAATCGCATGCTTCAACGAGTAGTCGCTGTCGCGACCAACGCCTACGGAGCTCTTAAAAATTCAAAGTCTAAACTTTCCTATGATCCTCCGAGAACTCTAAGTCAGATAGCGATTCTACGACTTACTGAGTATTCGAGATCTAAGGAAATCAAACGACTAACTGAAACTTCAAAGGAAAGGCTTTAAGAAAAAGAGAGTTCAAAAGCGTGAGAAAAAGCAAACAACAAAGACCTCTCCGGGCCAAGTCAATACACAACAAAAGAGTTCAAGTTTAAAAGAAACAACAGCAACAGAGCTACTCCTCAGCGTCTTCAACCTGCTCCTGCGCGACATCGTCCTTATCAGCAGATGATCCTGGAGGATCCGCATTCGCCGTTTGATCCACACCTTCGTTCTCGATACGGGGAGTCGCCTCGCTCTCGCGAGCCTCAAATGGATTCTCAGGAGGGTTGACCTGGGAGTCGACCAAGGGAGAGTTAAGCAAGTCATCACCCTTTTCCTCGTCTATCTCTTCATCTTGATCCTTGTTGACCTCTCCGTCATCATCATCCTTACCCTATTCCCCGTCCTGCCCATCCTCCCGATCGACAGTAGAGGAATCAGAGATCTCCAGAACGGTGGTCTGAGCCTCGTTTTGCGTCGAGATCACTCCCTCGTCGACAGCTCGAACGTCAGAAATTGGCGCATTGCTTTATGGGGTACCATCTCCCGTAGAACGAGAGGGGACAACCGGATTTTCAAGACGATTAGTAGGGCTTTGGAGAGCGGCGGTGGTCCTCGGGTCGATCAGATGCGCATTGGTCCCGTGAGGGTCAAGGCCTACGAAGGCCCGCATGTCGACGAACTGTGAATCAAGCTTAAGCGGAAATAAGGCCAAGTCATTTTCGGGAATCTCGCCGGGGTTGAGCTTCAAAGCTTCCTGCTCAAACTGCTTCTCTTGAGCAGCAAACATATCGATGGTCTCTTGAGGAATGTCGCGACCACCGGCTTTCAAAGCTTTGAGACATTTCTTAGTTCCGAAGGCCTGACTCTGCAACAGTCGCATCGTGTCGAATGGCTCGCGACGGGCCCACCAATCAAGCAGATTCCCAAAATGCTTATTGCACTTTGCGACCATCTTAGTTTCGACCCTCACCTTTTCCTTTGTGACTTCGTAAATGTGCGAGTCCCTGAGTTGATCCAACTCTCTCTCTTGTGCCCTGCGGCCTTAACTCCCATCTCTTCCTTGAGATTGGCCTTTCGCAATTCCATAGCCGCGATAGTAGAACGAGCGATAGAAAGCTCAGCCTCAGCCGCGTTGGCTCGCTCTCGCTGAATCTTTCTCCGAGCAATCGCTCGCTCTCTCTCTCTCTTTTCAGCCATCTCCTTGTACTCGTCCTGCCACTCTGCTTTGCCACTCTGCTTTCTTTCGACGATAAAGCCTGTTCTTCACCGCCACTGCCTTCTCCGACCTCTCCAAGTTCGCGCGCGCTTCCTTCAGAGCCGTATCGTACTTTTCGATGACAAAGTTCATGCTTCCATTACCCTACGAGACACTGAAGCAAGACAGTTAAGCTTAGGAAACAAACGAGAGAAATGCGAAGAAGTCATAGGAAGAAACTTACCAGCAACTTAGTACGAGCAGCGTCGATATAATCATCCTTAAAGATCAGGTCTGTCACGGGTGGGAGAGGCTTCGGTCCACACTTGATTTGGCTAACCAGTTCCGCACACTTGTGTGGGACATAGATAAGTGGAGTTGGCCCGTCATATTCAAACGAGATGCGGTACGGAAACAAAACCCTTGAAGTCTTTTTTTCGAGCCGGAACCCCACTAGCCAACGCCCTGGGAACTGATGAATCAGGAGGCCCAGCAACACTTTGAAAAGCAGCGGAAGGAGCTTGACGACTAGTCATTTCCTGCTCGCCCGTTCGCTCCGACTTCTTCTTTATCTGAAGCGAAACTTCGGGTGAAGCATCCCCGGGCTCATCCGTTAAAGCCAAATTGAGAGACGGCTTGAAGAACCCTAAGGAACGAACACTCAACCGGATCTGATGATATGAACTCGATCTGAAGAGATAGAGAACTGATGGATTGTTTAGTGACACAAAGGGCTGCGGAAGACCCGATGATACTACCAGAAGTTTCAATGGCCGCTTGATTTGACACACAAGTCCGGCTCAAAGAAAGGGGATTCACTTGGAGATAACCTCACCAAGAGAACAAGGATGTTCTAAGCAAAGAACAAAGAGAGAAAACTCAAAAATGAATAAGGAAAAATCGAATGCTTTATTTCATGGATGTGTTCTCATACTTATACAACTTGTAGTCAAAGATACTAAATAAAAATGTATGAAAAAGAGACATAGAAAATAAATAGAAGACCAGATCTAGTCAAAGCACAGAAAATAATGTTGACTGGTCGATTTGAACCCTTCGGCTACCCTTGTCCAGATTCAGTGCATCCGACAGCACGTCCCGCGGTAAGGAGCAGTACACAGCCGGTAAGGTCTTCATGTTCGGACGGGTGATTCTCATGGACTGTTCCGGGCCAATGGAGGCTATGTCATCAGACAGCCTTAAGAGTCTTGCCTTAGAAAGATTTGGCTCCTCAAAGTTCATGAACTGATCGATGTGTCGGATCAGTTCATCAGAACGATCGTTGGCTCGGCCTAAACGACTTAAGAGAGAGAGGCCACGGTCGGATTCGGATTCCACTCGACCAACTTCACTTCTGACTTGACCGATGGACTTAGCATGACGAACAGGACGAAAAAGGCGAGCTTCAGTACGATTGATTTGGCCATCTGGTCGCGGGTTATGCTGAAGTTCCAATCCGGATGAATGCGGGTCGAGACGATACACGGCCCGATCAGTCTTTCCGGCCCGATCGATGGACTGAACCTCAGTTGCATTATTCCGGACGTTCTGAACCTCGTTCTGATCTGATTCCATGGACTGATCCTCGGACTGGGGCACATGATTTCAGCATGCCAGCAGGCTAACCACCAAATGACACACAAAGATGATTGGCTGACCACCAAATCAACAAGCCGGTTCAAACCGATGAACTAGCTAAAAACTCTCTCTCTCACGCAGAGAAAAGAAGAATCGAAAATAAACAACCAAAACTGAACTTATTTTATTCACCAAAAAGACTACATATTTATAGTGTTTTGTAGTCAAAGACAATTAAAGAAAATGTGGGAAAATATTGCATTGAAAATACAAATTTGACTAGATCTAGTCAAGGCACAGAAAATGGAGAAGACTAGATCTGGTCAAGGTACGGAAAATGGAGAAGACTAGTCAAGATGTCCAGGTTCATCCGAACCAGATGGATGCACGGGGTAAAGATAAGGACGCTTGCGGGATTGTCCGGATGGTCCGCCGGATGAGAATGCATGTCCGTCTTCAGTTTCTTCACCACCAAAGCTAAGTCTGGTTCGACCGTGGGTCTTAGAATGTCGAGTTGGTCGGGGAAGACGAGCTGTGGTATGG
>NC_027752.1:24476180-24477430 GCF_000695525.1 Brassica oleracea var. oleracea
CTCCATGCTGAGCTGGTTCCATGCACTGATCTACGAACCAGGGCACATCATTCCCTTCCTCTTCAAAAAGATTTGTCCTCAAATCTGAAACAATAAAAGGAAAAGGATTATAAGCAAAAGAACCATAATCAGAACGTTGCTCACCTTGAGTTCGGTCCGGTTTGTGAATGGAAGAAGATCCTTCTTTATGACCACAGTTTTGCTCTCCACCTGACCCTTACTTCGGTTCATGTGCATAGTCATCGAAAATTGGCAAAGGGTCTTCCTTTTCTGGCTCGGTTTCAACTTTTTCCAAAGTCACCAAGGGTTTCTGTTTTTGGCACTTGTTGGCATAATGACAGACCCTATGGCATTTGAAGCACCTGGTAAAAAGAGCCTTGCTTGTGGTTTTCACAGCCTTGCTTTTATCAGAAGACAACACATTAGTTTTCAAATCAGAATTTGAAAGAGAAGAACAATTACTTTGTTGTTTTGGTGCAGAAGAAGTGTTGGTGTTTCCCTTCTTTTTGAGTTGCCGGACAACATGAATCGCCTTAGGCAACATCTTTTCCCAGCTGGCATAAGTCTGATGCTCGTTCTGATCAGGCACATCACGGTTGCTTCTCTTGGATTTGGTGAAGGGACGATCACCACTTCTGACCCACTTCTCATCATCGCACTTGTTTTGTCTCTTCCTTTGTTTCTGCACAAAGTCAAACCCATTAGAAGCAAACTGTTTCTTATTTCCAAAAATCATTTGCTCTTTTTCTAACACGGTTTTAAAAGGAAAGTAAACGTCTTGTTGTAGTTTTGATTTCTTGAGAAGTCCAAACATCATGAAAACACTTAACAAAGTTAGCAAATAAAAATCCTCACACACTCAAGTGTTTAGCTCACGATTTTTAGATGGTCACTCAGAGTTCTTTCACTTGTTCAAAGGATGATAGGCAGTCAAAATTCAGCAATCAAAACTCAAGACAAACTTTTGTGGGAAAAAGAAAAGAGAAAGAAAGATGAAGATATTTTTGATATGGATCCGCCTTAACTGTCCTAAGGCTGGGTTTCTCTTCAGCCAGCAGGGTTTCTCTTCCACACTCCCCCTGGATTTCTCTTCAGAACTGATTCAAGCAAAAACTTTTTTTTTATCGATTTTTTTTTTTTATAATAGGCGATCACAAGGGAGTAAAGGAACAGCCCGGATCCAAAAAATAAGAAAAGAAAAACGTGGAGAGATGAGAAGATGAAAGATGAAAGAAAACAAACCAGCCAAA
>NC_027752.1:24477567-24504427 GCF_000695525.1 Brassica oleracea var. oleracea
TGTTGGGATAAAAACGGTTACGACGAAGTTAATATCCAAATCTCCGCAAAATACGAATATGTCTTTCCGCAACAAATCAAGCTCGGTCAAGAGAACGTCGCAACGTATGTTCCAGAGATAAAACTTCGTTCGAATTCAAACATAAGCCATCGGAAACATACCCAGACCAGTTACGGATAGGTCTGAGTATGACGATCGGAACACGGACGAACCAATCTCGGTCATTACGCAACTACCACACATGCACGCTATCCGGTCGCTACGTAGCGACCGAGCGTCTGTTCCGCTAGGTTGCTACGTAGCGACCGAGCTCGAGCCAAAGCTCGGTCGGTCCGTAGCGACCGAGCATCTGTTCCGCTTGGTCGCTACGTAGCGACCAAGCTCGAGCCAAACCTCGGTCGCTACGTAGCGACCGAGCGTCCGTTCCGCTCGGTCGCTACGTAGCGACCGAACTCGAGCCAAAGCTCGGTAGCTACGTAGCGACCGAGCGTTCGTTCCGCTCGGTCGCTACGTAGCGACCGAGCTCGAGCCAAAGTTCCGTCGCTATGTAGCGACCGAGTGTCCGTTCCGCTCGGTCGCTACGTAGCGACCGAGCTCGAGCCAAAGTTCCGTCGCTATGTAGCGACCGAGTGTCCGTTCCGCTCGGTCGCTACGTAGCGACCGAGCTCGAGCCAAAGTTCCGTCGCTATGTAGCGACCGAGTGTCCGTTCCGCTCGGTCGCTACGTAGCGACCGAGCTCGAGCCAATGCTCGGTCGCCACGTAGCGACCGAGCGTCCGTTCCGCTCGGTCGCTATCTAGCGACCGAGCTCGAGAGAAAGCTCGGTCGCTACGTAGCGACCGAGCATCCCTTCCGATCGGTCGCTACGTAGCGACCAAACTCTTCCAAAACGTCGATACGACATTAGTCCATGTATTCTCGTCTACCCTTCGATGCTATCTCCCGAAGACCGTAGCGAACCCATTTCATGTTTCCCGCCATTCTAAGTCATCGATCAAACTTTACGGTAAAAACCGCGGAAAGCTCGTTCTTTATCGAAAGAAGCCGTAATAAAAGCTTCGAGCCATAAGACGGCCCAAAGGGACCTAAGACATGACTCGAGGCCCAACTTACGATTTCTTAACCAACAGCCCCTAAACCGCATGACGGTTTACGTTTGGTTCGCAAAGGAAAGATAAATGTCAAGTTTCCGCGGATAAATACGAAATTTTGAAGAAAATTACGAAGATCGGAAAAAATGGAGATATTCCATTTTTACGCTATGACGGCTTAAGGGAAGAAGATGAAAAGCGCAAACCGACCTAGGAGCCAGTATATAAGGAGTCCTATGCGAGAAGCATAGGAGGGAGATTTTTCTCAGAGCAAACTTAGCACTTAGGGCAATTAGGCAACTTTCCGTTTTTGTTATTTGAGCTGCGACTCAATTAGGTTTAGCCGTCTTAGGGTTGTTAGAACTAGGAATCTCGCCGACAGCTCTCGAGCCCAGGCTTATACCTTGTTGTACACGCTCACACGCAAATTCAGAATAAGAATTCTCTTTGCTCTCTTTTTACAATTTCATATAATTTATCGTTGTTATCTCGTGTTCTGATTGCTTAGCGTGTGGTATTAGCAGATATCCGGGACCTCTGGAAAACTAGGGTTCTCCTACTTTCCTAATTTAAACGGAAATCGACAGTGCAAATTTCGGTTCCTACAGTTTGGCCCTAGAAGGAGGGGGATACCGGATCAATCTAATTCTCAACCACATCACGCTCAACCAGACATGTCAACTGACGATGCGGATAACGTGCAGACTCCTTTTAACGGAAGCAGTGGCACTGATATCCACACTCCCGCAGTGGACGTGTCCGCGGCCAACGCACCAGCCAACGCCGCGGCGCTCGAGGAGTTTAAAAAGATGTTCGCCACATACGAAAAAAGGTTGGAAGAACAGGATAAGCTCGTGATCACCTTGACCAAATAAGTTGAAACTTTAACGGCAAGGATTCGATCAATCCGCCCCCGCGGAACCACTAAAGTCCGCTGGAAAAGACTCAACTTCGCAACCCCACTCAACAGGCCTGGAGCCGCGCAGGAACGACCTTCGGGTCAAAACCCTAGCGAGAAATCTCTCGTCGAAAAGGGGAACCCTGAAAGTCCTCTGCCTCCCGCGAAAGATTCGGATGATAACGAAGTCGAGCACGTCGACCTGGATCCTAGCGATGTTTCCGACGATACCGATGAGGACGTCGACAGACATCCAAGAAGGACCAGAAGCCGATCTGCTCGGGAAAGCTCTCTGTATGACAAACTGATATCGTGAGAGGAGGAAGTCCTCTATTGGAACGAACAAGAAGAGCTGGCTGAAAAGCAAACCGGGCTCACTTGCAGTAAACGCCGACAGGCTCGGAAACTTGCTGACGAGACGTCGGATATCCGCGATCTTCGCGACTATATCACCAAGACTGCGACAGAAGTAAGAGCCGTGAAATCCCAAATCCATCACGCTACCAGCGCTGCATCCGAGATCGACAGGCTGCTGGAAGGGGCTCGGAAGACCCCCTTCACCACTCGCATCTCAGATATGAGGGTATCTGATCCGGGAAAACTCAAAGTACCGAAGTATGATGGTACGACCGATCCGAAGGCACACCTTCAGACTTTCCACATCACGATGGGAAGAGCGAGGCTGAAGGACGGCGAAAAAGACGCCGGCTACTGCCGCCTGTTCGTCGAGAATCTGGAAGGGGCAGCCCTCGAATGGTTCGCATGCCTTAAACGAAACTCTATCGGAAGTTTCGGACAGCTCGCATCGGAATTTCTCAAGCAATACTCTATGTTCATAGATAGAGAAGCTTCCGATGTTGAGTCTGTCCCAGGGGGAAGACAAACCCCTCCGCGAGTTCATCAGCCGATTCAAGTTGGTAATGTCCAGGGTCAGTGGGATAAGCGACAAGGTGGCCATTGATGCGCTCAGAAAGGCGCTCTGGTACAAATCGAAATTCAGAAAATGGATAGCCCTCGACAAACCGCGGACGTTCCAGGATGCCCTCCACAAGGCGACGGACTACATCATGATTGAGGAAGAAACGAAAGTGTCTTGCCTTAGAAAGATTTGGCTGCTCAAAGTTCATGAACTGATCGAAGTGTCGGATCAGTTCATCAGAACGATCGTCGGCTCGGCCTAAACGACTTAAGAGAGAGAGGCCACGGTCGGATTCGGATTCCACTCGACAAACTTCACTTCTGACTTGACCGATGGACTTAGCGTGACAAACAGGACGGAAAAGGCAAGCTTCAGTACGGTTGATTTGGCCATCTGGTCGCGGGTTATGCTGAAGCTCCAATCCAGATGAATGCGGGTCGAGACGATACACGGCTCGGTCAGTTTGTCTGGCCCGATCGATGGACTGAACCTTAGTTGCATTATTTTGGACGTTCTGAACCTCGTTCTGATCTGATTGCATGGACTGATTCTCGGATTGGGGCTCATCAGTCGATCCCGCCCGAACAGCGGAACCAGCAACCTCGGTCCCTCAGACCACAACATTCTCCTCCGGAAGAGATTTTCGATTGCTCGACTGCTTCTTCTTCTTTCTTTTCTTCTTGGATGGCTCGAAAGTTTCTGTCTGCTCGGTAGCACCGGTCCCCTCGGGAAGTGTCTCGCGATCCTCGCCAGCGGAGGGATCATCGCGAGATCTCTTCTTGCTCCCCTTCTTCTCGTAGACAGCAGCGGTGGCATCGGGCGAAGGAGCCTGATGCTGGAGAGTCGCATTAGCTGTGTCGGTGATCACCACCTCGTTAGGAGGTTCTGATGGTTCAACACCAGGCAAACTCAGCTGAGTCGCCATCATAGCGCTTAGATCAGGAAGGCCCTTCAATTTCCTTGTTTCGTTGATCCTCTTCTGCTCTTCTCTTGTGAATAGCGAGATCCGTCTCTTGACAATGTTCACCGCAGGGAGGTAACTCGAATTCCAATCCCCTGCAAAAGTCACAAACAAAAGACTTATGTTCGAAGAGAGAGACGAAAGGTCGCAGCAAGGCGCGGAAAAGAACGGATTTACTCCTGGAAATCCGATCGATGCAATGGTGAATCCTCTCCCAAGAAATGTTCCCCCAATGCTCTTGATGGAGTCTCGCAACAGCACGAGCGCTTGATAGGAACTTCTCCGGATACTCGCGTGTAGTTGGATGATCATCTGCCAAAAGAAAAAACAATGAGAATAAAGACGGTTAGTATGCGAAGAAACGACGCGAGTTAACAGAGGTATTCTACCGAGCTGAGTATTCCATAACACCCGGTAGTCATCATCTGGAGGATCTTCAAAGGCGGAATCATCGGACTTGATATAAAAATAGGACCTCTGCCAGTCGAACGTCTTGTTAGGATGTCCCCCTACTACGTTGTAGTTTGGTCGCATCTTAATCGACAAAAGGACATCGTCTAAAGGGTTGATAGACGTCAACTCCTCGAAAGCGCGAACACTAAGAGATACGTCAATCTCAGCGGCCATTCCCATCAAGGCAACCACGATGCGCCACGGGCCATTCAGAAATTGGCTTATTGCTTGACCTCGATGCCTCACATACGACGTAAAGAATCGGGAACCAGAGCTTCGTGTCGTCTTGAAAATAAGATTCATAGACACACTGGAACCCGACCGGCGGTGACCAAGGCCTCTTGCTCCCCAAAGGGATTAGGAAAATCACCCAGAATCATCGACGTTCCCTCAGAAGCCTCTTCACGCAATCGGGAGTCGACCGTGTCTTGATAACGTTCTCCCAAGCCTGGCCGCTCACATCTGGAGAGCGCATGAACTCGGGAGCTAGAGTCGGGAGCTCCTCGAAGATTCCCCCGGGGTAATAGCACGTCGGTACATAGTTAACGAGAGGAACTCCGTCTCTCGCACTGCTCGAACCGTCTCTCTCGCAGATCTGCGGTTCGGTTGGAGCTTCTCCTACTTCTTCTCGATATAGGCGCACTGACTCGGAAACCAAAATTCTTTGAGACAACTCCAAACTCCTAGTGTCCATCATCGCCTCGTGATGGACCTTTTCGAACTCGTCGAACGGTGTCCCGCTCGTGTCTCTCGCGGGACCGGATGCAATCGTAACCTCCTTCCCTTTCTGTTTACGAGATAACCTCCCACCAGACGACATAACGCTATCTATTCTACAACAACAATCTAGAGAGAGAAGCAGAGAGGAAGAGAGAGAAATTACCTGAATAATGCGGAGAAGAATGAAGGAAACGAGAAGTGGGCAAGTATTTATAGGGGAGGAGTGGAGCATTTCCCCGAGGCGTCATCATTGGGTCTACGTGGTCCTACTTGGGCCTCGAAAGAGTACCTAGCCGCCCAAGAAACCGGCGCATCGCTTTGACTCCCCGTGATAACCGGGCCTGACCCAGATCAAACCGACGGCCGAGGTGAGAATCGGGTTTAACCAAACAGAAACCGGTTTAACCGGAATTCGATCAAATCACCTAAATTCAAGAATACAGGACAACATCTCGCGATATGTCGACCGAGCATCGCGTCTTCATGACGACCCGTCTATCCTTCCAAACCATTTACCTTCCGAATTCATCGAGCTCGACAGAACGTCACTCACCGATGAACTGGGGGGACTTACTGTAGGGGATGGATTCGACCATCCCTCAAGGTCCGAAGAATAGATGGCCCGGCCCGTATAAGATATAGCGACAGCTCGGCTTGACGGCTCGGAGCGCCGATCGCTCGGCGCGACGCGAGAGTGGTTTTGGTCAATCGCACATCGACTAAACGCATCCGGCTCGACGGCTCCTCGAAGCAACGTGGAATTTTCGGCCCAACGAGTTAAAAACCCACGAAGGCGACGCAAGCTAGGTCATGAAAGAGCACCAAATCGGCTATATAAGGAGAGAAAGGTGAGACGTAAAGAGGATCCGAAATCGCTCACACATACTCGGCGGTTAGACTAGGGTTTTATATTTATTCTATCGCCGTATTGTACTTTCCTGACAAGGTTTCCGAGCTCCGGTTTCCTTTCTGTCGCACGTTTCCTGTCTTTGTAACCGACCAAACGCTTTTCTGACTATTTATAAGACGTCTTTGCTTAACCCACATCTGAAATCAAACGTTTCTCCTTTTAATACCGTTTCCCGATCAAACAGTAATTACGTATTCATGAATCATGATGAAGTATATGATGTTTTGACTGCTTTTAAAATTAATATAATGAAGTGACAAGTCAAAATGAACAATATATTTGCTTTTGTTGCAAACTAGGAGTCGTGACACCATATATAAAAGAATCTGAAGGAAGCCCACATGGCTGGCTCAAACGTTTTACAGGCCCTGCGACAAAATTTAAAAACTGACCCTTAACATATGAAACTGTAATGTTGATATTGTAGATATAAAGTTGTATACAATAGTTTACGTTTGAAAAGGTAAACATAACCATAAAATAAAACAATCTTGCTCTTTCATAGTTTTTCTTGAGAATGTTTGCTTCCACATAAAACTTCACAATAACATGTTCTCCTGAATCTGAAAAAGAAGGAAAAACAGTAGTCACCTGAAAGAAATGCAATAATAAGAAACGGTTTTTCTTGAGCTTTACTCGATGCAAAATCATGGATAACAGTTTCAAAATCAATGTTCTCTAGAATACTCTTTTCAATGCATAAAATAGATAAACCACTTAATCTTACTTGAGACATTAAAGATCTTAAATAATTTTTCAACAACTTTAATTTCAAAAAGCTCCTATCTTCTGAGGCTACAATCACATGTATAGTAAAAAAAATTTTATAAGCAATTGAAACATTATGATACCAACCCACATTTTCAACAAACACAGGAATTGATACACCGGGTAAAGTCGTTTGCAGCATTCTCAATTCAGAATAAAGATCATTCAAATCAACATCAGAAGAACCACCATTAGAAAAAAAATTGTAAAAGTTAGTGCAATGAGTTTGAAGTTCACTTTCGTCTAATGCTTTTAATTTGAACGAATCAAATAAAAACCCAAAACACTTTTAAAATTCATCATTTGATCAAGCCTGTTCTTCACCAAAGTTATTTCCATATCCACGACAACTAAAAATAGTTAACACTAAAAGCATATTCACCCATTGTACTTGTTCACCTGAATCAGCTTCATCAAAATGCTTTTCCAAAAGACAAGACGCTTATTTGGATAAACATGATCAACATCCATATCGTGAGAAATATTTTGAGATATATTCAAACTAGAATTAAACCCTTCATCTCTATACTTCTCAAAAGACAGGTTTACACCTTCGAGTTGTTTTAAAGAATTGTCAATGCACATAGATTTAGACTGTAAGTTCTTATTAACTGAGTTAATAGCAAACAAATTTTCATGCCAAATGAGCATGCCAAGTAACATTTCAAAATTATCAAATGCCATAATTGAACTTTCAGCATCACGTTTTGGCATAACATCATCACATTATTTATACAATTCTAATAAAGCTGAACATACTTGCAAAGCTTGAAATCTGATAGCTTTCACGCTATTAATTCGGCTTTCCCAACTTGTACTGGATAATGATTTCACTGTAAAAGTGTAACATGGTCAACGAAAATCGTCCATTTCTTTGGAGAATAAGAAAACAGGGTATTTATGCATTGCGCAACTCAAAAGAAATAAATAGCTTCCAAACACGAATGAGCCAGATCACTAACCATAAGATTAAGACTATGACAAGCACACGGCATATACAAAACTATTGAATTTATATCAAGCAATCGTCTTTTAACACCTTGATGTTTTTCTTTCATATTAGAACCACTGTCAATAACTTTGACCCCTCACATTATCAAAATCAAGAGTAAGAGAGTTTAGAACATCTAATAATTTTTCAAAGAGGTAGGCCATATGTGTTATCTACCTTTAAAAAATACTCTTCTACTTTCACGTTTTATTAGACATGTTCACACACATCATATTATTAGAGTCATTTTCTCTTGGTGGATCACATCTGGTGTACAATCAAGAATCACTGAAAAGTATTTTGCCTCTTTCATAATTGCAACAAAGAAAAGCTGAACATTATGATCCAAAAGCGAAATAAACTCATTCAGAATATTATGACCAGGATAATGATGATGAATTTTCATAATTTTGAATGCACCGAATATGATCTTGGATTATCAAACCAAATTCTGCAACCATTTCAATAGCTCATAAGAAATTACCATTGTTATCTTGGTAAAGTTTCTCCATTTTCTTCTAAAAGCTAAGCACCGTTTAGAAATAAATTTCACAATAGTAATTATTTAATCTTTTAGCTCATTCCAAGTTTTCATATTAGTCATGTGTTCTATACCTCTCTCATGATCTTTAAGCCTCTCACTAAGATGCTTCCAATCTTTAAATTCATCGTTTGCAAACATATTTGAACAGCCCTTAGATTTAAACAATTTGCAACAAAAGCAATAGACTTTGTCCACATGTTTTGAGTAAACCAACCAATTCCTATCACTAGTTTCTCAATTACTCAACTTTTTCATATAATAATTATATGAGAAATGTCTAGAATACTTATCTAAGGGAAACACAAGTTCATTTCTTTTTTAGGCCTTTTTCAATTAACACATCTCTCATTTTGGATTCGACTGGAGACCATTCTGGAAATAAAAGGAATGAATAGAAAAGAAACGTAAAGGAATAAAATTGCAGGAATGAAAAGGAATGGTTGTACCTTCTCAAATTTAACAAGGAATACTTTTCTTCTTTATTTCTCTAAAAAAAAAGAATGGTAGGGAATGAAAAGAAAAAAATATACCTTGTGAATGGTGATATATTTTAGGAACGTTAGGGAATGCATTATTCCTCACCGTTCCCTGGTCACCACCATTCATACCCAATGTTGTCAAGATTTTCCCAATACCTATCATAAATATCAACACAATTAAAACTTGGTTGTTGACAAAAATTCTGACTTTCAACATACATTCATTTACCACATTATGATGCTCACTCAAACGACTAATTGTATCACCAAAATGATTTTTTGATTCAGGAATATTATCCACAATCAAATTTCGGGTATGAATGGTGACCAGGGAACGACGAGGAATAATGCATTCCCTAACGTTCCTAAAAAAGTCACCATTCACAAGGAATAATAATTCCGTTTCATTCCCTTTCATTCCATTTTTTGTAGAGAATTAAAGAACAAAATTATTCCTTGTTAAATTTGATAAGGAACAACCATTCCTTTTCATTCCTGCTATTTTATTCCCGTACATTCCTTTTTTATTCGTTCCTCTTGTTTCCCGAATGGTCACCAGTCTCAAATTTTCAGCAGCATTTCTTTTTATCACAAATTTATCTAAAGAACCTCTTTGTGATTGAATAAACAATTCACAAAGTCTTTTTTTCTTCCTCTTTTGACATCCAAGAATCAGATCCAGTCATGATGCAAGCTAAAATTTAGTAAAAGGAAAAATACACCTTGGTTTAGGAATCAAAAACTTAGTTGGCTGAAGCTGAAAGTGAAATGAATACCTGAAACAATAAAACAAAAACAATCATCGAGTTTTTTTTAACACTGGAGGAGCACACAATACATCATCATATAATTGCTAACTCTATTACATATGAAGATCAAGTACCTACAATATATATGCGATATTGAAGAACAGCTCTAGAGATAATGACTCCACGATGAAGCTCTCTCCGAAACACTTGGATCGACAGATGATTCTGCATGTACGACATCCTCGATGGACATGCTCTCTCAGTAGCAAACAATACAAAGTACGGCTCTGCCTACAATACTCTGTAACCCTCAAAAAATTTCATCCTATAATCTGCAAGAAATTGCATAGTCTGGGATTCGAACCCCAGAACCAGGTGTAGAAGACTTTAAACCTTAACCAATAGGCTAAGGTGCTTCTGCATCCTCTAGGGTTTTAGAAACGAAAAAACGTATTCGGCTCGATACCAAAACAAAATCAGTGACCCATGTTACTCATTCTTTACAAAAAATTAGTGATCAAGTGTAGAGAAAAATAAAAAATAGGAAAGTAAACAAAATAATAAGGACCACTTATAGAAATTAATCAACATGCAAGAATTGTTGAAGAATCAACGATTTTGAGATTTAATGAATTATATTGTCACTGAAAATATAAACAGTTTTTAGAAGAGAAAAGAAGAAGTCTGATAAATATACTCATGCCTAAAAAAACTGACTCTATGGGTAATTACTATTTAATGTTAATTATAATTTGGTGAAAATTATATAGATTATCATAAATATTATTTTTGTTTCCATAAAGTAAGATTTTTAAATTTTGTACTATTTTTGTTTTACCAAACTAAATTAAAAATGATTTTTTTCGGTTTGATAACCTGTTAAATCAATATAGTTATATATGATATTATTTTTTCTACCAACGATTTCCGTGTTAAGATGTCCATGTCCACAACTAGTCTATAACTCTACTATACACGCTTTAGTGTCTGATATACCATGGATTTGACCCATTTTCATCCGTGGTATATAAGTATTTTACTATCTATATAATATATATTCTATCCTATTAAGTATGTTTTCAGGTTCAGGAGTATCTTGGAGTAAAGTGATGATTATGGAGCATTTAGGAGCTTAAAAGAGATTTCATCCGAGCTGACCATTAGAGGTCGATACGAAGAAGAAGAAATCAATCGATGTACATCATGTACCATCGATCGATGTCGAGACGCGAGATGCGCAACTTGGTTCCAGCCAACTTTAAACTCAAGGCTTCACCAAATTAAAAGATTACCCCTGACGAGTTTTTAACCTAATAGTTATATACTTGCCTAAGTGTTAGGAGGCAAGAGAGCTTTCAGCCACCATTGTATTCTTACTTTCAGCAAGAGAGAGAGAGAGAGAGAGAGAGAGAGAGAGTTTTAGGAGAGAAAACCATAGAGAGATTTGTGATTGGAACTCCATTGATTCATCAATTATGAATCAATTCTATTCTATGCAGTTTTTATCTATATTTTGTATCATGAATTGCTTAGCTATGTCTGACTAGTTTACTTGTTAGATTCAGGGTTCAAATAGGTTAAAGGGATTAGCCCTAACTATAGATTTGCTAAGTTGTGATATTCATTGATTGATTGTTCTTAATGCTTGTTTTAGCCTTGCTAACTAGAACATGAACCTAGGAATTTGCATGTGTCAAGCATCCTTGATCATCCTGTCCTGAATCTAATCTGTCATGCTAGGACTGCTAGAGAGAGCTAACCGCTGATCTAGGAGACTAGTGAGCATTATCAACCCGCACCTAGGGCTTAGCTAGAAGCATCGATCGATATTGTCTTCTGACAATCGATCGATATTTGCGAAAGGTGTATCGATCGATATCCATATAGGATCATCGATCGACACTTTCTTGTGATCAAAAGACGACAATTGACATCCAAGATCTAGTTAGTTAACCAGTGAAACATTGTCATTGCTGATCACTGTGATTAAGGAGTTGAGCTCTAATATATCATGCATGCAACTGTTAGGCATCTATAGGATTATATTCTCTAACATCTAAATAGAAACCCTACATCTAATATCTTCCAATAAAGTTACACCCCCAATCATCTTGTTAGTCGAGCAATAAACTTGGTCAATTAGGATTGCTATTTACTTTAAAACCATAAAAAAACAAACACCTATAATTAATAACTTGACTAGATTTAATAGGTTCCCTAGCTTCTTGTGGATTCGATCCCTAAGTACTGCAACTGAACCTCTTATTTGAGAGAGTAATTCACTCCTTAGGGTAATTTGAGTGTGTCCACGTCCACGCTTAATTTTGTTTACATATTAATAAATAAATATATATATATATATATATATATATATATGAAAATGAATTTTAATTTAATATATTTTAGAATTTGAGATAAAAATAAATGAAATCATAAAGTAGAATAAGAAAAAAAAATAATAAAGTGGAATAAGAAGATGAAATAGATTCATGTGGTGAGAAGAAAACATCTCAGAAATTGGAAACCTTAAAGACAATGAGACAATAAACATGTCTAGGATCATAGAAGTCTTTTTGACAAGAAAAAATATGTCTCAAAAACTAATTTTCATTTACTATAATTGAAATGTGGGAAAGTGTCCCTACATGTAAAAGATTTAAATAAAAATAGGTAGCCCTTTACCGTTGACGACAAAATCGTTTTTACTAGATTGAAATTTTGAATAAATCATTAAGAATAAAGTTTTTCTTAAAAAACTTTTAGTTGAGAATAAAGCTGTAAACATATTTGAGTTTATGTTTAAATAGTGGAGAGGTAAGTGTTTAAGTCTTTAAGAGTTGTCAGTCTGCTATGCTTTTTCTTGATTTGTAGTCTGAAACCAATTTAAACGTTTCACTAATATTTATCACATTTATGCCAGTCAATTCAATTTTTTTTCACCAAAACATTACATTACGTACTAGGAGCATAGCCTCCGCGCAAACGCATGGCTGCGTACGTTGTTGATGCATTGTGTTGTTTTGCTTTGAAATTGTATTGTTTGTTTTCTAACGAACATTTGTTTGCCCATGTTGTCTACAAAGGTCTATGAATGGAAGTTCAGAAGTTTTACAGCTTGATTAGGTTGATATAAGAATAAGCGAATTCATATGCGTTGATTTCTTTATATCTTATATTCGTAATGATTGATCGACAATTAGACTATTTGGATAAGATGTCAACTATTTTGCTACCTTTAGTCATAGTTCCATATTATGAATCATACCGTCTGAAACATAGATATATTGTTGGACCGTAATGCGTTTTAAGTTTAAGGTAAATTCATAGTTTTAAATTGGTTTGGAATTATGAAATTGGGCTATGTTTCTTTTCTCGATGATGGAGGAAATTGAATAGCTGTTCATCTTTGACCAAAAAATAAATAGATGTGTCTCTTCTTCAAACTTTTAGTTATCTGCTGTGAACTTGAAATAAAAGCGTTTCCTGTTGTAGATTTATGTTTGTTTGTTTTTTTGAATAAAGAATTAATAGATGAATGTGTTATTTTTATTGTAATTAATTGGTTACCTTGTTGCTTGGTATTGACATAGATTATGAATTGTTGGCGAAACTCTCATCGTCTTCGTTTAAACCTGCACAAGTGAGTTTTGTAAAGAAGACTGTTTTTTCATTCTAGTTTCATTGAGAGAAAAGAAAAGCAGACATGGTGTATGCAGTCATATTTGTATAAGGAATCATGTCTCAAACCTTTTTTTTTGGTTAGCCATTGAAAGCTTTTCAGTTGACGATATTGGCGACGGTGTTTGTCACCCTACCCTGCTGGGTAATGTCCAGAATCTTGAGTCCTGGCTGAAAACCGGTTTTGGCAAGTATAGAGAAACATTTTCCAATGCTTGGCTTTGACTTTTATTTACTGTCATTGCGTATTATATTCTAACAGGAAACTGGCATCTTCTAAGTAGGAAAAAGGTAAGACATGTTTCTCAATAGTTTTGTCTAGAAATTGGTAAATTTTAGATTTTGTTTTTCTTTCTTCAGTGGAATTGATGTAGATAGATTACTTGATAATTGTAATGTAATTACCTGTGTCTATGATCTTGTGAATCAATATTTTATTGCAATTTACAGAAAGATTAATCTCAAGAACTAATAAAAAACTCAAGAAAATACCACTGTTACGGAATCATGCAACCTCGAGATCCGTCACATGATAGAAGGTAAGACACAGATAGATTCATCCATCAAGTGTCGATCGATTATCCTAGGATTATTTGTGAAGAAAGCTTTAATGGTTGTAGCCACCAAGTCATGTTCTAATCCTTTATCTATAGAATTCTTATGAAGCAAGCCTTAATGGTTGTAGCCACCAAGTTCTGTTCGAATCCTTTCCTAATAAATTTCTAATAGATATGTATATATAAATAAATTTTTTTTTTAATATCTATTTTTGAAGAGAAAGAGAGATGGTGATAAATCTATCTACAGAAGGCTTGACCTTCCAGACTTGTTTGAAGAATCCGATCCCATGTATACCAAGCCCCAAGACAAGCAGTTGTGTCAAGTTTAGTGTTGGAGGTCAGCTTTGGTTCCTTCAAACAATCTCAGCAAATGTAACATAGTTGACAGGTTGATCCACTTTAGTATCTTTAGTACTATCTGCAATGAGTAAGTCTATAATGGTGCTAAAGAGTGGTTTGATAACAAGCAAAAATCTAATAAGTTCATTATCCCCTTCTTGAATCAATAAAAACTTTATCTTTGAAAATATTTTTAAAATTCATGAATAAACTAATATCAGTAAACCTCCCCCAAGACTTAAACTACATTGTCTCCAGTGTAAACTCAGTCGGAGTTATGGTGATAATTAAATCATAAGTACGCAATGTAACAAGTTAGAAGGATATACCAGACCGAAATGTATGTCGACCGATGTAAGGATGTTGATATCGGTCGCGGTAGGTGATGCTATGTCGATCGATGTCGATAGTGTCTCGTCGGTCGATATGAACGGCAATCGTCTACTCGGATCTTTTTTTTATGACCTGCAATAATTAAAAACCAACATAAATAGTGGATTAATAAAAACCAAATAATTATTACCTAATAGTGGGTTGCCTCCCACTCAGCGCTTTGTTATAGTCATTTAGCTTGACTTTGGAGGCAATTTGGGCTAGTAATGTTGAAAGCTGGCACTTATTGGGAAACAAGTCTCCATCTCTTCTACGTGCTTGTTGAACCATGTACCAGTGAAGTCTCGCATTGCTTCATCTCCTCTGCGCAATTTTTCCTTCATTATTGTAGTTGCATCTTCTATCTTCTGCAATCTATCTCCAAGACTCTCAAGATTGAACTGATGTCTCATACCTGTGGCGTATGTGTAAGCTCAGATCTCCTCTCCATGGTTGTGTGTCTCCAACATGTCTGATGTCACCTTTTGTACTAGCCTCCCTCGGTTGGTAGCGTCGTCGACCGATGTCTGTCTGTGAATGTCGGTCGATTTATCGTTGCGTCTGTCGATCGATGCTGATGCTTCTGGTCGACGCGCGATGTAACTCTGAATCTCCACTAATTCCCCTTGAATAGCTTCTATCTTGGAAGTCAAAGCACTAATGCTAAGAGCATCTCCAATGTACACCTCTATATTTTTTTCTAAAATAGAGATCTCTATTATAGAGGTGAAAATGCTCTAATGTATGCCTCTATGATAGAGTTTCTCTATTTTAGAGGAAAATATAGAGGAAATTTACTTTTTGCCTCTATATTTAGAGGTGGAAATAACATATCTCTATATTTTCCCCTATAAATAGAGGAACTCTATTATAGAGGCATACATTGGAGCATTTTCATCTTTATAATAGAGTTTCACTATTTTAGGGGAAAATATAGAGATAGAAATAGAGGTGGGTTGGAGATGGTCTAAGATCCATTGGGAAATAGATGTCATCACATCTCCTATCAAGTCTCTCTTGTGTAATTTCCAGAGCTCTGTACATCCCTTCTACCAACTGATCTATCTCTCCCCTGGTGTGAAAATCTAGTTTAGACTTTATCGTATGTGAGTGTGGTGGAATGTCGTCGACCGTTGCTTGGAAGTGGTTGTCGATCGATGCTTGGAAGCGGCTGTCGATCGATGGGTAGTAGGCGATGTTCGTCGATGCTCGAAGGTGGTTTGGTCGAGGAAGTTGAGTGTCGATCGATGTTGAACTGTTCCTATCGATCGATGGCGACTTCTGTTTCCAAGAGGAATGATGGAGAAGTCTATCTTCCTCATCAAGAGTCGCTCTTTGCTCTATAGCTCGCTCTTCCTCATAATCTTCATCATACTCCTCCGTATGCATGTTGTGTGCTACCATAGTGGGATTATAGTAATCCTTTTCCCATTCTCCTTGACTACTGTCGACCGATTCTTCTTCGTCTCCGTCGGTCGATTTTTGCTGGTTACTGTCGATCGATGTTGCAGTGTGAGTTTCGATCGACGCCGAGTATTCTGTCTTGTACTCAGCTCCACAGTGGCATGCTGCAATGATTCCTGGATCATTGATTCTTTTGGAGGTCATCTGTGGCTTCTTGACTGGAATAGGGTTGTAGTGGACATGAGGATCTATGAGCGTTAGGCACAACCGGTTGGTTTGCAAGTTGCACACTGCTCCTACTGTTGACAAGAAGGCTCTCCCAAGTAACAAAGAAGAGTTCCAGTTCAGCTTGATGTTCAAGACATGAAAATCTACTGGAACTAGGGCATTACCAATCTGCACCTCAAGGTCTCTCACAATTCCTCATGAGTTTCTCTGAGAACAATCCACAAAAGTGAATAATTCCTTGGAAGGCTCCACCTGCAGACCCAGATGGTCTGCCATAATCCTAGGTAGGATGCTAACTGATGCTCATGTGTCGCACAAAACATGTGGGAATTCAATACCCTTCATCGTGCAAGGTATTGCAAATTGCCCAGGATCATTCTTCTTCTTCAATGTAATCCTTTTCCTCATCTATTCTCCAGCTTCACAGAACATTCTCCTAATGTCTTCTTCTGTCTCTCTAGTTTCTCTGAAGAACATCCACAATCTGTGGGTAAAATAAGCTTCATCGAATGGCTTATTTAGAGGACTCCTGAAGACCCTTTTTCGGAAACTTTCCTTTTCCTTTTCACTAGCCTCCCTCTTCATATGTTTTGCAACTTTTTCGTTTCTTTTCCTTAGGGTTCTTCCCGTAGGAACCCTATCAACTTCCATAGGATCTACTCCATCATCTGAAGGTGTCATGACGGTCTCTGGTGAGTATTCTGAAGGTTTGGGTTTAGGCAAACATCTATCTTCAGCATCTTCACTCGGTACGTAATAGGTTCTCGTCGATCGATGGGTGCTGGAGGTTGTTGATCAATGGTGGTCTCCTGCTGTCGATCGATGATGGGGTCAGAATGTCGATCGATTTTTACGTAGACAAGGCTGGGCAGATGTGGGTGTTTTGCTGCGAACTCCTCGTGAGTCATGATCCTCACGACATTGCAAGATGTGGTTGACTCCGTAGGTGTTGTCGATCGATATTCAGGAGAGGATGTCGATCAGTTTTGGATGACCTCTGTCGATCGATGTTCATGGCTTGGCGTCGATCGACACCAATGCGATCCGCCAAAACTCATCAGACTTTCTACTTCGAAATGTCCTTCTTGCAGCTTCTCTTCTTTCACCACTTGCCAAAAATCATCCCCAATGATGGCATTTACGTGGTGCTTCATCACATCATCTTCTACCCCTCTTGTCAAGGCTCACTGCCTCTTAACAGCTTCTCCTGTCTAAACAACCTGCATCTCCAGCTTCTTCACATGAGTGCTCAAGGTCTCAAACTTTGTGTTCAGGTTGGTGTAGACAAAATCAATCTTCCCATTGAAGTCCACTGTCATGCACTGCTGTCCCTCAAGAACTCTATCAAGCATCTCCTCAATCTTGCTCTCTTGAGTTTGCGGTGGTGGCTTCTGGTACTAGGAGTTTCCAAAATTCTTGTTGTTGATGTAGCTGTTGTTGTAGGGTTTCTGGTACTGCGAATTTTGGTTGAAGTTACTCCTATTTCCATAGGAGTTTCTGTTTCCACCCTGGTTTCCAGAACCTTGGAATCCAGTTCCACTGATGAAGTTCACTTCTGCTTCCTCTGCTCCACCCTATGTGTCTTACAGCCTCTGCATCGTTAACCAAGTAGACCTGCTTCTTGAGAAGCTTGTGAACACTGTCCAGCTTTGCCTTCACCTCATCCATCTGATCATTCCCAAGGATGGTGGCAGATCTCTTCCTCTCAAAATCAGTGTTCTTGGTGCTGCTGCTAGATGCTAGGTTTTCAATGACCTTCACTGCCTCCTCTGGATTCCTGGTGTTGAAGGTCCCATTGCTGAAAGCATCAAGAGTCATCTGGTACTGCACCGCGATGCCTCTGTAGAAAGTACTGAGCAAGTGAATACTTGAAGAGCTTGCATAGGAGGTAGTCTTCAGAGACTCCTTGACTTTAATAGCATATATGAGATCCTTGAACCTCTCTAGATGGTCCATAGGATGCTCGTGAGATAATCCATAGTAGGGTGTCTGTCCCATGAGTGTGTAGTACTGCGGCTTCAACTTGAAATCCCTCTGAATAGTTGGAGGTCAAATGGCTGATCTGTAGGTGTAGAACTGATCTGGACGGTTGTAGTCAGCCAATGTTCTGGGTCGAGCGGCCTCATCTACAGGTAGAGTAGCTCATGTAGCTTCAGACTCAGGGATTGCAGCCCCCTGAGCGTCTATCCTCTGACCTGTTGCATTACGCAGATGACCTTCCTGGTCATACAGGTCTCCTCTCTCATCACGTACAAGAATGTCGCAACCATGTCTCGCGGCTCAGTATCGATCGATGTTCGGACTGAAGTATCGATCGATGTGGGATGGAAGATGTCGGTCAACGGGAGATGAGTGTCTTCGGTCGACGGTGGTGAGCGAGTATCGGTCAACGGGTGTCTTCGGTCGACGGTGGTGAGCGAGTATCGGTCAACGGGACTAGTGCCTGGGTCGACGGTGGTTGACGAAAATCGAGCGACGAACAAGTGTTGTTGTCGATCGATGAGGAGCGCGCTTCTTTGTGGAAAGAACGCTCCAAACATGCAGGATCTGGTGAGAATAGGAGTTGAGTTTCCTTGTTGCTTCTGGTACTGCTAGGCATGTACCTGAAAATCCAAGAAAAAATTTTATGTCAGAAACTTAACAAAATTAAATCTAATAGGTGATCAAAGCTCCCGGCAACGGCGCCAAATTTGATATCACTCAAATTACCCTAAAGAGTGAATTTACTCTCTCAAATAAGAGGTTTAATTGCAGTACTTGGGGATCAAATCCACAAGGAGCTAGGGAACCTAATAAATCTAATGGGATTTGTTAAGTTGGATGGTTTAATGATTAAAATGTAAATTTGCAGTTTTGTTGAGCAAGTAATTGCTCGATTGATTGGTTGAGGTTTTGGTGCTTAGAAGTAAATAGCTAAACTTAGGGTTTTTATCCAAGAAACTTGGAATTATAATCCAACAAATGCTTAATGAGTTGCATGGATGATAATGTAGAGCTCAACTACGAAATAACAAGTCAATAAGGTCTCGCGTTTCTGGACTTGTATATTAACTAGATCTAATGACCCAAACAAATGTGTTTGATCAATAGCAAGTGTCGATCGATTATCCTATAGGGATATCGATTGATTATCCAGTATGAATATCGATCGACGCGCTTCTAGTTAAGCTTTATGCGCGGGTTGAATGATGCTCGCTAAGCTCACTAGAACAGCTCTCGCCTTACTCTAGCAAGAATGTTAGCTCATTTAGAATGGTTTTAGGATGAGAATGAAGCTATCGCTTTTATCTAACAATCCTAGGGTAAGTTCTAAGTAGCTAATCTAGAATCATGCATTAATGACAATCCTAATGATTATTATCACAACTCAGCAATCTATAGTTGGGGCTAATCCCTCATAGCCTATTTAAACCATAAAATCAAAAAATGGAACTACTCAGACATGACCAAGCAATTAATAACACCAATTAGGTAAGAACTTCATTAGAATAGTAAATAGTTATCAATGGAGTTACAATCACAAATATAACTTTGAATCTTCTCTCCAATCTATCACAATCCTAAAAACCTTTTGCTAATAATAATAAAACAAAGAAACACAAGAAAACACACTTTGCCTCTAACATGGTGGCAAAACTTATATAATTAGGTTAAAACTTGTCAAGGGTAATCTTGTAAATTGGTGAAGTCTTGGGCTTCAAGTCGACTTTGACCAAACGGGCTTTCTGCGTGCTTCGCTGTCAGTCGATGTTCTGATGTGAACATCGATCGTTATTAGTTCCTCAATATTGACCGATGGTCGAGCTCGATGGTCATCTCGGGTGCTTGCTCCAAATATCTCCAAAATGGTCCAAAACCATCTCTTATCTCCAAATCACTCCTGATCTTATAAATATAATAAATAGACTCTAGAATATAATAATTAGTAGTAAAAACACCTACAAACCATGAATGAAAGTGGATCAGATCCATGGTATATATGTGGTCTTCTTTGATTGTAACACCACCAGATCCCTACATCGAAAAGTAAAAAGTAGCACCGATTCATTAAAAACAATTGGTTTGGAACAAAAAACGGCAAAATATTATTAATATTAGGAACAATGACAAACATGACGATGTTCTGAACTAAAGAAAAACAGAAGAGAGCGGTCAATATTAGGAACAATGATTGATAACCATCTGTTTCTCAACAGGAAAAAAAGTAAAAAAACTATGTGCAACTCTTAAGAAATAAGGTGATGGACGTAATAATAAAACTCACGGTGGCGTTAGCAAATTAAGTAATGAAAATAACTTTGTGTCAAGCGTTTGAATCCTAACAAAAAATCCACCAATCAGCCTCCGATTTGCTTCGTTAGCTTTTAGTCGGAGAATGTCTGCCTCTGTGATACCACTCAAATAACTTTAAGGAGTGATTTATACTTTTTCAAATAAGAGGTCGAGTTGAAATATTTAGGGATCGAATTTACAGGGGGGTAGGGAACCTAAGGATTCTAAAATGATTTGTTAAGTAAGATTGTTTTAAGAGTTTTAAATGTAAATTGCAGTTTTAAATTGAACAATTGTTCAATAGCAGGTTTGGGGTTTTGGTGCTTAATAAACAAATAGTTATACTTAGGGTTTTTATTCAGGAAAATTGAGATTATAATCCTACAGATGCATAATGAGTTGCATGCATGATAATGTAAAGCTCAACTACTTTGATCAACTAGTCAATCAACTTTCGCATGTATTGACTTGTCTATTAACTAGATCTATGATCTCAGCTCTCGTTATGTTGATCAATATAAAGAGTCAATCGATTGATCCAATGGGATATCGATCGATACACCTTTTGCACCGTCGATCGATTATTCAAGTGTGATATCGATCGACGCGCTCTAGTCAAGCTTTATGCGCATGTTGAATGAAGGCTTACTAAGCTCACTAGATCAGCTCTCGCCTTGCTTATAGCAAGAAACATAGTTCTATTAGAATGTTTTCAGGATGAGAATAAGGCTTTCGTTTTTATCAATCAATCCAAGGGCAGGTTCTAGGTAGCTAATCTAGACACAGACATTAATGAACCATCTTAAAGATGATTATCACAACTCAGCAATCTATAGTTGGGGCTAATCCCTCCTAACCTATTTAAACCCTAAATCTAACAATGGAACTACTAAGACATGGCTAAGCAATTCATAACAACAGTTAAGTATTAAAACTTTATTAGAATAGTAAATAGATATCAATGGAGTTCCAATCACAAATTATAACTTTGGATCTTTTCTCCTATCTATCAAAATCCTAAAAACTTTTGCTGTGAAAAATAGTAAAACAATGAAAAGCACACTTTGCTTCTAACATGGCGGCAAAGCTTATATAATTAGGGTAAAACTCGTCAGCGGTAATCTTGTAAAATGGTGAAGTCTTGGGCTTCAAGTCGGTTGTGACCAAACGGGCTTTCTGCGCGCTTCGCTGTCGATCAATACCAAGTCATGCGTATCGATCGATTATTCCTCTCCAATATCGACTGATTGTCGATCTCGATTGTCATC
Organism: Brassica oleracea var. oleracea; assembly: GCF_000695525.1. NCBI lineage: Eukaryota > Viridiplantae > Streptophyta > Magnoliopsida > Brassicales > Brassicaceae > Brassica > Brassica oleracea. Next base: position 24,499,171 of record NC_027752.1, read on the forward strand.
TCGGGTGCTTTCTCCAAATATCTCCAAAATGCTCCAAAATCATCACTTGTCTCCAAAACAGTCCTGATCTTATAAATATAATAAATAGACTCTATAATATAATAATTATTAGTAAAAATACCTATAAACTATGGATGAAAATGGGTCAAATCCATAGTCTATCCACTCCCCAGACTTACCATTTTGTTTGTCCTCAAGCAAAACAAACATGTAGTCTCTCTGAAAGAGGTTTTAAAACAGCAGGGACTCACATGATTTAAAACTTAGAATCATCACCTCTACAATATTGCAATCCACATCGAATAAATCCTAATCACAAAAGCACATTATACTATATCCTAGCTTAGCAACCAAATTCATCTAGCCAACAACTTAGCAAATCTTGTCTTTCATTCCCCTCTACCAACCTCATTTCTTAGCATAAAATAAAAGTGAAGGCTTTACCTTGGGAGTATCGATCACAGGATGCAAGGATTCTCAAACAAGTATCTAGACCTACATGTAAACATTAGTTCCTATCCTCTCTCTCTCTACTAATTTTCTCTTTTGGTCAAAATCTGCTTTTATGCAAAATCATTGACCAAGATTGGACATGCTTCCATGAATCAAGCCTTAATGGTGGTTGCCACCAAGTCATGTTCACTTCTTTTTGACCTATTCACTTCTTTTTGACCTCTATATCCTAGGATTATTTGTGAAGCAAGCCTTAATGGTTGTAGCCACCAAGTCATGTTCTAATCCTTTACCTCCAAGTCCTGTTCGAATTACTTCCTAATAAATCTCTATTATAATAATAATAATAATAATTTTTTTTTATCTATAATCTATATTTCGAAAATAGAGAGAGAAAGAGTGATAAATCTATATACACAAGGCTTTACCTTCCAGACTTGTTTGAAGAATCCGATCCCATGCATACCAAACCCCAAGACAAGCACTTGTGTCAAGTTTAGTGTTGAAGGTCAGCTTTGGTTCCTTCAAAACATTCTTAGCAAGAGTGGATAGTTGACAGGTTGATCCACTTTAGTATCTTTAGTACTATCTGCAATCAGTAAGTCTAGAATGGTGCTAAAGAGTGGTTAGATATCTAGCAAAATCTAAAAGTTCATAATTCCCTTCTTAACTCAATAATAACTTCATTTGAAAACATTTTAATAAGACTAATAAGTAAATAAATATCAGTAAACCTCCCCCAGACTTAAATTATATCGTCCCCAGTGTAAATTCAGTCGGAGCTATGGTTAGAAATAAATCATAAGGACTCAATGTAATAAGTAAGAACGATATACCAGACCGGAATGAATGTCGACCGATGTAAGGATGTTGTTATCGGTCGATGCAGGTAAAGAAATGTCGATCGATGTCGACAGGTTCACGTCGGTCGATACAGATGGCAATCGTCTACTTGGATCTTTTTTTTTATGACCTGCAATAATTTAAAACCAACATAAATAGTATATTAAAAACTTAGTAAATATTACCTAATAGTGGGTTGTCTCCCACTCAGCGCTTTGTTATAGTCATTTAGCTTGACTTTGGAGGTGTTTTGGCTAGTAATGTTGAGAACTGGGACTTGCTGGAAACCAAGTATCCATCTTTTCTTTGCGCTTGTTGAACCATGTACCGGTGAAGTCTCTCATTGCTTCATCCCCTTTGCGCTATTTATATTTCATTGATGCAGTTGTGTTTTCAATCATCTGCAATCTTTCACCAAGACTCTCAAGTTTGAACTGATGTCTGGTAAGTGCGGCGTAAGTGTCAGCTGAGATCTCCTCTCTATGGTAAGGTGTGTTGGACATGTCCGATGTCATCTTTGGTACTAACCGGCCTCGGTTTTTATCACTGTCGATCGATGTTTGATTGTGAATGTCAATCGATTTGTTGTTGAATCTGTCGATCGATAGCACTGCTTCTGGTCGACGGGCAATTTAACTCTGAATCTCCACCAACTCCCCTTGTATAGCTTCAAACTTGGAGGTCAAAGTACTAATGCTAAGATCCATTGGGAAATATATGTCATCACATCTCCCATCAAGCCTCTCTTCTGTGGTTTCCAGAGCTCGATAGATCCCTTCTACCAGCTGATCTATCTCTTATCTGGTGTGGAAATCTGGTTGAGACTTCATCGTATGTGGGTGTGGTGGATTGGCATCGATTGATGCTGTCAAGCAGTTTTCAATCGATGTGTGATGGTGCCTGTCGATTGATGGGAGTCGTCTGCTGTCGATCGGTTGTGGTTGGCGTCTGTCGATCGATGGAGGTCGAGCAGTGTCTGTCGCGTTCTGAATTCTGGCTATGTCTTGCTTTATCTCCTCCATGCTACTAGTTAGCCAACTGATACTATCATTTAATGGATAGTAGACACCATCAAGCCTCATCTGGAAAGCTTCTTTGTTCCTCTCGTGTTCACCAGAGACTCCATAGAACATCTCATTGATCTCATCTTTTGTGTAGATTTCTGGTACCAGCTTGGTCTGTGTGAATAAGTTAGCATGCTCAGGAAGACATATGTAGCTTGGCTCATCTCTTGAAGCTCTTTCCAGAACTCTTCTGATATCCGTGCTGTGAAGACGAATGGTGTTTCCATCTAGATCTCTGGCGTATCTCTGATCATCTCTGTAGACTCCATACTCATCTTTTTCTTCCGAGTACAATTTCCTGTGACCGTAGAGATCATAAGCTCTTCTGCCGAATTCTGGCTATCTGTCGACTGTTGGGACGTCAACGTCAATTGATGGATGAGGTGTATGGCGAGATCGTTGTTTGAAGCTGTTTTCTATGCCACCAGCTGTGTCATAGAACTCCTTTGTAGCCTTCTGTTCATGAGTGTTGCGGTGATGCATGAACAGATTGTCTGCTCCATTGGCTGTCTGAAGGATATATGTGATATCTTCGCGAGATGCGTGTAGTGTGCGGCCATCTATTTCCCTTGCGTAGCCATCTGGATCCCTGAAAATACCTAATTCGTCTGGAGTTAGATACTGTTTATCTGATTTATCTTTTTCGCTTACAGTGGTTTTCGGTATTAGATGGTTGTCGATCGACGTGGTATTGTTGATGTCGATCGATTGTGGACGACGAGTGTCTATCGATTGTTGATGGCGAGTATCAATCGATTGGCTGAAATGAGTTCTTTCCCAAGCAGCTTCTGCTTGAATCTGATATGTATCATCGCGTCTTTGCATGTTGAGCAGCTCCTCATCTGTGAAACTGTCGTGTAGTTTATCTGCTTCTGGGGCGTAGGTTGCTGTTTCTATTGCAAAGCTTTCGTGGTGGTGTTCATCTGCCCAACTACCAATCGAGTAGTTTCCTTCTCGAGCACGGTTGACGTCAGTGTCGACCGATTTGTAGTAGGCAGTGTCGGTCGATGCTCGCTTTCGGCATCGTTGTTGAGGTTGACTGTCGATCGATGGCCAGCTTGTCATGTCGATCGATGGTGCATTCCTCTTCCAAGAGGAATGATGTAAGAGTTTATCTTCCTCATCAAAGATGGCTCTGTACTCAATGGCTCGTTCCTCCTCATTGTCTTCATCGTACGTGTTTGTATGTATATTTTGTTTAGTGTAAGCGTCAATAGTGGGGTTGTAGTAGTCGTTCTGCCACTCATCTGGACAAGTGTCGACCAATTTTTCACCTTCTGCGTCGGTCGATTTAGGATGGCTTGTGTCGATCGATGTTGCTCTATGAGTCTCGATCGACGCTGAATATTCAGTTTCGTATTCATCTCCACAGTGGCAAGCTGCAATGATTCCTTGATCATTGATTCTTCTAGGGATCGTTTGTGGCTTCTTGACTGGGATAGGTCGTAGTGGGCATAGGATCGATGAGTGTTAGACACAACTGGTTGGTTTGCAAGTTGCACACTTCTCCCACTGTTGACAAGAAAGCTCTCCAAAGTAGTAGAGAAGAGTTCCAGTTTAACTTGATGTCTAAGATATGAAAATCAACTTGAACTAGGGCATTACCAATCTGCACCTCTAGGTCTCTCACAATTTCTCCTGAGTTCTTCTAGGAACAATCCACAAAAGTGAACAATTCTTGCGAAGGCTCCATCTGCAGACCCAGATGGTCTGCCATAACCCTAGGTAGTATGCTGATTGATGCTCCTGTGTTGCACAACGCATGTGGGAACTCAATACCCTTCACCGTGCATGGTGGCATGGTATTGCAAATTGCCCAGGATCACTCTTGTTCTTCAATGTAATCCTCATCCTCATCTTTTCTCTAGCTTCACAAAATATTCTCATGATGTCTTCTTCTTTCTCTCTGGTTTCTCTGAAGAACATCCACAATCTGTGGGTGTAATAAGCATACTCGAATGGCTTATCTATAGGAATCCTGAAGACTCTCTTGTGGAAATTTTCCTTTTCCTTATCATTAGCCCCCCTCTTCAGATGTTTCGCCACTTTTTCATTTCTTCTCCTTAGGGTTCTTCAAGTAGAAACCCTATCCTCTTCCATAGGATCCTCTCCATCTCTGAAGGTGTCCTGGCAGTCTCTGGTGGGTGTTCTGAAGGTTTGGGTTTGGGCCTGAGTGCGTTAAGTCGTGCAACATCTATCTTCAGCATCTGCACTCGGTATATAATATGGGCTCGTCGATCGATAGGTGGTGATGGATGTCGATTGATATTGGCCTCTGTTTGTCGGTCAATGTTGCTATTGGCATGTCGATCGATTCAGACGTTATCAGGGCTGGGCGGATGTGGGTGTTTTGCCGCGAACTCCTCATGAGTTAGAATTTTCACGGCATTTCAAGATGCGGTTGACTCCGTAGGCGTTGTCGATCGATGCTATGGAGTTCCTGTCGATCGATTTTTGTTGGTGTATATCGATCGATGTTCGGTGTCTGGCATCGATCGACACCAATGTGATCAGCCGAAACTCATCAGAATTTCTACCTCGAAATCACCTTCTTGCAGCTTCTCTTCCTTCACCACTTGCCAAAAGTCATCCTCAATGATGGCATTCACGTAGTTTTTCATCACATCATCCCCTACTCCTCTTGTTGAAACTTTCTTCCTCCTAATAGCATCTCCTATTTGCACAACCTGCATCTCCTTCTTCTTCACATGAGTGCTCAAAGTCTCAAACTTTGTGTTCAGGTTGGTGTAAACAGAATCTTTCTTCCCATTGAAGTCTACTGTCATTCGCTGTTGTGCCTCAAGAACCCTATCGAGCATCTCTTCAATCTTGTTATCTTGAGTAGGCGGAGGTGGCTTCTGGTAGTAGGAACTTCCAAAATTCTTGTTGTTGCTGTA
>NC_027752.1:24504584-24506306 GCF_000695525.1 Brassica oleracea var. oleracea
TGCTTCTGCATCTTCAACAAACCTGACCTGCTTCCTGAGAAGCTTGTGAACACTGTCCAGTTTTGCCTTCACCTCATCCATCTGATCGTTCCCAAGGATGGTGGCAGATATTTTCCTCTCAAAATCAGTGTTCTTAGTGTTGCTGATGGATGCTAGGTTTTCAATAACCTTGACTGCCTCTTCTGGATCCTGGTATTGAACTTTCCATTGCTGGAAGCATCAAGAGCCATCTGGTACTGCACTGTGATGCCTCTGTAGAAAGTACTGAGCAGTTGTACTTCATTGAATCCATAGTGTGGACAGTCTCTCTGGTAAGGCTTGAATCTGATCCAAGAACCTCTGAATGATTCTGCAGGCTCCTGAATGAATGTAGCAATCTTGCTCCTCAAGTCTTCAGCACGCGTTTCATCAAAGAAATTGCATAAGAATGCATTCTTGATGTCACTCCAGGATTTAAGAGATCCTGGTTGTAACTGCTTGAGCCAATGCAGAGCTTCTCTAGCAAGTGAGTACCTGAAGAGCTTGCATAACAGGTAGTCCTCAGAGACTCCCTCGACTCTAATAGCAAAAATCAGATCCTCGAACCTCTCCAGATGGTCCATAGGATGCTCGTGGGATAATCCATGGTAGGGTAGCTGTCCCACAAGTGTGTAGTACTGCGCTTTCAACTCAAAATCCATCTCAATGGTGGGAGGAAGGATGGCTGATCTGTTGGTGTAGTATTGATCTGGACGGTTGTAATCAGCCAACGTTTTGGGTTACGCAGCTTCATCTACAGGTAAAGTAGAACCTGTAGCAGTAGCATCAGGCTCAGGGATTGTAGCCCCCTGAGCATCTATCCTTTGACCTGCTGCATTACGCAGATGACCCTCTTAGTCATGCAGGTCTCCATTGTTGTCACGTACAAGTATCAAAGGTGCAACCATGTTTCGCGGCTCAGTATCAATCGATGTCTGAAATGGAATGTCGATCGATGTCGGGTGGATGATGTCGGTCGACGGAAGGTCTATGTTGTCGGTCGACAGGGGTGAGCGAGAATCGGTCGACGGGACTGGTGTCTGGGTTGACGGTGGTTGAGCAGAATCGAGCGACACAGAAGTGTTGTTGTCGATCGATAAGGAGCGCGCTTCTTTGCGGATCGAACGTTCCAAACTTGCAGGATCTGGTGAGAATAGCAGTTGAGTTTTCTTGTTACTTCTGGTACTGCTGGGCATGTAACTGAAAATCCAAGAAAAATTTATGTCAGAAACTTAACAAAAATTAGAAAAAAAAATAGGCGATCAAAGCTCTCCGGCAACGGCGCCAAATTTGATACCACTCAAATTACCCTAAGGAGTGATTTATACTCTCTCAAATAAGAGGTCGAGTTGTAGTACCTAGGGATCGAATTCACAGGGAGCTAGGGAACCTAAGGATTCAAATATGATTTGTTAAGTAAGATTGTTTTTAGAGTTTTAAATGTAAATTGCAGTTTTATATTAAACAAGTGTTTGTTCAATAGTAACACTTGTTCAATAGTAGGTTTGGGGTTTTGGTGCTTAAAAAGGAAATAGTTAGACTTAGGGTTTTTATTCAGGAAAATTGGGATTATAATCCTACAGATGCCTAATGAGTTGCATGCATGATAATGTAAAGCTCAACTACTTAGTCAACAAGTCTATCAGCTTCCGCATGTTTAGACTTGTCTATTAACTAGATCTAATGATCTCAACTATCGTATGT
>NC_027752.1:24506311-24522624 GCF_000695525.1 Brassica oleracea var. oleracea
GATAATCCTATAGGGATATCGATCGATACACCATTTGCTCCGTCGATCGATTATTCAAGTATGATATCGATCGACGCGCTCTAGTCAAGCTTTATGTGCAGGTTGAATGAAGGCTTACTAAGCTCACTAGATTAGCTCTCGCCTTGCTGATAGCAAGAAACATAGTTATATTAGAATGTTTTCAGGATGAGAATAAAGCTTTTGCTTTTATCAATCAATCCAGGGGCAGGTTCTAGGTAGCTAATCTAGACACATGCATTAATGAACAATCCTAAAGATGATTATCACAACTCAGCAATCTATAGTTGGGGCTAATCCCTCCTAACCTATTTAAACCCTAAAATCTAACAATGGAACTACTCAAACATAGCTAAGCAATTCATAACAGCAGTTAAGTATTAAAACTTCATTAGAATATTTAATAGATATCAATGGAGTTCCAATCACAAATTATAACTTTGGATCTTCTCTCCTATCTACACACTTTGCCTCTAACATGGCGGCAAAGCTTATATAATTAGGGTAAAACTCGCCAGGGGTAATCTTGTAAAATGGTGAAGTCTTGGGCTTCAAGTCGGCTGTGACCAAACGGGCTTTCTGCGCGCTTCGCTGTGGATCGATACCAAGTCATGCGTATCGATCGATTATTCCTCTCCAATATCGACCGATTGTCGATCTCGATGGTCATCTCGGGTGCTTACTCCAAATATCTCCAAAATGCTCCAAAATCATCACTTATCTCCAAAACACTCCTGATCTTATAAATATAATAACTAGACTCTATAATATAATAATTATTAGTAAAAACACCTATACACTATAGATGAAAATGAGTCAAATCCATAGTCTATCATTTTGGGTGCTTCAGCCTCGCAATTCTCTCTAGCTCTGCCTCTCTGCTTTTTTCTTCTAGGTCTCAATAGCAAGCTTCAGTGACATGGTAAAGAAAAAGTTTAGGATAATCAGAATAATATTCATTCATAAATAAACAAAATACCATAAAACTTACCATTATTAATTGAAGTTTGATAACATTAATATTAAGATGTTGATTCTACTAAATCACAATAGTGTAGTACCTTTTTGATCTTCGCTTCTGCATAATATCCTATTAACAAAGTCGAGCTCTGTAATCAAAGATTCCCGATCCTAGATCACATCTTCAACCCAACCCAGCAGCATTTAATTCACTGAAACTTTTTTCCCATGAGTTTTAGCTCACATAGTCGAATCTTTCTAGTACTTAATTCTTTTAACCCATGAACCAATCAAAAAGCACAAATAAAAAAAAAATTGAAGTGAAAACTTTCTTGGGGGTTTAGGTGTATACTTACAACTGGTGTCCCAACTTGAAACCTTATCAGAAGCCCAATCAATGAGACTTTTAGAAGCATATGCGGTTGGAACTAACCCAATGGAGTCTGTATTCATGGGAAAAGAAAGAAGCTGAAAATCATGAAGACAATAATAACCAGCCAAAGAAACTTTTTTTTTTATTAAATATGTTTTGATTTCTAGTTTCTAAGTTAGAGAGGGAACAATGACGAAGGATGTCTGGTTTTGGAGTATAGTAAGTTAAGGGTTTTATAAGAAAGTGAGTCAAGTTGGTTACGAAAAGAGAGGAGATTGATTATTGTGTTAGGGATTGGTTAATTTCTTTTCATTACATTTACTCTCCGAAAAATGTAAAAAGCTCAGGTTAGCAACATACCTTGTATGATCAACACGAAAGAGATCATACTGGTTTCAAGTGAGTGGTTGGTAAACCTTGCCCAGCAGATAACTGCAATAAAAACAAAGATAAAACCACTAAAATTAGTTTATGAGGTTTTTATTTAGAATATAAGAAGAGAGTAGACTGTTTAACCACATAGTACCTTAATCTACAGGATAAACTTTTCTTTGATACGAACGTCTCCGCAGCAGTTGGATCCGAACAGATGTAAATCGTGTGAGAGCTTCTTCCAATCTCTGACGTCACACACACACACACTGCTGCATTTTTCTCTTGCTTACATGATGGTTGCAGCCCATACCCGTTTTGATTTTGTGGATGTGCCACTGTGGCCGTGCCACTTTTTGCAAGGATTGGCCAGGATCGGAGGTCTCTTGAGGCCTGATCCAGCTCGTATGCCCCTTTAAGTATAATGATTTCTCCTCTGCCTTTATAGTCGGAACTATTTTATTATAAGCTTTGTGCGGAGACGTTTAGCATACATAGGAGTAGGATATCATAATGCTTAAATAGTATATAGTAGTATAATAGAAATCATGGTCCGGGGACCGTATTAAAAATGATAGGCTTTGAGGTGCATGGCGTTCCAGCAGTTGGGTTGTATTTTACCTTTGCTATCTTGCAGCATGTAGGCACCAGCTCTCCGCTCCTCAATGACCTTATAGGGTCCTTCCCACCCGGGGGTGAGTTTTCCTGTTGTTTTTTCTTCTTGTCGTAGAACCCAATCCCCTTGCTGGAAGGTCATGGTTCTGACTTTCTTGTTGTACGTCCTGGTGATGTCTTGCTGGTAGGACCAGTTTCTTTGCCAAACGGCCTCTCTTTTTTCGTTGAGTAGGTCGAGGCTCAGCGCCATCAGCTCGGTGTTCTCCTTCTGAGAGGTAGACCCTGAGACCGTTGTTCTCACAAGCATCTCTGTGAGTATTATGGCCTCAGAACCGTAGACTAGCGAGTAGCGAGTTTCTCCTGTCACTGTTTTGGAAGTGGTCCGATAGGCCCAGAGGAATCCGTGTAGTTCTTCCGCCCACTTCTCGTGAGAGCCCTTTAGTCGCTTTTTAAGCATGTTGACCATGGTTGTGTTTGTGGACTCGGCTTGTCCGTTAGACTGGGGGTGTTGGGGTGTGGCGAAGGTGAGCTTTATGCCCCAGTCCTTGCAGAACTCCTTGAAGTTGTGGCTCGTGAACTGGGGTCAATTGTCGGTGACGATCTCGTGGGGGACCCCGAACCGAGTGATTACGTAGGTCCACAGGAATTTGAGGATCTGGAGGTCTGTTGTCCGACTGAGTGCTTCTGCTTTGACCCATTTGGAGAAGTAGTCAGTGACTACCAGAAGGAAGACCTTCTGCCCCGGCACCATAGGAAATTTCCCTACTATGTCCATGCCCCACTTTCTGAAGGGCCACGGTGAACTTATGGACTTGAGGTTCTCCGGAGGAAGCTTAGAAACTGGAGCGTGCCTCTGACACTGGTCGCAGTGTTTGGTTTGTATGTCGGCGTCGGCGGCCATCGTGGGCCAGTAGTAACCTGCCCTTCTGGCTCTGAGCACTAGGTTTCTACCGCTAGAGTGGGATCCACAATCTCCTTCATGTAGTTCTACAAGGATTCCAGCGGCTTCTCGAGGTGTGGCACACCTTAGGTACGGGCGAGAGAAGGATCTCCGGTATAGCTTCTTCTGAGAGATACAGTACCTTACGGCTTGCTTCATAATTTTTCTGGCCTCGTTACTATTTTCCGGGAGAATGTCAGTCTCTAGATACCGGACTAGGGGGGTCATCCAGGTTTCGCCTTCTTCGACAGCGGAGACCTCCTCTGACGGGGGTTCCTCCAGGGTGGTTGGCCATTGAAGCACAAGCAAGGGTATGCTCATCTGGCTGTGTGTTTCGAGAGCGGACCCCAAATTAGCCAGGGCATCGGCTTGTGAGTTTTGTTTTCGGGGGATTTGAGTGAGCTTGCAACTCTTGAACTTCTTGATCAGCCGCTGGGCGACTGCCAGATATTGGATCATGCTGTCGTCTTTAGCTTGGTACTCTCCCTGTACTTGGTTGATTATTAGCTGGGAGTCGCCGAAGACCTGGATTTTTTCAGCCCCCATTTGATGGGTGAGAGTTAGTCCTGCGATTAGGGCCTCGTACTCGCTTTCGTTGTTGGTTGCTTTGAAGTTGCATCTCATGGCCCTTGAGGCCGTGTTCCCTGTCAGCGAGGTAAGCACTATTCCCAATCCGGCTCCTCTAACGTTGCTGGATCCATCAACGTGCAGGATCCATTCTCCCTCTTCATTGGTTTCGCTTCGAAGGCATACTTCTTGCTCCAAACCTGGGAGTAAAGCTGGGGAGAATTCAGCCACGAAGTCTGCTAGGACCTGTGACTTTAAAGCTGTGGCAGGTCGAAAGATTACGTCGTACTCCCCTAATTCCAAAGCCCATTTAGCTAGGCGTTCGGAGACTTTGGGTTTGTGGAGAACCAACTTTATAGGGAAGGAGGTGACGGCCACGATTGGGTGAGCCTGGAAGTAGGGTCGTAGCTTACGAGCTAAGGCCAGTTTCTCTAGATGGCAATAGCGGGTGTCCGCATCCAGGAGAGCCTTGCTTACGTAGTAGATTGGTAGATGCTTGCTTCCCTCCTCGCGTATTAGGACGACGCTTACGGCGTGTTCCGAGACTGCTAGATATAACAGCAAGACCGCACCGAGTAGTGGCTTGGATAGGTGAGGAGGAGTGGTGAGATGCGCCTTTAGCTTATGGAGAGCGGATTCGCACTCTTCTGTCCACTGGAAGTCCTTTGGATTTTTGAGGGTTCTGAAGAAGGCGTGATATTTGTCGGAGAGTCCGGAGATGAATCTGCTCAAGGCCGCCATTCTTCATGTTAGCTTTTTTGGACCTCTTTGACGTTCTTCGGGGAAGGGATTGAATGAATGGCCCTGATTTGCTCTGGGTTGGCTTCGATGCCCCGGTGGGTTACAATGTACACAATGAACTTGCCAGAACTGACCCCGAATGAGCATTTAGCTGGGTTGAGCTTCATCTCATACTTCCGGAGGGTAGAGAAGGCTTGCTGCAGATGAGATATGTGGTCCTCAGCCTCTAGGGACTTGACCAGCATGTCGTCGATGCAGACCTACATGGTTCGCCCTATCTTGTCCGCAAACATCATGTTCACCAGTCGCTGGTAGGTTGATCTTGCGTTCTTTGGGCCGAAGGGCATAACCTTGTAGCAGTAGATCCCTCTGGACGTCATGAATGATGTTTTCTCCTGGTCTTCTGGATGCATAAGTATTTGATTGTAGCCGGAGAATGCATCCATGAAGCTCATTAGCTGATGCCCCGCGGTGGCATCGACCAGCTTGTCGATATGAGGTAAGGGAAAGGGGTCCTTTGGACAGGACTTGTTGAGGTCCGTGAAGTCTATGCAAACTTTTCACTTCCCGTTCTTTTTCTTCACTACGACGACATTGGCTAGCCATTCCGGATATTGCACCTCACGAATAAACCCCGCGCCAAGCAGGCTTTTGATTTCATCGTTGATGATTGCGTCCCTTTAGGGGTAAAACTTCCTTCTCTTTTGTCTGACTGGTTGATGTAGGGGATCCGCCTGCAGCTTGTGCATGATGATCTCCGGGACGATCCCAGGAAGTCTATTAATCTCCTCCTCAATCCTTCAGTCAGCTTGGAGCTGATCTTGAGATGTCGGGTCTGATCTCCTTCGGTTAATGGCACGTCGTTGATTTCCTCTACCTCCGGTTCCTCGGTGTGATGAGCCGGAGGATTACTCTGTAATTGCTATACGACCTTGGTTTTTCCCTTCAGAGTAGTCTGGTAACAGGAGCGGGAATACTATTGATCCCCTCTGATCGCCTTTATGCCCCAGGGTGTACGGAATTTCACCATCTGGTGAAGAGTCGAAGGGACGGCTCCCATGCCATGAATCTAGGGTCGTCCTAGGATCATATTGTAGGACGAGTCGCAGTCAACAATAAGGAACTTGGTTGGCATGTTGATCCCTTCAGCGTATACAGGGAGGGTCACCTCTCTGGCGGTTTGTTTGATTTCTCCGCTGAACCCTATAAGTTGGGTTATCCTCTTATTTAGAGCGCTTTCCTCAAGCCCCAGATCCTTGTATGCGGCCTGAAAGATGATGTTGCCGGAGCTTCCATTATCTACCAGTATCCTTTTCACCAGGCAGTTCGCTACAATAAGCGATATGACCAGGGCGTCATGATGTGGAGTGAGAAATTTCTCCTGCTCCTTGGCCGTGAAACTTATTTTGTCCGTACCTCCGAGCAGGCGTTTTGGCTTGGCTGCCTCTAGGCCGTGCTTGGTGTTCCAAGTGCTTTTCTTCGCGGCTGTGTGGGTTATGCCGCTGATCTCCGAACCGCCCGATATGACATCAATCACTCGGTCCTGTCGAGTTGGCTAGACGGGATCAGCTTCAGTGGGCTTTCATGTTGTCTCCTTGCGTAGATGGCTCTTGGCCTTCTTAGAAAGGAACTCCCTGAGGTGTCCTTTCTTAAGCAACTCGTTGACCTCGATCTTCAGTGCGACGCAGTCCTCCGTTTTGTGACCGTGGTCTCGGTCGAAGTCGCACCAGAAACCAGGGTTCAGGAAAGAGTCGGGTGCTTTCATCTTCTGAGGCCACTTGACCTGTTGGCCCATCTGCCTCAGAACATTGATTAGCTCCGGCGTTGAGACGGAGAGGTGAGAGATGTATGGCCATGTGGACATTGGCATCCCTTTTGCCTACTCGATCGGCCGGTTCTGGTATCTGCCCCGGTTTCGATTTCCGGAGTCCCTGGCTGGTCTTTGAGAAGGTTTCTCGTCTCGCTCGATTCGGTCTGATATGATCATCTTGGGATCTTGCTTTTGTTGCGCCTTAGCACGGCTGGCGACATCTTCCTCCCATTTTACATGCGCCCAGGCTCGTGATAGGACGTCTTCCATGGTTTTGCACTGGTATTTGGTTAACTCCTTATAAAGGTCCCAGTCGGGGAGCAGGCCTCTTTCGAAGGCAAAGATAACAGTGGGGATGCTGCATTCGGGAATAGCCACCTTCTGTTGATTGAAGCGGTCTATGTAGCCTCGTAGGGGTTACACCCGATGCTGGAGGATTTCGTAGAGGCCATCAGATGTTTTTTCCAGGTCCCTGCTGCTGGCGAATTGTTCCACGAACTTATCACTGAGAATCGCGAAGGAGGCTATGGACCTGGAGGGTAGGTTGATGTACCATTGCAGCGTGGATCCGGTCAGGGTGGAGCCGAATCCTTTGCACATGGTAGCTTCGCGCCAGTCCTTTGGGAGTGCTATGGCGAGCATCCTTTGTCTGTATTGGGCGACGTGGTCATCCGGATCTGTGGTGCCGTCATACACCTTTATGCTGGGAAAGGAGAATTTCCTGGGCATCTCGATCAAGGTGATCACATCCGTGAAAGGAGTATCGGCATAAGAGTCGGGGTTGCTCTTCCGGATGGGGGGAGCTACTCTTGGGTGCATGGCATCGAGCCTCTTGGAGAACATCTGGTGAAGGTAAGCGACCATAGGAGCTCTGCTTTTGTTGCTCCGTCAGGTGCTTCCTTATCTAGTTCCGTCTCAGATTCGCTGTCTTCCACGTCGTAGGTCTGAGCATCCTTAGCCTTTTCACGCGCTGGTGCGTCTCCTCCCGACGCTGTAGGTGGGAGATTCACACCCGTTCCGGAGTTGGGTGTCTCCAGAGTCGGCATAGGACGGATCTGAGCCTGGAATCGTTGTTACTCGCGGTGTTGAGGGCTTGGTTCTCGTCTCGGAGGTTTAAATTCTCCAATTCGAGCTGGCTGAGCTTCTCGGCGCTCTGATCCAGTTGCTTGTAGTGTTCGTTGAGCTTCTCCTTCAGGCTTTGGACTTCCGGGGAGAGCTCGGGATTAGCCTCCTCCTGAGTTTATACAACTCGGTTACTTGACTTTGCAGACCATCGATTTGCCTCTGGAGTTCGGCTTCTCTTTGGGTAGTTTCGGGTAGCTCGTTCACCGCCATTGTCACGTAGTTTAGATTACCCCCCCTCCTTCTAGCGCCAAACTGTTAGGGGATTTTTTGTGTAGGATCTTTGTGAGGACCACGGAACGATGGACAAGGCTGGTATTTGTGTTTATTTGCAAGTAAGAAAGTAGAAAGAGACATTTTATTAGATCAAAGAGCTGGAACTACAACAGTTTTGAGTAAGAACCCTAGTTCTAGCCGCCTAGCTCTAATCTCTAAGTCTCCAAGTGTCGATCCCTTGCTTTAGGGTTTAGGTTCCCTTTATATTTTCTTCTTAAGGCGGGCCTTAGTCGGTTGGAGTAGGTTAATGATGTAATCCTAAGCTGTCAAAGGATTACAAGCTCCTTGGATCAAAGTGATGTTCGATCCAACAAGAGGGGTGGTTCTTCTAATCGATCTAATCGACTATAAAACCGGCTGGAAGGGAGTGATGATGATGATCTCGGACAGAACAGGGTGTTGAATGATTCCACAATCAACCACGAAGAAGAACAGCCTGATTCCACAAGCAGTCTCAATCGCCAATCACTAAGACAAGTGAATCCACACAAGGCTTGATGATCAAGATATCTCAAGACACAAAGACTTTAAAGAAAAGAAACTGAAAAATTTATTATTTCTTAGGTAAAAGATTCGTGCCTTACAATGTGATATCTAATGAGCTTATATAATGCTCAGTACAAGGCTTAGAAAGCTAAACAAAAACAGAAAACTTGCTAAAAATCAGAAAACTAGCCGTTAGGCTTTAAATGAGAAATTATGAAAGAATCTCGGCCAAAGGATGAGCTGCTTGTATCTGGACAACTTTGGGAAGATTCTAGGAGCCTTTGGGATCTTATGGTTGATAGAACATATCGCCAAAGTGCTTGCAATCATAGAGAGACAGAGCTGTTGGGATTTATTGTATATCTGCTCCAAAAATGGCAAGTTGAGATGGTGAAGAATCTGGCTGATCCAGTGAGGTTTAGTGCATGGTATCAACTCTCCAACTGGTCTTAGATGTAATGAATGATCTCCTGGCTTCCACACGTGAGTTTGAGTTGCACACTCCTTAAGCAAAGAATTACTTTCCTTGAATAGAACCAGTTCGGATGCAGTGTAGGTAGCCTGACTTGTAAATGGTGTATCTCCTAATTGGTGTGAAACCAATTCGCCGCGTGATCTGGTTGAGTTGAGAATCTATAGGAAGTGGTTTCACGGACAAAATCCTCATGGTCGCAAAGATATCCTTCTTTGGATGCACCTATTTCACTGCTGGCTCCAATGTAGCTTGTATGGTTGATCTTATGAGCTGGTGGTCCAGCTACTGACTTGAGGTCCTCATCATTCCCTCCTTCTTCAAAAGGTTTTGTCCGCAAAACCAATTTATCTGAACCAAGATAGAGCAAGTTAGGTTTCATTCTATTTTGAGAGGCTAGGGTCTTACCTTGGTATATGGACGGTTTTGTGATGCAATGTCCATCTGGTGGTTTTTCTTTGATCAGTAGTGAAGCTATGTCCCCTCTACATGGCCGGTCTATGTTTTTACTTAGCAGGAGCGTGGTCTCCTTTGTGAAATATTCTGTTTCACTCTTGGTTTCTCCATTTACCACTCTTTGGGGGTAAGATTTTGAGTTTGGTGCTGGATTCTTCTCCATTGTACCTATACCTGAATCAACACTTATGGGCAAGAGCAGGTGTTTCATACTTGAAGTGGAGGATTCTTAAACAGAGTGTTGAACAATATTTAGAGGTTTACTTACTCTGCTATCACTCATAGCATCTTGCATTGACTCAGCTTTGGTTTTTGTCATCTTTAAAGCATGATCAGCTGGTGAGAAAGTCTCTATGGTATATTGATCATACACTTCAGGTTGGTGAGCTTCCGGACGTGGCTCCTCCTTACCTAGACCTTCATCAACATTCTGGACAGAGTGCAAGTGCATCGTACCAGTGTTTTGATAAGTAGGACTATTCACATTAAGTTCATAAATCACCTTATCATTAGTTGGGACTTGAAAAATTTCAAGTCTTGAACTTGCTTGCACAGCAAGGTCGGGTTCTTGTTCCTTGATTTCCATGTTAGTACCTGAAATATTTTCAACCTTTTGGACACTAGAAAAGTGTGTTAAGACAGTCATGGAATTACTAGAAACAGAATAAGATCCAGCTTTAATCAAGTTAATAAGATCATCAAACTTTTTATCTATTCTAGTAGAGGAATCATCCATTCTAGTAAAGGGTTGACTTACCTCGAAGTTAGTTTCCTTTGGTTCAGGTAGTACTAACTTCACAGCCCGCTTTTTGTGGCAATCTTTTGCAAGATGACCCTGGCCTTGACATCTATACCAAATAACGTCAGGTTGTTTTAAAGCGCTAGAGTACTCACCTTGTGTTCGCTTGACTTGAGGTGTATGCACTGGTTTTGAGCTTTGCCTCCGGTTTGTTGGCTGCAAGAATTGGGGTTGTACTACTCTCTTTGTAGACACCTTCTGAGCGTGTTGTGTAGGGCTGTGAGGTGCAAATCTATCCCTCATGACCCCCTTGAATTGCTCCCAAGTGCGTATAGGAGGCTCTTGGAATTGTTCCCTATACTTCTCTTCTCTGTTCCAATACCTTTGAGCCTTTTTGGTGAGCTGTCCTAGACCATAGGACAAGTATTCACCCTTTGGAATGGAGTTGCACTTGAAGTACTTTTCCGTGTCCTCTTCCCACTGAAGATAGTTTCTAGGGTCTTCACTTCTTCCTGAGAACACATACAAACGAAACTGATCATATGATTCAAAGTGGAAATTTTTAGTTACCTTATGCTCATGTAGCTTTTTCGGTTTCAGTTTAACCAAAGGTTTTGGACAGGCCCTTGGGGGTAATCTCCTCATCTCGAAGTGCTCATACATCAGCCCTTTGACATATTCCCAATCTGGAGTTGGTTCCTTGAAGTGGATTCGGCATTTCTCCTCTTGAAGCCACCATTGGTAAGCTTCTCCAACAAGGGCGTCTAATGCTATGGACAGCTTCTTGTGTTCAGGAACTCTGTACTCCCAAAAGTAATTTTCCATGCCTTCTTCCCATCTGGAATAGTTCTCTTTTCCTGAAAAAGACACAAGTGTTTTGGTGAAAACTGTTGGACTATAGTCATAAAATTTATCAGTAAATTTTATCCAAGGTTTAGAATAGCTCTTGTTGATGGCATGGCTCGTGTAGTGGTCTGGTGGCTTGGAATCAAGCTCCCTACGACATGGTTCTTCCTCATGTCCATCTTCAGTCCATGACTCTCTACACTGGTCGTTTTCTTCAGAGCCATCTCCATAGTTTTGATCTTCCCATGAGTATCCCGGTTCTTCACCCCAATCAACTTCAGAAATATTGTACTCATCAGCTTCTTCTTCAGTCGCCATGTCTACCAAGTTTTAAGAAAAAATCTCGCAAGAAAGAAGAAGAAAGTATTCAGAGAAAAATACTTAAATGAAACGTGTAACAAACAAGTTAAAGGAAAGGAAAATAACAGACTAAGAACCAAATGGAAGTTCTCTGATTTCTATTTTTTTTTTTTTTGAAAAGCAAATAAAAAAGAAAAGGGAAAGAAAGTTTGCAAGCAAGTTTTAGGAAAGGAATAAGTTTGGATCGACCAGAATTGGAAAGCTTTTAAAAAATTGACAAAAAAAAAATGGAAATCTCGGATTGCAACTTTACTAACAAGTTTTTATGACTTTTTGAATGAGAATAATGATCTAGAAACAGCTAAACTCGACAGGAATAAGAACATGATGAACACAACTCTTTTTATGGCTTTTATATTTTGAAAAAAACGAAACAACTAAATGCAACAAGAAACAAAACGATTTCTTTTTTTTATGGGTTTTATGGTTTTATGAAAAGATAAACTAGATGCAGCAAGAAACAAATGATTCTTATGGGTTTTTTTTTTTAAGTTATTCAAAATAAAACTTAATGAAAGAAATGACAAAACGGTTTTTTTTTAATGGTTTTTTTTTGTAATTTATGAATACAAAACAAATGAAACAAAGAAACGATTGCAAATAAAAGAGATAGGATAGATGCAACCTGTTGCTGAAGGAACTTCAGCTCTGATACCAGAAATGATGTAATCCTAAGCCAAATTATGAAAGAATCTCGGCCAAAGGATGAGCTGCTTGTATCTGGAAAACTTTGGGAAGATTCTAGGAGCCTTTGGGATCTTATGGTTGATAGAACAAATCGCCAAAGTGCTTGCAATCATAGAGAGAAAGAGCTGTTGGGATTTATTGTAAATCTGCTCCAAAAATAGCAAGTTGAGATGGTGAAGAATCTGGCTGATCCAGTGAGGTTTAGTGCATGGTATCAACTCTCCAACTGGTCTTAGATGTAATGAATGATCTCCTGGCTTCCACACATGAGTTTGAGTTGCACACTCCTTAAGCAAAGAATTACTTTCCTTGAATAGAACCAGTTCGGATGCAGTGTAGGTAGCCTGACTTGTAAATGGTGTATCTCCTAAACCACTACTCCTTTTGGTGTGAAACCAATTCGCCGCGTGATCTGGTTTAGTTGAGAATCTATAGGAAGTGGTTTCACGGCCAAAATTCGTCATGGTCTCAAAGATATCCTTCTTTGGATGCACCTATGTCACTGCTGGCTCCAATGTAGCTTGTATGGTTGCTCTTATGAGCTGGTGGTCCAGCTACTGACTTGAGGTCGTCATCATTCTCTCCCTCTTCAAAAGGTTTTGTCCTCAAAACCAATTTATCTGAACCAAGATAGAGCAAGTTAGGTTTCATTCTATTTTGAGAGGCTAGGATCTTACCTTGGTATATGGACGGTTTTGTGATGCAATGTCCATCTGGTGGTTTTTCTTTGATCAGTAGTGAAGCTATGTCCCCTCTACACTGTCGGTCTATGTTTTTCCTTAGCAGGAGTGTGGTCTCTTTTGTGAAATATTCTGTTTCACTCTTGGTTTCTCCATTTACCACTCTTTGGGTGTAAGATTTTGAGTTTAGTGCTGGATTCTTCTCCATTGTACCTATACCTGAATCAACACTTATGGGCAAGAGCAGGTGTTTCATACTTGAAGTGGAGGATTCTTAAACAGAGTGTTGAACAATATTTAGAGGTTTACTTACTCTGCTATCACTCATAGCATCTTGCATTGACTCAGCTTTGGTTTTTGTCATCTTTAAAGCATGATCGGCTGGTGAGAAAGTCTCTATGGTATATTGCTCATACACTTCAGGTTGGTGAGCTTCCGGACGTGGCTCCTCCTTACCTAGACCTTCATCAACATTATGGATAGAGTGCAAGTGCATCATACCAGTGTTTTGATAAGTAGGACTATTCACATTAAGTTCAGAAATCACCTTATCATTAGTTGGGACTTGAAAAATTTCAAGTCTTGGACTTGCTTGCACAGCAAGGTTGGGTTCTTGTTCCTTGATTTCCATGTTAGTACCTGAAATATTTTCAACCTTTTGGACACTAGAAAAGTGTGTTAAGACAGTCATGGAATTACTAGAAACAGAATAAGATCCAGCTTTAATCAAGTTGATAAATGGTGTATCTCCTAAACCACTACTCCTTTCGGATGCAGTGTAGGTAGCCTGACTTGTAAATGGTGTATCTCCTAAACCACTACTCCTTTTGGTGTGAAACCAATTCACCGCGTGCTCTGGGTGAGTTGAGAATCTATAGGAAGTGGTTTCACGGCCAAATTCTTCATGGTCGTAAAGATATCCTTCTTGGGATGCACCTATGTCACTGCTAGCTCCAATGTAGCTTGTATGGTTGATCTTATGAGCTGGTGGTCCAGCTACTGACTTGAGGTCCTCATAAGTTAAACTCTTTCATATTCGGAAATATGGAAGATTCTCCTTATCGGAATTTTTCCTTTTCCCGGGGGAAGGGGCGGGCCCAGGGACCAGACCCGGAGTACTTCGTAGCGGGGAACTGAGGTACCTCCTAGCAGGGACCCTGAGGCCGGTGTCCTGCCTGAGGTCTGGAGAAATTCAATACCTGATTATTTTTCCCCAATAAAACCCACAGTTCCCCATACGATTTCGGGTCCTATCTATAAAATCTGAGGAAGAACCTTCGAGTTCCCATATAGCCTCTGGGTTCCAAGTAAAGATCTCAGGATCTGAGGAAGAACCTCCAGGTCCCTATATGGCCTCAGGGTTCCAAATAAAATCTTAGAAGATAGAACCCCTGTGCAGCCTAAGGCGCATCGGGGTCATTACATCTCTAAGAACCTCCGGGTTCCTGTGTAACCTCAAGGTCCAAATACAAACACCAGGGTCCCGATACGGTCTCAGGATCTTAGGGAAAACCCTAGGTTCTCACACGACCTCATGGTCCAATCACGATCTCAAGAACCTCCGGGTTCCAAATACGGTCTCCGGACCAAAAGGAAAACTTGCGGGTTCCCCTATGACCTCGGGCCCAAACATGACTTCTCGGTCTAAAGAAAAACCTCCTGGTTCTCAGACGACCTCCGGGTCC
Organism: Brassica oleracea var. oleracea; assembly: GCF_000695525.1. Lineage (NCBI taxonomy): Eukaryota > Viridiplantae > Streptophyta > Magnoliopsida > Brassicales > Brassicaceae > Brassica > Brassica oleracea. The sequence continues at coordinate 24,520,517 of NC_027752.1, forward strand.
TTACGCGACACCCGGGTTACGAAAACAATCTCCAGACTCCAAGAGCCATTTTCTAGAAACCTCGGAAACTTGGGGTTTAGAGCCCATCTCCAGGTTCCTAAGCTACCTTCTGATCCCTGTGTAATCTCCAGGTCCGGGGCAACCCCGACACAAAGGTTCAGCTCAACAAACAGCTAAAAATTTCTGGATGGGATTAAAAAGCAAATCAAGGTGGAAGGCCACATCAGGGACTTTGCTTAAAAAATATAGGCCACAAAAGACCGAGGTTCAAACAAAAGCCATTGTTCAGAAAAAGGAAAATCAGAAGAAACAGAGACATAAGTTCAGGTCAGAGATCCTCTTGGCTTGACAGACGAATCCACGTCCATCTCAGAAACCAGCAGAATGGCAGGTTCATCCTCGAATGTAGGAGGGGGAGCACCTTTGTTCCTGGCCTCTTCTTAGATCACAGCCTTGTATTGCTCCAGCGCCTTGGTTAAATCCCATTGGGCACTATGTTTCCTCAACCATTCCCTCATCAACTCCCAGCAAGCAACGACCCTCGCTCCATTTACGGCCATCACCATCTCGAACTTAAAGGTCTCTGCCGCTGCCTTGAGGGCATCGGTCTCTTCTTCCAGCTCTTGATTCTTCTGACTCGTAGCCAATGCGTCAGCTGAAGAGGCCTCAGCTACCTTCTCCAAATGTTTCACCTTGTCCTTAAGATCACAGATCTCCATATCCCGAGCTGCACGCTGATCTCTCTCTCCTGACACCTGGCATTTCAGATCCTCGATCTCCTCTCGAAGGATCAGCACGCCTTCATTGGACAGTCGTTCCCCGAAATGGTACAGCTGAGAAACAGTCTGCACAAAACGCAGATCCCAATAAGGCAACAAGACTGAAAGGAAAAGCGGGCATGCGGTAATCTTACTCGGAGAAGCCCTCCTTGAAGAACTTGGACCACCTCCGAAGGATCTCCTATAGGCAAGACAGTACCGTCCTGAGGAAACACATTCAAGTTTAGGTCGGACAAGGCCGTGGCTAAACTCCCAACAGAGCGAGCCATGTCAGCCGACTGCTGTGCCGATTGAGTTGTCATACCACCACTTTTAGGTTTCTTTCCTGGAAGAGATGGGGAAGGCTCCAGCTTAACCACCGTCGAGCGTCGGCTACCGGTTATCATCACCTCATCCCCAGAGGCGGTCCTGCTTCTGGACCCCTTCTTCGCGGACATCGCTTTCGCCGATTCCTGGTAGGCCGTAAAGGGATCATTGGCGACGCTTCCTGACATATCTCTTGGATAGGAATAATCATCAGGCATTAAGAAGATAAAATAAAGTCGATATGCCAAAAGGACACTTACTCCAAAGGCTGCTGCGTAGCGGTCCCGTCTCGCTGACCAATAAGTTCACCTGGCGATGATCAACAAGAAGCTGTCATGCCCGGATAACGGCTCTCTCTCCTTCCGCGGGAGCAGGGTGAGTCCCGGCTGCATAAAACATAAGGTTAAGAAAAATGCCCACCCAGCAAAAGGATCAACCGTATCTTACCTATAAAATTCCATCGATAAGAAGAGTCGGGGAGCATCATAAAAACGTATCTCACCTGCCATTTTTTGTTAAAAATTGGCCCTTTCCGGTCACTTTTTGAAAGCTCCTCCACGATTGGCAAGCCGCTGCGAGGACGAAGATGAGATCGCCCCTCTCCTTTTGGCATATTGACTTTATTTTATCCTTTTCGAGATCTCGCCTTCTCAGCTGAACCCTCCGGCTTTAAGGAAACCGCGTGCCTAATAACTTCCGGATTTCGAGGGAGATTTGAAATTCAAATCATTTCCTTATCAACAAAATTGCGACCTCGGCAGATCTCCTTATTTAAGGGAAAAAATCTCCAAAGTCAGGCGAGAAATTACCGTTTCGAGTCTTCGCGAAGGATATGTTTTGAGAAGATGTTAGTGTGTATGACTGTCTGGTCTTCCAAGAAAGTGTTTTTATCGAGGAAGGAAATTTCGTCGAAGAACGAATCTTCAGGCGTCTGCGACGTCTCGCGATGCTGAAGTTTTGTTATTCTTTCGTATGACGCGTTTCGTGCTTGAAATGTTCGCGGGCTTGAAGATGTTTCGCGAT
>NC_027752.1:24522981-24524156 GCF_000695525.1 Brassica oleracea var. oleracea
GGCTTAAAGTGAATCGTAGTATATGGTACTTGTCCGCTTTTTGACAAGTGGAACCTTTCCGTTAACTGTTTGGTTGTTAGCACTGAGTTTTGTTATGACGAATTTACCGTATGATTCCCGTTTTTGGGTGGTACGATAATTGTTTGTGTAATCGTTACTTGGCATTTCAAGGAAAATTATGGATTACCGTTTAGCCATCAACTTATTGGAGCGGTGCTCGCTCAATTGTTTTGGCTTTGCGTGAAGGTTGTGCTCAGCTTTGTAGCCAAGGACGTTGTTGCCAAAGGATTAGGCCATGACACTTTCGTGCTGTCAATAAGGACAAGTCGGTTAGAATCGTCCTTAAAGGGGATGCTGTAACCTAGTTCGGCTTTGAAGGAAAGGCGTAATTGGGCAAGTAACGAATGGCGTTTAACGAGATTGATTGGCCGAGTATGCCCATGGTGGTAGAAAACGTTTTTCCACTTTAGGGTTAATTTATACGATGAAAGTTTCGTATAATGTTTCCTTTCTTCGTATGGAAGTTGTTTCCTTTGTTTCCGAGGAAAATAAAGCCTAAGAAGCTCGATACATAGTCCGTGCGGAGTCAGTTGCGGGACGACTACCTTCTCGGATGTGACCGAGGGAAAAGAAAAGAAGAAGCCAGCGAGTCGCATGGTTCTTCATAAAGCCTGTTATGTTAACTTTAGAAAGTTTCTTCGTAAGACTTGGTCTGATTGTACGAAGGATTTTTCGCGTAAGTAACGGGGACCGTTTTTACGAAGGTTGTAGATCGGTGATATGTAAACATATGTTAAAGTAGCGTTGTTTCTGTGGGTTTCACGAGAAACGTTTCTGCTGTGAATTCGAACCTAGGTGAAAGTTGCTTGGAGTTACTCATGTAGTGTTACCGAAGTTTATTTCATTACGATCTAGTCGCAGAATGTTTTTCATAGGTTTTATGAAAGGATTCTCATGACACATTCGTTTCTGGAACGAATTGGTCGACCAGAGGTGGATCTAGTCACCATCGGGAGGAAAGCATCTCTTTGTGCACGATGCTACATCTATTCTCGAGTTTTCTTCGTCACAAATGTTTTCGATGCTTTTCCGTGACTCACGGAAACTGAAAGAATTGCTTTGGTGATTGAAGATTTCTCGTAGAAAATTTTAAACGAAACTGGCTTTCTAAAACT
>NC_027752.1:24524199-24525119 GCF_000695525.1 Brassica oleracea var. oleracea
CAGTTTGATATTGGTATATGTTTTCTGTACGCATGATTGCGACAAGAACTGGCGTATAGTCTTTGAGATTATCTTCATGATCGTCTTGATATGTTGCTAGCGTTTAGATGAATTTTAGATTGTCGTTTGCCTATTTGAGACGATTTGCTTTGACAAAATCGTTTTCTTGACGATTTGCAAAAGTTTTTGAAGTTTTGGGAGTATACGAATATAGTATACGTACCTACTCCCCCCTTTTTTTTTTTACGAAAGAAAACAGTTGAACCGATACTTTGAAGGGTTGTGTATGTTTCTTCTTCTAAGGTTTGAAATGATCAATAATCCTGGACGATTTAAAGACGACGCTTGGACTGTGATTTGGTTTGTTTCCACTTTGACGACTTGGAATATGTCGGTTCCGAGAATATTGCTAGAAACGAATCGGTTTTAAGACGACGTTCATGTCTGTCGTTTTTTCTCTCTTTAGGAATTGAGCTTGATATGCATGGCGATCGTTTCTCGATTTTCGGAGGAGTTTAGATCGGTATGCAAGATCTGGCTGAACAGCGAGACAAGAAAAATTGCCTAAGACTTAGTTCGCTAGACTATCCACCTAGGTTTTACGTTCTCTGAAGTTCTATGGCAGTCTCAAAGGCGTTTTTATTTCTTAGTAATTTCCTACGAAAATTCCAAGTCTGATTTCAAGTCGGAAATACCTTAGTTCTTTCGAAGACGCAGTTTTGTCTCTTCTCAGTTTTGCTTGCTTATTTCCCCTTCCTCTTCTCGTGTATGTTCGCCATTTTCGATATTGGTCTTTATCCTTTAAACTTGACATTTATCTTCCGAACTTGGCTGTTATCTTCTCCATAGATACAACGTCAATTTTTATAAAAAGGTTCAACGTAATCGTATAGTTGAGGCGGCTAAGGTGTTAAGTTAAC
>NC_027752.1:24525908-24527986 GCF_000695525.1 Brassica oleracea var. oleracea
TTTTTGTCGTAAAATCTCAACGGAAACTTTGATTGAGACGAAACGAAAAGCGTTTCGATCGGGATTCAAAAGAGAACACAAAGGAGGAGCTTTTTGAGGCCTGACAGGTCGCTGTGTAGCGAGCTGGAGGTCTGACCGGTCGCTACGTAGCGAGTGGAAGCAAGCCAAGAAGAGTCCTACTTGTTTCCGTCGTAAAATCTCAATGGAAACTCCGATTGAGACGAAACGTAAAGCGTTTCGATGAGGATTCAAAAGAGAGAACCCAGGAGGACGTTTCTGAGGCCTGACATGTCGCTATGTAGCGAGTGAAGGTCTGACAGGTCGCTACGTAGCGAGTGGAAGCAAGCCAAGAAGAGTCCTACTTGTTTTCGTCGTAAAATCTCAACGGAAACTCCGATTGAGACGAAACGAAAAGCGTTTCGATGAGGATTCAAAAGAAAACCCAATGGAGGACCTTTCTGAGGCCTGACAGGTCGCTATGTAGCGAGTGAAGGTCTGACAGGTCGCTACGTAGCGAGTGGAAGCAAGCCAAGAAGAGTCATACTTGTTTTCGTCGTAAAATCTCAACGGAAACTCCGATTGAGACGAAAAAGCGTTTCGATCGGGATTCAAAAGAGAACACAAAGGAGGAGCTTTTTGAAGCCTGACAGGTCGCTATGTAGTGAGCTGGAGGTCTGACAGGTCGCTACGTAGCGAGTGGAAGCAAGCCAAGAAGAGTCATACTTGTTTTCGTCGTAAAATCTCAACGGAAACTCCGATTGAGACAAAAGGAAAAGCGTTTCGATGAGGATTCAAAATAGAACCCAAAGGAGGACCTTTCTGAGGCCTGACAGGTCGCTATGTAGCGAGTGAACGTCTGACAGGTCGCTACGTAGCGAGTGGAAGCAAGCCAAGAAGAGTCCTACTGGTTTTCGTCGTAAAATCTCAACGGAAACTCCGATTGAGACGAAAAAGCGTTTCGATCGGGATTCAAAAGAGAACACAAAGGAGGAGCTTTTTGAAGCCTGACAGGTCGCTATGTAGTGAGCTGGAGGTCTGACAGGTCGCTACGTAGCGAGTGGAAGCAAGCCAAGAAGAGTCCTACTGGTTTGTTTGCTGCGCTTCTTTTTTACGCGATTAACCTAGGGGTTTTCTACGGTTTTTGGGAGAACAAGTTTTTCCCTTCCGAAAATTTTTCGGAATTCCAAAAAGTTTTTGGAAAATGTGTTTTGGTAAAACCCTTACGCATTGAAACTTCTTTAGCTCGGAAATGAGCCAAACATACGGGATTTGATAAAATTTATCTTTTTCCTTTATGTTTAGACAGAGAAATCGCAAGCTCGTTTCGTAGCACTTCCTGTTGGCGAAAAGTCGCGGCTAGGTTTTTTCCGATTTTTTTTTTAGGCACTATGGCGTTTGCGTAATCGTTGGCCATAGGCGCAGTGGCTGCTGGGGTTGTCTTACCAACGTTGTTGCGAACTGCGATTTTGTCTTTCGTGCTTCCAAACATTGTTTTGATCAAGTGGCTGAGAGTTAGATTGATCCGTACCCCCCCTCCTTCTAACACCAAACTGTGGGAACCGAAATTCGCACTGTCGATTTACGTTTAAATTAGGAAACTAGGAAAACCCTAATTTCCCAGATGTCCCGGATCTCTGCGAGAGCCAACAGCAAGTGACCAAATATATGCGGAAATCATGAAAAGATAACAAACGAGTTTAGAGAAAACAGTAGATCGTATTTCGAGTCCGCGTGAGAGCGTGGCGATCATTAAAGATGGGTGTAGAAGGAAGACTACGAGTTGTCATCTCGTAATCTAACTCTATGTGAACTACTATATCCGTGATCAGTTTCGAGAGTTTTCTGCAGTGTGTAAACTCTTCGGTGAAGCCATCCCTTGTTATCGAGCTGCGAGTCAACTAGGTTTGAGCTTTTAGGCCGCTAGAACTAGGTAACTCGCTGACAGCCTTTGCGGCCAAAGTTTTTATGATCTCTTTAACGATCGCAATGCTCTCACGCGGACTCGAAATAAGATCTACTGTTTTCTCTAAACTCGTTTGTTATCTTTTCATAATTTCCGCATATATTTGGTCACTTGC
>NC_027752.1:24528027-24528210 GCF_000695525.1 Brassica oleracea var. oleracea
TTTTCCTAGTTTCCTTATTTAAACGGAAATCGACAGTGCGAATTTCAGTTCCCACAGTTTGGCGCTAGAAGGAGGGGGATCTACGGATCAATCTAACCCGCAAAAGTCACTCAACGATCAGGAACGATATGCAAGACTCGACGTGCGCGAATGTCATCTCGTTCAAGGGGGGAGCAACGGTCG
>NC_027752.1:24528243-24528645 GCF_000695525.1 Brassica oleracea var. oleracea
TCTCCTTGTTATCGAACTGACGATCCGAGATATCGACGTCGCTAGGGTGCTAATCGACACCGGAAGTTCGGTCGATATCATCTTCAAAGATACTCTCGAGAAAATGGGGATCGATCAATCTGAAATCGTGAAATACCCTGGCCAACTACTGGGACTTTCGGAAGAAACGACCATGGCCTACGGGTCGATTAATCTCGCAGTTAAAGCCGGAACCGTGACAAGAGTCACAAGGTTTTTAGTCGTTGACCGTCCCGCATCTTACAACGTTATCATGGGAACGCCATGGTTGAACAACATGCGTGCCATCCCATCAACGTACCATCTTTGCCTCAAGTTTCCAACCCCTAACGGAATCGAGGTAATAGGGGGAAACCCAAGAGTATCACAGGTGTGTTACGCCGC
>NC_027752.1:24528715-24528935 GCF_000695525.1 Brassica oleracea var. oleracea
GTTCGCGAAGTCAGGATTCGGCCGAACTCTTCTGGCAGTCTCGTAAGATCACGGCCCTAGAGGAAAACCGCGAACCAACTTGCGAAACCTGTGGTCACAGTCTGTCTCGACGAAGCATCTCCAGAACGATGCATCGAGAAAGGAGCCAATATCCGCGAACCTTTGAGAACAGCGCTCATAACCTGTCTAAAAAAGAACCTCAATACTTTCGCATGGGCCG
>NC_027752.1:24531675-24531988 GCF_000695525.1 Brassica oleracea var. oleracea
GATGAACATTTTAACACATATTTTGCGCAAAAACTCCAAACGACGACATCTGCCGCCAAGTCCGGTGCTGATCACATCGAACTCTTGAACGTCCTAAACAGACATAGCCATCTCACGAAGATGACTCTCGTACATCCGACACAAGGATAATAGCGCTATAAAAGAAACCCGAAATTTTGGTCCATCACTTCCGGTTGGCTTAAAAATTGTCTCCGGAGAGATGCTCGATTCAGATCTAACAAGTCATATAAGCCGAGAACCTATCGTGGACTTTAAATTGGTACGAATCAGGTTAAAATCGCGACAGATAAAT
>NC_027752.1:24532133-24536686 GCF_000695525.1 Brassica oleracea var. oleracea
GTTTATATTCGACATCTTCAGATATCCCGCGAAGTCGATATCTCGTGGAAAAACTCTCGAAACAGATCTCGGACAAAACATTTCACATCGAAGAAGGATATGAGACGACAACTCATCACCCTTCTTCCACGCCATACGTAAGCTTATGAAAAATGCAACCCGGCCATCCTGTCATAAAATTAAAGCCGCAGCGCGGCAGGGATTCAAAGCCACATACGGCCAGTCCCGAAACACGAAATGAGGTCATTTAAGGCCGAAACATCAAACATTAAAATAAAAAAAATAAAAAAAAATCTCCCGCAAGAGATCTAACCAGAGTCATCCTCAGAGCTCACACTCCCTCTTCACCCGTTGCTTCATCCAAGTCTGGAGCCGCATCACCTCCGCCTTCTCCGAGCACCGGATCTTTCCCCTCTGGGCCTTCTGAACACGCTGGAAGAAAGCACGCGGATTTCAGGTCAGCTAGGATGAGATCGAAATCTCCATCCACGACTGCCGAATCTCCCTTGCACCCGGACAGTCGGGCCTCTTCGGCCTCTAAGGTCGGAGGAGTCTCACTCTGGAACGACTGAACCACGGCCATCCCGCCCTCAATCGTCGCCAAGGCTAAATCCCTGTTCCGGATGCACTCGAAGGAGCCCAGAAAGGCGGAGATCTTCGCCAATCGAGCCTGAAACTCAGAACGAAGAGCGTCCTCGGCCTCTCGAATCCCACGGCTCGCTAACCCTGCATCGCCCTCGATCTGACGCTGAAGACGACGCACCTCCGAAGATTTGGCCTTCCTGGCTTTCTTCTCCTTAAGCAATGAACTCGCCGTCTTCCCGAGGTCCCTCTAGAGCTTCCCTATCGCGACCTCGAGTTTCGACACTTTCACGGAGTGAGAATCCTTGATAGCCGTCATCATGGCCTCGGTTTCAGACCATCTACCCTGCAGCTCCAACAACTCCCCGGTGAAACGACTGGTCTCAGAACCGCACTCGCTGATTATCCCGTCGATCAACGACATGAACTGCGAAACGAGAAGAAAGTTAGGGATTCTTTGTCTTTTAGAGAAATATGTAACAATCAAGAAATTAAGTGGGTGACAAACCTTTCCGCGAAGCCCCGACGCTATGCTCGAGTCTCCTTGCTGCGAAGATTCCCCGTCACCGCCCTTGGTAAACTTCCTCTTCCGGCCCTTAGGCTGAGCAACCGGAACAACACTAGGAGCGCGCAGCGCTAGAACGATCTCTTTCATGGCAGGAGGAGGAGGCATAGAGTCAGGAGCCCTCTCCTTATCCTCGACAAGAATCGGAGTCGTGGACGATCCAGCAGGTGAAGCCGAAGCATCCGGAACGACCAAGCCTGCGAGAGTTCCCGCATCTCGCGGAGTTGCGACCTCGGTCCCATGACCCGGAGCAATGGCCAGTGCAGAAGAGGACGGGAACTCGGCGCCGGCTCGAACCTGTTCCTTCTCGGTTTGGCGACGAACTAGTCTCTCTCAAAAGGAGAGATGGTCGGCAACGCAAGCCGGCGCTTCGACCGGAGAAGTTGGAATCGGAGCCGGAGAGGTGGCCGCGCCCATCTCAACATCGGAACTCCTCTTGTCACCATGGGAAGAAGACATGTTGAAGGCAAAAGATTTGGAGCTAGAGAGGTTTTGGAGGTTTGAAGAAGGAAAGGTGTGAAGCAAATGAATGACAAAAGCTATCGTCACTTTTGTTTCTTCTCAATTACTCATCTTTTCTTTACTACATTCTTCTGATGCGTCATATTTAATGTCCATTTTCTATATACTATATAACATATCATATCATTTAAGTTGCTAAGGTCATTTACTCATTATAGTGTTTTAGAGGTTATATGTTGCAATTTCCCTTAATTAGATGGGGTTCAAGAAGAGGAAACCAGAAAATAGTCTTATTACAAAGGCAAGCCTTGCCAATTGATCTGCTGGCTCGTTAAGAGATCTAGGGATACAAAAAATCCGATAAGTGGCACTACAAGAAAAATGGGTTTTAATAGCAGACCGGAATAGCGTTTTTTCAATTGTGTTATGCTTGATATACGCGGATTTTAAAGATAGCGTTTGTATATTTCGAAACGCTATGTTAGAGTTGTGAACTGAAAAAAAAAATTAAGTGTATGTTTAAAGAAGAAATAGGATTGTATAATAGCAATAAATGATTAAAAGTGTTATGGTTGAGTTTCGCGGTTATACCCGGGACACTTGGTTAAATTTTGGCTCCTAAACAAGATTAGTGTCGGAAAAAAAACCCAAATCATTAGGGTTACGATCTTCCCTCTCTCTCGTATCTCCTTGCCTCTTTTGTGCTGGAAAGAATCAATCTCAATCTCTATCACTTCTAATTTCATTTTTAATTCCTAAGCTCTTACCTTTTCTCATCTCGAATCCACTTTCTCGTAATGTCGAATCCATTTTCAATTCCTCTTCTCTTGTCGTAATCCATTCCCAATCCGTCGAAGGTGAGTTCGCTTTTACTAACCCATCAGATTATATTTCGATTTTCTTTTTCTTATATATGTTCTAGTGTTATTGCATTGTCAATTGATGCGTTTCTGTATACTATTTTGCAGGAAGGATTTCGTTTGTAGATCTTCGGATTAAGGTCCATTTTCTTCTTTTCATCTCTCTTTTACTTAGTTTTTTTCTTTCTATTTTAACACAATTCTCTTATTTTGTAGCTGACTCGAAGCAAAATTGAAGAGATTTTATCGAAAGGTAAAAACAAGTGACACTATCATCTTTTATTTACAAAACTCGTTCTGTTTTGGTTTTCTGGGTTGATAAAGTGAGCGTCTTGTATGTACAATTGCTCGGAGCGGTAACATGGATAAATCGTGGGTCTGGTTACCAAGGTATTAACTTCACTTCACTATCTTTTAGAAATTGTTTTGTGTTGATCTCATTTATTTGGTCTGCAGAAGATTATTCAACTTCAGAGGCCCTGATGGATATTGTGCAAATATATCCAATTGTGTCTCACTGGATCCTCCTTCTATTGGCGGCATGAAGTCACATGACCATCATGTTCTTATGCAGAATTTGTTTCCGGTTGCGTTGAGAGGTTTACTCCCAAAAGGACCTCAGATTGCAGTGAGTCGTATGTGCAATTACTTCAACAGAATCTGTCAACGCGTTCTTGATCCTGAGAAGCTACTTGCTCTAGAAATAGAGATTGTGGAGACAATGTGCCAGTTAGAGAGATTCTTTCCACCTTCATTGTTTGATATCATGTTCCACCTTCCACTGCATCTGGCGAGAGAAGCACGATTGGGTGGCCCTGCACACTTCAGGTGGATGTATCCATTTGAGAGGTAAGTATATTGTTTTCATTAGAAGCTTAATTATTATATGAAGCGAATTTCAATATTTTAACCATCTTGATTTGCAGGTATATGAAGACACTGAAAGCTTTTGTGAAGAATTTCGCAAGACCTGAAGCTTGTATGGCAGAGGGTTATCTAGCTGGTGAATGTCTTGCATTTTGTATGGAGTTCTTACAGAAATCGGTACCAGTTGAGGAACCAATGACAAGAAATGAAGATTTAGAGGCACATGATAATGTACTTGAAGGGCGCCCTCTGCAAAAAGCTATAGAAGTGAAACTTACTGATAAGGAGAGAGATGTAGCTCATCGTTATGTCCTCATGAATACTGCAGTGATGGATCCTTATGTTCAGTAAGTGTGGATATAGATATTTTATGTTTTACTATCAGTGTAGATAACTGTAGATGAAGATATTTTTGCCTTTACAGGATGCATTTAGAGGAACTTCAAGCAAAAGATGGAAGATGTGCAAGAAATGGTACCATATTATGGAAAACTCATACAGAAAGGTTTTCGACATGGATAAAAGATAAGGTATGTGATCTGGTCATGGTAATGATATTGATATGTGATCTGGTAATGATATTGATATGTGATCTGTTCATGCTAGATACCAAATAACTCAAAGGATCATTCTCAGCGGCTCAGATGGCTTGCGTTTGGACCAAGGAATGTCGCACACACCTACAAGGGATATATAGTTGATGGACATCGATACCAGACAGATGATGTCAAAAGGAAGACTCAGAACTGTGGGGTTTCAAATGAAGCATTCTCCATGTGCAGAGCTAGTGCTAAAGATTCTAATCAAATGGCGGACATGGTAGCATACTATGGAGTCTTAAAGGAGATCATATTGCTTGATTACCACATGTTTCAGGTGCCTCTGTTTAAGTGTAGTTGGGCACATAAAGGGAAAGGTGTTAAAGAGGAAGACGGTTTTACACTTGTGAATCTCCACACGAACCAGTCAGCATTTGTTAATGATCCATACATTCTGCCTTCTCAAGCTAAACAAGTTTTTTACTCAAGAGAGGATGACAGCTCTCCTTGGTATGTTGTTATGAGAGCACCTCCGAGAGGATATCATGAGTTAGAGACTGAAGAGGAAATTTTCCCTGCAACGTTAACAGTCCAGCATGATGAAGATATCGGAGATCACGCTTCAGATGACGAGAGTTTTTATGTTAGGAATGATTGTGAGGGTATTATTCTTTGAGA
>NC_027752.1:24539469-24547646 GCF_000695525.1 Brassica oleracea var. oleracea
TTTTGTTTCAAAATCCCAGAAAACGAATTTGTGTAAATTTAAAAATATAAATATATAAAAATTAAAATTTAAAATATATAAATATATTAACATTATATATACAGCACAAATGAAACTGCTATAGTAGTACATATATACATTGCACTTTGGTAACTGCTATAGTAGAATTAACTAAAACAAACAGAAAACGCTATTTATAAAATTAGTAATAGCAGTAAAAAGACGCTATTAAATAATATTTAATTGCAGAAATAAAAGCGCTATCGTAGCGGAAGAAAAGATAGCACAACGAAATACCGCTATTTAATGTCCTCGACCTATTATGACGGGCGATGATACAGCGCTTAACAAACCGCTATCCTATCGTTAGATAGCGTTATTCGTCCGCTATAAAAACGCGTTTTTCTTGTAGTGTGGAGAAGGATGAAACTAAGAGAAGATGTCTGTGAGAACTCCGAAGAGTTTTGATGAACCTCGTTTCCGGTTGATAACAATAACGAGCACTCGAGAATATGACTGGCACCAGCTACATGTGAGGTTGAGGGACAGTTCATGCAATAAGGCGCATCTAACCGCGATAGCCTCCGCCATGAGGGGAGACGGTGCATGCAACGGTAGATGGAACCTCAATTAATCTTGGATGAATATGCATTAGAGAAAATCCATCCAATTCCTGCTGAAGAAGAATTTGCTTTCATGCTGCATCCATGTTGCACATGATGGAGATCGAAGGATCATGTTGAGATGGTGGGGATGGAATTGACCGCGTGACAGGCTGTGATTGATTGAGTTGTGCCCTTTTCTTCTCTCTAGCTGCAAGTTTTGCTTTGGAGAAGATGTCTCGAGGGGAAGAGGCTCTTCTTGGAGAGCATGCCAAATGGCCCAGTATATCCACTAAAAGATATTGGTGGATAGACCAGCTGTGGCAAGTCGATGTACTTGAGCGATGCTAGAAGTGAAGTCTGAAAGGAGAGACACTGGTTCAAAATGATTGGTGAATACCACTGATCTAGGTTCCAAACATCTTGTGCAAAGACACACTGAGCGAGGAGATCTAGCCAAGCTTCATGTGCACCACATCTGCAATCGTTCGTGTTGGTGAGAACCCCTCTCTGTGTAGACTATCACCAGTGGCTAGATCATCATGAATCACTTTCAATAGGAAGAATTTATCTTAGACATGAGATGGGAAACCGGATAGCTTTCTTCCAATCGAAGGGTTTCATTCCCGAGAATGAGGTCATTGGTCAGGTCTTTTCTAAATTGAGGGAGTAGCAACCAGGTTTTGATGAGCAGATTCATGATTTATACAGAGGGCTCTAATCCGTACGACGGGCGGTGTTTTCATTTTTTAAAGGCTCGAAAGTCTCATTTACTAACTCTGCAATCACCACATGATATTTCCCCATGTTTTGGTCTAGCTCACACAATATCGCGAATCACTGCCCGATAGGTCACCTATCTTTCTGCTACTTCAGCTCAAGCATGCTTAACTTTGGAGTGCTAAACGGATGTGTGCCAGAAAAGGTAAATGCACTTTAGTAACATAGGAAGGCAAATCAATTATTTTAAACCTTACTATAAGCTGGGATGTTACAATTCACTCCCTCTCAAATAACGCAACGTCCTCGTTACGCCCCAAGATCGTTACCCATGTTAGTGTGAGCCCTCACAGGACTCAACAGTCATTTCGGTTTGGCTTTGATACCAGTTGTAAAGCTCCGACCGCCCATGGCTAATGGTCCTCCCACGCCCGTTCACTCGGCCTGTGGGCCACATTGCGACAGGCGGTGCGCTAATATTTTGAAGGCTCAAAAGTCTTGTTTACTAACCCTGCAATCACCACATGACTTTTCCCCGTGTTTTGGCCTCACACACATGATATCACCAATCACATCCCGATAGGTCACTCATCAGTCTACTATTCCAGCTCAAGCAGGCTTAACTCTAGAATTATAAACGAAATGTGTACCAGAAACGGTAAATCCACTTTGGTGACATATATAGCCAAATCAATTTTCTTAAATCTTTCCACAAACCAGGATGTTACAAGTTCTTCAGATCATGACAATCTGGGGAAAATGCGCAGGATGTGTTGGACCAGTATCCGGAAAAGTTTATTTATACAAGGTGAACTCCACTCTCTTGTTTCTGTTGATACAATGTCTAAGACCATAAGGTCATGATCTTTGATTTAAGTGGTCCAATAGGTTTGAGAATTGGGGGTTGGGAGAATCCAAGTGTCCGTGTAGACATTCGTAGATTTGCCATTTCCTATGAATATATGTCTTTCAAGCCATGGGAAGGAGGAGGTTATGGAGATGTTAAGAAAAGAGGTACCGTGGCAATATTTCCCTAACAAGACGCATGAAAAGTAAAGGACCCTAGGAACGGATTACTCTAGTGGTTTTGTTTGGATATGAACTCCGGATGGAGAACTGAATGGGTTGAAGGGTCACATGAAGGTTGCGGAAGGCCTCCGATATTCCCGACTCCAAATGGTGCTTGATATGACTCACAAGACCACCAAGTGAAGGATCTCTCGTCGTTCCTTGATATGACTCACAAGTCCAACGATTTGAGGAAGTGTTTACTTGGATATGACTCACCAAGAAACAAGACAAGTTCTTACAAAGAACAAAGAGTTTTAACTCAGAAATTTCACACAAAAATCGATTGCTTTATTCCTTAGAAGAGATTACATACTTATAGAGTTTTGTAGTCAAACACAATAAATAGATTTGTAGGAAAACAAGACATAGAAAAGATAAATTTGACTAGATCTGGTCAAGGCACGGAAAATGGAGAAGACTAGTCAAGATGACCGTTCGGCTCCTGTCCAGATTCATCCGAACTGGCTGTGTCCAAGGCGGAAAGGATCAGTACATGCGCGGGACGATCAGCAAGGGCCGCGGGACGTTCTGCAAGGCCGCGGGACGTTCTGATCAGACAAGTTGCGTTCCAGCGTGGCACAAGGCTTCTGAAAGCTTAAGGATCCTTGCCTTAGAGAAATATCCAAAGGAGAAGTCCATGATCAGATCGAACAAGGAAGCAAGATCATCAGCACAGTCGCTGGTGCATGCGTATGAGCCAAACGGGCCAAAAGAGAGAAGCCGCGGTCTGAATCGGAATTGGCCCTAAGCTGATTCTGGCTTGACCATCAGGCTTAGCTTATCGAGTTGGTCGGGACGTTTGCGGGTCGATCCGGTACACGGCCTGATCAGTCTGTCTGGTACGGTCGGAAGAGTGAACCTCGATTGGGACGTCTAGAACGTCCTGATCTTCATGCTGGTCTGATTCCTTGGACTGGTCCATGGACTGGGGCACATCATTCCCTCCTTCTTTAAAAGGATTTGTCCACAAATCTGGATCATCTACAAGAAAAGGAGAAAGATCAGACACATTAAAACTTGAAGAAATGTCTTACTTACCTTGTAAGTCAAGCTGATAAGCATTGTCATTTATCTTTCTAAGGATCTGGAATGGGCAATCGACCCGAGGCATGAGTTTAGACTTTCTTTCTTCCGGGAACCTTTCCTTCCTTAAATGAACCCAAACAAGATATCCCTCCTTAAAAATCACCTCCTTTCTCTTCTTGTTGGCATATCTTTTGTATCCTTCGGTTTTGGATTCAATGTTGGCACGAACCTGCTCATGTAACTTCTTGATAGTGGCTACTTTCCTCTTGCCATCTGTACTAACTCTTTCACTCAAAAGAAAAGGCAAAAGATCAAGTGGAGATAAAGGATTAAAGCCATAAACAACTTCAAAAAGTGAGAACTTAGTAGCAGAATGCATAGCATGATTATAAGCTAACTCAACATGAGGCAAACATTCTTCCCAAAGCTTAAGGTTTTTCTTAACCAATGATCAAAGAAATGCGGACAAAGTTATATTCACAACTTTAGTTTGGCCATCAGTCTGTGGGTGACAAGTTGTAGCGAACATCAATCTCGTTCCTAACTTAGACCACAAAGTTTTCCAAAAATAGCTAAGGAACTTAGCATCACGATCAGAAACAATGGTCTAAGGCATTCCATGCAATCTAACAATTTCTCTAAAGAATAACTCAGAAACTTGCACAGCATCATTAATGTTATGATATGGAATGAAATGAGCCATTTTCGAAAATCTATCAACAATCACAAAGATGGAATCTCGTCCAGCCTTACATCTAGGCAAGCCAAGCACAAAATCCATAGAAATGTCTACCCAAGGATGGGAGAGAATGGGTAGAGCTGAGTACAAACCGTGATTTGATGCTATGGTCTTAGACTTCTTGCAAGTCACACATCAGCCACAGATCCTTTCTGCGTCTTTCATCAAACTCGGCCAGTAGAAGTGATCATAAACCGCCTTGTATGTTTTCTTAACTCCAAAGTGTCCCATAAGACCTCTTCCATGAGCTTCCCTGAGAAACAACTCCCTCAAAGAACATTGGGGTACACACAAACGGTTATTAAAGAACAAGAATCCAGACATTTGATAATACTTTCCATAAGCCGTTTTGGAACACTTTCTGAAAATTTCTTTAAAATCCTGATCAGTTGCATACAAATCCTTTATGAATTCAAAACCGGGCAACTTGGTTTCAAGTGCTGAAAGAAGAACATACCTTCGGGACAAGGCATCAGCCACCACATTTTCCTTACCTTGTTTCTATTTGATCACGTAAGGAAAGGTCTCGATGAACTCGACCCTACGCGCATGTCTCTTGTTCAACTTCTGCTGGCCCATAAGGTGTTTCAAAGACAGATGATCCGTGTGGATCACAAACTCCTTAGGCCAAAGATAATGCTGCCACGTTTGGAGAGCTCTCACCAAAGCATACAACTCTTGGTCATAAGTGGGGTAATTGAGCGTGGCTCCACCAAGCTTCTCACTGAAGTAAGCAATGGGCTTCTTATCATGCATCAACACCGCACCAATACCAACTCCGGAGGCATCACGTTCGATTTCAAAAGCTTTAGAGAAATCAGGAAGGACAAGTAAAGGAGCTTGAGTTACCTTTGAGAATCTGAAATGGCTCTTCTTGAACTTTTTCCCACTTGAACCCAACGTTCTTCTTGATCACCTCAGTGAGTGGGGCTGCTAGGGTACTGAAGTTCGGAACAAACTATCTATAGAAACCGGCCAGGCCATGAAAGCTCCTCACCTCGCCCACGGTCGTTGGACTCCGCCAGTCTCAGATGGCTTTGATTTTCTCCTCGTCCACTCTAAGTCCATCAGAACCTACAACAAAACCTAAGAATACCACGTGATCTGTTCCAAAAGAGCATTTACCAAGATTGGCAAAGAGTTTTTCTTTTCTAAGAACTTCAAGAACAAATTTTAAATGCATCTTGTGATCTTCAACGTTTTTGCTGTAGATAAAAACGTCATCAAAGTAGACAACAACAAAATGACCAATGAATGATCTCAAGACATGATTCATCAAACGCATGAAAGTGCTAGGTGCGTTAGTAAGACCAAATGGCATGACAAGCCACTAATATAATCCTAGCTTTGTTTTAAATGCAGTTTTCCATTCATCACCTTCTTTCATCCTAATCTGGTGATAGCCACTTTTCAAATCAATTTTATAGAAAACACATGATCCATGCAACTCATCCAGCATGTCGTCTAGCCTAGGAATGGGATGCCTATACTTTACCATGATGTTGTTGATGGCACGGTAGTCCACACTGAAAAACCTTGAGCACAGATACATGCTTAGTGTTTGAAACGCTTACTTGCTGTTCTTTCACAGGATTTCCAGTTGAGTTTGATTCTGGACGAACAAATATTGTAGTTCCAGAAGCTGTAGCAGCAGACGTCTGAGTCTTCCTCATCTGTTGTCCACAAGAACCAAGTCCCATGCTCACATTTTTCGATTGTCCCTTGTTTAGTATTTTATCAAGCTCTTTCGTTCCAGTATTCAGCATTCTTATCCTCTTGTAGTTATCACTCAGACTAACTTCCAGACTCCTGTTCTTCCCTTCCTCATGATTCAATAGTTCAGCCAGTCTAGTCAGCTTCTCCTCCAGTTCACTGATCCTCTTTTGTTCTGTGGTGTCCTCAATCAGTATCGCTTTACCAGTAACACACGTTTTTGTACCAATCTCCGTGGGTTTCTCCATCTCAAGTATGTTAATCTGAGCTTCTAACAACGCTTTGTCTTTCAGCAGTTTCAGATTTTCATTGCTCAAAACTACTCAATTGTCATATAGCTTTCGATACTCAACTGATGGATCAATTTCTCCATCATCATCTGAATCTGATTCCACAGTTGACTTGCTGGCTGTTTGTTCACTCACCAATGCAACTAGATTCATCATGTGTTCATCATCGTATTCATTCTCAGATTCAGTATCACTGAAACTTAAAAAAGATTTTTCTCCTCTTTTGAGCACATTTGGACACTCAACTTTAGTGTGACCAAAACCTTTACACTCCCCGCATTTGAGTTCTTTGCGTTTGGCAAGTGGACATTCAGATCTGATGTGACCATACCCTTCACATTCATGACACTGTAGCTCACGTCTCCTGTTAAACTGATTCCCATCACTTCTACCAGTTCTATAGCCACTGCGCTCCTTGTCACGTCGCCACTCTTGGTTTGAGTCATTCGTCTGTTGAAAGCCTTGACCTCGTCCCTGACCTTTTTCGATCCTTCTCAGAGCCTTTTTGAAATTACGAGCAATCAATCCCATACTATCTTCCAGTTTCTGATTTAGTGTATCATGCAGTACTTGTATCTTATCTTCCTCCTTTTCAGCTGAGAAAGCGATCCCTTGACCCTTCTTATCCTGTTCACCACCAGATGCACCAGATTTCATCTCTTCGGCTTTAAGTATCCCCACAGGTTGTGAGAATTTCATATCATCAGTGTTCATTCCAACCTTCAGCAAGGGTTTGTAGTTTGCAAATTTTTCTGGAAGACAGCGAATCATTTTCTTGACCAATTTATTGTCCTTATACTCCTTTCCAAGCACTGTAGCTTCATGAGCTATTGCACTTAACTTAGAACTGAAAACCGTTATTGACTCATCTTCAGACATCCTTAGATTTTCGAATTGAGCAGCCAGATGATCCAGTCTTGTTCTTTTGACAGTTGAGGTCCCCTCATAATAGTCTACGAGAATTTCCCATGCATCCTTTGCTGAGAAGCATGCTTGAACAAGTTTCAACTGTTCTGCATTAATTGCATTGAAGATTTCGGAGATGGCTTTGGAGTTGTGCTTAGATGCTAACTTATCATTTTCAGTCCACTGCTCCTTAGGTTTTGGAGCATACTCTCCATCCTCCGTCTTGACACGTGGTTCTGTCCATCCTGACTCTACTGCAGTCCACACATCTTCTTCAATACCCTTGAGCTTTTGTTTCATTAGAACTTTCCAATGTCCGAAATTGTTTTCATCCAGCATAAACGTTCTTTGCACAGCCACAAGCTCCTTTGACGAATCCATGCTCACCTCAGAATCTCTACCTGTTGTAAATCAATGGATCTAGATAGGTTCCCGCTCTGATACCAAATGAAAAACCTTGAGCACAGATATTCAATCGTAATGCTTGAATGAATTGCGAAACAATACTCTTATTAGAAACTCTTTAAACAAATTACAACTAACCTGTTTAATCAGGTTTACTTGACTTCACAACATGTGAATCAACACTGACCAGTTTCTAATCACTCACGATCTAATTTGTAATCCTCTCTCTCTCTCACTTTCTAATACTTCCAAAAGCGCAACCCGCTTTTCTCCACCGCATCACCTATTTAACTCGGTAGATCTTGTGATCTTCTTGTTAGAGATAACTGATATACCATGGATTTGACCCATTTTCATCCATGGTATATAAGTGTTTTACTATCTATATATTATATATTCTATCCTATTAGGTATGTTTTCAGGTTCAGGAGTATCTTGGAGTAAAGTGATGATTATGGAGCATTTAGTAGCTTAAAAGAGATTTCATCCGAACTGACCATTAGAGGTCGATACGAAGAAGAAGCAATCGTTTGATGCACATCCAGTGCCGTCGATCGATACAGAAGAGAAGCCTCGACGATTGAAGATTATGATCGATCGATGTACATCCTGTACCATCGATCGATGTTAGGAAGCGAGATGCGCGACTTGGTTCCATACGACTTTAAACCCAAGGCTTCACCAAATTACAAGATTACCCCTGAC
>NC_027752.1:24547883-24549923 GCF_000695525.1 Brassica oleracea var. oleracea
ATTGTCATCGCTGATCACTGTGATTAAGGAGTTGAGCTCTAATATATCATGCATGCAACTGTTAGACATCTATAGGATTATAATCTCCAATACCTGAATAGAAACTCTGCATCTAATATCTCCCAGTAAGTTACACCCCCAATCATCTTGTTAGTCGAGTAATAGACTTGCTCAATTAGGATTGCTATTTACTTTTAAACCATAAAACAACAAACACTTAGAATTAATAATTTGACTAGATTTAATGATTTAATAGGTTCCCTAGCTCCTTGTGGATTTGATTTCTAAGTACTGCAACTGAACCTCTTATTTGAGAGAGTAATTCACTCCTTAGGGTAATTTGAGTGGTATCAAATTTGGCGCCGTTGCCGGTGAGCTTTGATCGCCTATTTATTCTAATTTTTGTTAAGTTTCTGACATAAAATTTTTTCTTGGATTTTCAGGTACATGCCCAGCAGTAAACCCAAAATTTTTTCTTTTCTTTTCAGGTGCACGCCCAGCAGTACCAGAAGCAACAAGGACAAACAACTGCTATTCTCAGAAGATCCTGCTCACTTGGAACACACGATCCGCAAAGACCAACGTTCCACATCGATCGACGCAGTATCTTTCACATTGACTGATTCTCGCACCCAACCTTCGACCGACACCCGACCTTCATCGTCGACCGATCTACATCGTTCGACATCGATCGATGCTACACCGTGTACATCGATCGATCATCAGTCATGAAACATGATTACGATTGTTATTCTCAGACAGGACGAGAATGGAAACCTGTATGACCAGGATGGTCATCTGCGTAATGCAATAGATCTGAAACTAGACGCTCAGGGGAATGTAATCCCTGATACTGATGCTACAGGAGCTGCTCAACCAAGGGAACTAGCTGACTACAATCGTCCAGATGAGTACTACGCCAACAGATCAGCTATTCGACTTCCAGAGATTCAGAAGCAGAATTTTGAGCTTAAGCCTCAGTACTACACACTCGTGTCATAGATACCCTACTCTGGATTACCGCACGAGCATCCTATGGACCATCTAGAGAGGTTCAAGGATCTTATCGCTGCTATTCGTATGGATGGAGTCCCCGAGGACTACCTATTGTGCAAGCTCTTCAAGTATTCTCTGACTGGAGAAGCGATGCACTGGCTTAAGCAGCTACCCACAGGATCTCTAACATCCTGGGCCGACATCAAGAATGCTTTCTTGTGAAACTTCTTCGATGAGTCAGGCGATGAAGACCTGAGGAGAAAAATTGCTACATTCGCGCAGCAGACTGGAGAGTCTTTCAAAGATGCGTGGATCAGATTCAAGTTCTTCCAGCGAGACTGTCCACACCACGGATTCAACGAAGTGCAGATGCTGAGTACTTTCTTCAGAGGTATCGCCTTGAGGTATCAGATGGCTCTTGTTACAGCTAGCGAGGGAAACTTCAACACCAGGAATCCGGTGGAAGCTTTGAGACTCATAGAAAATGTAGCAAACAGCAGCAGCACCAAGAACACTGACTTTGAGAGGAAGAAGTCTGTTGCATACCTAGGGAAAGAGCAGATGGACGAAGTTAGAGCAAAGTTAGATGTGGTTCATGAGCTTCTTAGGAAGCAAGTCTGCTCAGCTGAAGGAGAAGAAGTTGTAGACATGGAAGGAGAAGAAGATGTGAACTACATTGGAGGTACTGGATTTCAGAGGTCTGGAGACTAGGGTGGAAACAGAAACTTCTATGGCAATGGTCAAAGGAGTAACCAGAGTTCACAGTTCAAGAAACCTTTCAGTAACAACAGCTGAGGCTATGGAAACTCATTCTACCAGAATCCACCACCACAGACTCAGGAAAGCAAGATCGAAGCAATGCTTGACAGAGTTCTGGAAGGACATCAACAACTCACTGTGGATTTCAATGGGAAGATAGATTTCGCCTACAACAGTCTGAACACAGAATTGAGACCTTAGGGAGTCAGGTGAGGAAGCTTGAAATGCAAGTGGTTCAGACTGGAGACACTGTAAAGAGGCAAGAAGCCTTGGCTAGAGAGGCAG
>NC_027752.1:24550071-24551896 GCF_000695525.1 Brassica oleracea var. oleracea
ATCACACGACAGACCATGACGAAGATCGATCGATGGATTACTCTAAACATCGATCGATGTCATCTGCTGAATCGACTGCGAAGTGTAGTGCAGTTCGAATCATGACTCATGAGGAATTCGCAGAAAAACATCAACACCCACTCTCCCCTTTCTACATCAAAATCGATCGACGGCATGAGCCAGCAGTCGACCGACAGAGAGAGACCGATATATATCGACCTCCCTCACCTCCCATCGATCGACGGGCACCTCTCACCTACCGAGTGCGGTTACCATCTATTGATAGTGACCGAATCAACGCACTCAGACCACCACCTAAACCTTTAGCAAACCCACCAGAACCTACAGCCAACCCTTCAGACACTACACCAGAGCCTATGCAAGAGTATGAGGCAACTGAAGGAAGAAGGTTAAGGAAAAGAAAGGAGAAGATTCCTAAGAACCTTAAGAGGGAAGCTAATGAGAAGGAGACGGATGGTTTCACTAAGAGAGTCCTCAGAATCCCCGTGGAGAAACCTTTTGATGAAGTTTATTACACACACCGGTTGTGGATGTTCTTCAGAGAGACTAAGGAGACTGAGGAGGACATTAGGAGAATGTTTCATCATGTCAGGGAAATCATGAAACTAAGGATCACATTGAAGAAGAAGAGTGATCCTGGGAAGTTTGCAATACCATGTGTGGTGAAGGGTATTGAATTTCCCCATGCACTTTGTGACACAGGAGCATCAGTCAGCATACTACCTAAGGTTATGGCAGACTAGCTGGGTTTGAAAATAGAACCCTCATCCGAATCTTTCACCTTCGTGGACCTTTCCGAAAGAAGCTCAGGAGGCATCATAACAGACCTTGAGGTACAGATTGGTAATGCCCTTGTCCCAATAGATTTTCATGTCCTGGACATCAAGTTTAACTGGAACTCTTCACTTCTGCTTGGAAGAGCTTTCCTGGCTACAGTAGGAGCTGTATGTGACATGAACACCAACAGATTGTGTCTGAAACTGATAAATCCAGACGTCCACTATGACCTAGTTCGAGTTGTGAGACAACAGGTCAACCTCGTGGAGCTTGGAAATGATCTTGGCTACATTGCAGCATGCCATTGTGGAGCGGTGTACGAAACAGAGTACTCAGAATCGATCGACACTAACACTGCTTCATCGATCGATTCCAATGAGTCACCGACGACCGATGAACACTATCCCACGTCGCTCAACAGGAAGCAACCGGTAGACAACTTCACACTACCAGATTAGTGTTATCCAGACTTTGCATTTCAACAACCCAACAAGAAAGGACGTGATGACTATTCCATAGGCAGTTGGGCGACAGTGGATTCCATGAAAGTTTTGCAGTAGAGACTGTAATTCCTTCATCCAATGAGGATCCTACTGAGGAGTATGATGAGGATTACTGGAAGGAAAGAGCTGTAGAGATTGCTATGCAGGATGAAAGATATTCAAACCATTCCTTCAACAACACGTCTCCACCATCGATCGACAGAGTCTACTCAGCATCGGTCGATAGTCACCCTCATCCAGCAAAACGATCTTATACATCGATCGATACCACAGCTGGTACATCGATCGATACCACAGCTGCTACTTCGATCGATATTAAAGCCGCCGCCTTCGAAAAGGAAAAAGGGTATATTCCAATTCCAAGTAGGTTTACCAATACCTATATAAGGAGTTTTGCACCCCAGATTACTTCTCACGACACCATAGAAGAAAAGATGAATGCTCCCACAAACAAATCAGAAGGAACATCAAGGAAGAGCATTCGATCCAAAAACCCTAATTCAGCAGACAAACGTCTACCATCG
>NC_027752.1:24551926-24555060 GCF_000695525.1 Brassica oleracea var. oleracea
CTTCTTTATTTACTAAGAAGAATATGAGTATTGATTACGATTTTCTAACTCCTGATGAATTTGGTATTTTCAGGTACAAAGATGGCCATGCAAGAGCTATGGATGGAAGAATTCTACAAGTATCCAGAGAGGACATAACAGATATTCTTCAGTTGGCCAATGGACCAGATAACTTGTTTATGCAGCAACGCAGCATTCCAGACAACATCCCAGCTATTCCAGATGAACATCCAAGGGCCGACACAACAGAAATTGGTTCACACCAATCATGCCGACCAGTTGTCCAAGCATCGATCGACAAGGTTGCTCCTACATCGTTCGACAGGGCACCTTCCCCATCGATCAACAGACGTTACGAATGTGGACGTCGCGCTTATGACATCTATGGAGCCAGAAAGTTCAGATGGGAACAGAAAGACAAATATGGTGTCTTGAGAGATGAGTCTGGATATGCAAGGAGCGTAGCTGGTGAGATGATCCCTGTTACCAAGGACAACATCAGAAAAATTCTAGAGAGAACATCCCTATTTGAGGAGAGTCACATATGTCTTCCAGAACATGCCACTTCTTTCACACCTGCAAAACTGGCACCAGAGATCTACACCAAAGATGAGATTAATGACATAGTGACTGGTATTTGTGGAGTTCGGGAAAAACTACGAGATGAACTCAAGACATTGGTAGATGACACTTATCAACCTTTGGCCAGAGGTTACAATGAGCTTTTCAGAAGTATGGCAGAGATGAGGAAAGAGATTGATAGTATGCAGCATATTCTTGAGAAAGAAGCTACGACATCACCATCGATCGACGCCAACAAAGCAACATCGATCGACGTCAAGCCACAGACATCCCATATTCCTGCAGAACCGGAAAGGTTGGCAGAGAAGAAGGATGAATGGGAGATCGCATTAACGACGTCTACAACCCTCTCAACAATAACGTGGACTGGTTAAGCATGAGAATTGATCTCCTACAGCAACATTTGGACACCATTCGCAAGAAGGATCCACAACCAGCCACATCGATCGATATCTGCATCATCACATCAATCGACAACAAGTTCGAAGCCATGGAAGATAGGTTACAAACATACGAGGATATGCACGACCGTTTCACCTCACCTATCATCCGATACTTGGACACCTTGTCTACACAGATGATGAATTTCCAGAGGGACATTGGCAAGCTTAATGATCAACATGATTTTCAGGAGGAAGGTTCCACATCGATCGATAGGTTCCGCAGGGCATCGCTCGACGGCAGGAAACCTACAGAACATCTTCCCTGCACAGCTGCAGAAGTTGATCAGATCACATCACAGCTTTACACAGCTATAGACACCATGGAGGACCGGGTTGAGAAGTGGTGTGATGACTACTTTCCATTCGACGTCAGACTCAGTGGACTGGATAGCCATGCAGAGTGGTTACAGAAGGAAGTCAAAGCCATTCAGAGGCAACTCGCATCTCAACACCAGATATCAACATCGATCACCAGAGCTCCAAATCGATCGACAGTAAGGCACCAGCATCGACCGATAAACACTTGGTCGCATCGATCGATACCACGTCTACACCAGACGACGAGCAGCTGATACAAAACAAAATGGAGTCAATGCATGAGAAACTGAACGAGCTATCAGCATACACCTACGACAAGATAGGATGGCTTCAGATCAGCATTGAAAACATCCTAGAAAGGTGACAGAACATCTCAAATGCAATACAGAAGATGGATGAGAGATGGACCAGAAACGATTAGGCCACAAGAAGTTTCATTGCAGCTTGGTCCAGTATGTGCAGAGATGAGGTGGATGCTTGTTTCCCAACAAGTAGCTGTCTTTCCACCAACTAGCCACACACCTCCACAGTCAAGCTAAATGACTATAACAAAGTGCTGAGTGGGAGGCAACCCACTATTAGGTAATTTTAATTGGTTTTCTTAGTTACTAGTATTTACTTTCGTTTTCAATCTTTCAGATTTATTGCAAGACCCAAGTAGGATGATCACCATATCGACCGTGGACGAGACGTCGACATCGATCGACCTACAATCACATACGACGATCGATGCATACCAATGCACATCGATCGATTCCCACTACGGTCAGGTTTATCTTCCTAACTTGTTGCATTGAGTACTTATGATTTATTTCCACCATAACTCCAACTGTGTTACACTGGGACAGTGTAATTTAAGTCTTGGGGGAGGTTTACTTAGATAATTTATTATGATTCTTATAAAAAGATTTTTAATAAAATTATGCTAGCTATGTGAAAGGGACTATGATCTTATTATTGATTTATACTTGAATGTCTAACCACTCTTTAGCACCATTCTAGATTTACTGATTGCAGATAGTACTAAAGATGTTAAAGTGGATCAACATGTCAACTATACACACTTGCCTTGATTGTTTGAAGGAAACAAAGCTGACCTCCAATACTAAACCTGACATAATTGCTTGTCTTGGGGCTTGGTATACATGGGATCGGATTCTTTAGACAAGTCTGGAAGGTAACGCTTTGTGTAGATTCATTTATCACATTTCCTCTCTCTATTTCAACCCTATAGTAGTTAGTGATAATAACTATAAAAAAAACGAAATTTATTACTTAATTAGGACTTAGGATCTAGTTAGGAGGAGTCTGAACAGGACTTTGTGGCTAAATCTATTAAGGCTTGATTCATAAAGATTCCAATAAAAGAATTCGAACGGGACTTGGAGGAGGCAATCTTCAAGGCTCGCTTCACAAAGAATTCTTGGATATAGGTCAGAAAGAAGTGAACAGGGTTTGGTGGCAACCACCATAAAGTCTTGATTCATGGAAGCCTGTCCAATCTTGGTTACCAATCCTGCAATGGAAGCAGACTTTGACTCAAGAGAGAAATTAGAGAGAGATAAATTATGATCTAACTTTTACCTGCAGTTCTAGATACTTGTCTGAAAATCCTTGCATCATGTGATCGATACTCCCAAGGTAAAGCATGAACTTATATATTTATGCTAAGAAATGAGGTTAGTAGAGGGGAATGTCAGACAGGATTTGCTGAGCTGTAGACTAGTTGAATTTGGTTGCTAAGCTAGGATAATGCATAATGTGCTTTTGTGATTAGGACTTTTTAGATGT
>NC_027752.1:24555169-24555565 GCF_000695525.1 Brassica oleracea var. oleracea
TTAAAAGAGATTTCATCCGAGCTGACTATTAGAGGTCGATACGAAGAAGAAGCAATCGTTCGATGCACATCCAGTGCCGTCGATCGATACATAAGAGACGCCTCGACGATTAAAGATTATGATCGATCGATGTACATCCTTTACCATCGATCAATGTCGGGACGCGAGATGCGCGACTTGGTTCCAGCCGACTTTAAACCCAAAGCTTCACCAAATTACAAGATTACCCCTGACGAGTTTTTAACCTAATAGTTATATACTTGCCTAAGTGTTAGGAGGCAAGAGAGTTCTTTTTGGGAGCCACCATTGTATTCTTATTTTCAGCAGAGTCTTAGGAGAGAAAATCATAGAGAGATTTGTGATTGGAACTTCATTGATTCATCTATTCTATTCTAT
>NC_027752.1:24555636-24564418 GCF_000695525.1 Brassica oleracea var. oleracea
ACTTGTTAGATTCAGGGTTCAAATAGGTTAGAGGGATTAGCCCCAACTATAGATTTGCTAAGTATTGATATTCATTGATTGATTGTTCATTAATGCTTGTTTTAGCCTTGCTAACGAGAACATGAACTGAATTAGCATGAGTCAAGCATCCTTGATCATCATGTCCTGAATCTAATCTGTCATGCTAGGACTGCTAGAGAGATGCTAACCGCTGATCTAGAAGACTAGTGAACATTATCAAACTGCGCCTAGGGCTTAACTAGAAGCATCGATCAATATTGTCTTCTGACAATCGATCGATATTTGCGAAAGGTGTATCGATCGATATCCATATAGGATCATCGAGCGATACTTTCTTTTGATCAAAAGACGACAATTGAGATCCAAGATCTAGTTAGTTAACCAGTGAAACATTGCCATCGCTGATCACTGTGATTAAGGAGTTGAGCTCTAATATATCTGCATGCAACTGTTAGGCATCTATAGGATTATAATCTCCAACACCTGAATAGAAACCATGCATCTAATATCTCCCAATAAGTTATACCCCCAATCATCTTGTTAGTTGAGCAATAGACTTGCTCAATTAGGATTACTATTTACTTTTAAACCCATAAAACAACAAACACTTAGAATTAATAACTTGACTAGATTTAATAGGTTCCCTAGCTCCTTGTGGATTTGATCCCTAAGTACTTCAACTGAACATCTTATTTGAGAGAGTAATTCACTCCTTAGGGTAATTTGAGTGGTATCAACAAGTCTTTATTTGCCACGTCATTCTTCTTCTTTGAATGACTCCCGCCAACCACACCGACTTGCTCAGCATTGTTTCGGTTGAGCACTTTGACGATTTTCTCGTGTCTACACACGCACATGCGCCAAGAGCCATCCTTTTTGGGCACAAGAAGGACAGGAATGGCACAAGGATTGAGGCTCTCCCGGATGTAGCCTTTCTCAAGAAGGTCACCAATCTGTTTCTGAAGTTCCTTGGTCTCCACTGGATTTGTACGATAGGCTGGTCAATTTAGTAGAGAAGCACCTGGAACAAAGTCTATCTGATACTCAATGCCTCGTACTGGTGGGAAACCTTTAGGATTCTTATCTGGAAAAACATCAGAGAACTTCTGCAAAACATCTAGAAGTTCACTCGGAATCTCCAGTGCAAGGTCTGAAGAAGAAGCCATAAGAGATTCTTTGCACACAAGTAGAAGAAATGGCTTTTGAGAGTAAAGAGATTTCTTGACCTGACTTGGCTTGATATAGAAATTAGAGCTTCGGTGGGATGATTCAGGTTCATCTGGCTTGGGTTCTTTGTCACGGTTCCTCTTGAGTTGGATCTGGTCTTGGTGAACCTCCAAAGGTGTCAAAGGTACCAGCGTGATCTTCTTTCCTTTATGATCAAAGGAGTGTCGGTTTGTGAAGCCATCATGCACGGCCCTCTTATCAAATTGCCATGGCCGGCCCAAGAGAATGTGGCATGTGTCCATGGGAAGAACGTTGCAAACGACCTCATCCTCATATCGGCCAATGGTAAGGGGGACGGTAACTTGTTCCCTCACATATTGTTCTCCAGCCTCGTTTAGCCATTCCAACCAGAAAGGACGAGAGAGGGGCCGAGTAGCAAGTCCTAGTTTCCTGACAAGAGTGTCACTAGAAACATTAGTACAACTCCCAACATCAATAATCAAAGAACAGACCTTTTGAGAAACTAAACAACGAGAATGAAATAGATTCTCCCTTTGTTCTTTTTCATTGGTTTTGGGTTGAACACTCAGAGATCTCCTTGTGACAAGTAGAGGACCATGAGCTGGATAGTCGAAGCAAACATCCTCATCAAATATCGGATCGGAATCAGCATCAAAGGTCGGATCAGAATCATCGACCAAGCGGCCGTCCGTCTCATCGAAGATAGACTCGTCCATGCCTTTCCTAGCAACGAGTAGGGGTCCGTGATGCGGATATCCAAAGGACTCGTCCTCCTCATCAAAGATCGGACCAATATCCTCTTTGTCCTCCTGTTCATCCTCATATTCAACTTCTCCATTCTCCATGAGAATCTCACCCGTTGGTTTGGACAGTTCTTGGCATAGTGTCCTAGACCTTGACACTTGAAGCATCTAATGTCTCTTGCTCGGCAAGAAGCTTCCACTGCATTTCCTTTGTCATCACAAGCAGGAACATCAGTTTTAAAAGCATTTTCTGTTGTGGAAGAAGACTTACCTTTGTCTTGGTAGCTTGGTTTAGGAACATAGGCCGGTTTGGGAGCAATGGTCGGTTTTGAGTAGCCCTTCCTTTTGATTTGCTGTTCAATCAAGGTGGCCTTGTGTAGCATCTGCTCAGTAGTAGCATACTAATGAAGCTCCATACGATCTTGGATGTCTCGGTTGAGGCCTGAAAGAAATCTAGCCATGGTGGCGTCCAAAGGCTCATCTACATCCGCTTTGATCATCAAGATTTCCATCTCTTGGTGATAATCTTCCACAAACTTGGTACCTTGAAGCAAGCGTCTCAGCTTCTGGTGGAGGTCACGGTGATAGTGAGCAGGCACGAACCGTTTCCTCATCAGCAGGGTAAGCTCGTCCCATGTTTCAACCGGACATTTACATGTTCTCCTCCTATAGGTCACAACTTGATCATACCAGTTAATAGCATAGCCAGTGAATTCAGCGGCGGCCAGCTTAACTTTCTTAAAATCAGAGAACTTTTAACAATCAAAAACAAGTTCAATCTTTCTTTCCCATTCAAGAAAAGCATCTGGATCATTTTTGCCATCAAAAGTTTGAATTTTTAGCTTCAATTCTCCTAAGCTAACACGATTAGTTCTAGCAAATGGATTGATATCACCTTGCTCTCGGTTTCTATGACCCCTTCTTGGTCTATTGATGGATCGGACATCATCCTCAAAATCCTCCTCTTGGCCTTCATCATCGGAACGGTTGGGACGCCTTGGCTGGTCTGGATCTCGTCTAGCCTTTGATGGATCTGTTCAAGACCTGTGTTCATAAGGTTAGTAATAGAATCATTCAAGGCACTCATTTGTAAGTTAGACAAGCCGGCAACAGAATTTTTGGGTCGGTTTCTTTCATCCTCACTACTCATGGTTTCCTAAAAAGCTTTAACACAAAAGTTAGATAATAACCTCACACTCTCAAGTGTTTGATCTCGCCCACTCAAGTGTTTTTCTCAGAATTTGGATAGTCACACAAACAAGTTTCCACTCAAGGTTCTAAGAAGAACAGATCAAAGAATCCCAATGGACAATTTCCAAGCAAACATAAGAGAATTTCTTAAGAGAGAAAGATAAGAGATTTTGGTTTGGGAATCCGTTTTAACCACCTCAAAGGGTAAATTTCTCCTCAGCCAGCAGCCTTTCTCTTCCACCACCAATCCACAAATCAAACTTTTGATTTCTTTTTTTGTTTTTCTCTTCTTTTTTTTATTTTTATAGATCTTTTCTCTTTTTTTATATATATGGTGGATGGTAATGAGGGGCCCGGATTCAAGAAAGGTAGAAGGAGAAGTGTTTATGAAGAATTGGAAGATGAGAAGATGGAATGATTCAGAAGATACCAGAAGAGTAGCTATGATACCACTTGAAAGACCCTAGGAACGGATCACTCTACTGGTTCTGTTTGGATATGAACTCTGGATGGAGAACTGAATGGATTGAAGGGTCACATGAAGGCTGCGGAAGGCCTCCGATATTCCCGACTCCAAATGGTGTTTGATATGACTCACAAGACCACCAAGTGAAGGATCTCTCGTCGTTGCTTGATATGACTCACAAGTTCAACGATTTGAGGAAGTGTTTACTTGGATATGACTCACCAAGAAACAAGACAAGTTTTTACAATGAACAAAGAGTTTTAACTCAGAAATTTCACACAAAAATCGATTGCTTTATTCCTTAGAAGAGTAGAGTTTTGTAGTAAAAGACAATAAATAGATTTGTAGGAAAACAAGACATAGAAAAGATAAATTTGACTAGATCTGGTCAAGGCACGGAAAATAGAGAAGACTAGTCAAGATGACCGTTCGGCTCCTGTCCAGATTCATCCGAACTGGCTGTGACCAAGGCGGAAAGGATCAGTACATGCGCAGGACGATCAGCAAGGGGCGCAGGACGTTCTGCAAGGCCGCAGGACGTTCTGCAAGGCCGCAGGACGTTCTGATCTGACAAGTTGCATTCCAGCGTGGCCCAAGTCTTCTGAAAGCTTAAGGATCCTTGCCTTAGAGAAATATCCAAAGGAGAAGTCCATGATCGGATCGAACAAGGAAGCAAGATCATCAGCACAGTCGCTGGTGAATGCGGTACGAGCCAAATGGGCCGAAAGAGAGAAGCCGCGGTCTGAATCGAAATTGGCTCATCCTAAGTTGATTCTGGCTTGACCATCAGCCTTAGCTTGTCGAGTTGCTTGGGAAAGACGAGCTTCAGTTCGGTCAGTTTGATCATCTGGTCATGGACCTGGCCGAAGCTCCAATCCGGACGTTCGCGGGTCGATCTGGTACACGGCCCGATCAGTCTGTCTGGTACGGTCGGAAGAGTGAACCTCGATTGGGACGTCTGGAACGTCCTGATCTTCAGACTGGTCTGATTCCTTGGACTGGGGCACATCCAAAGGGAAAGTAAGCAATCAGAGCATGTAGTTAACCTACACAGGATTTTTACCAAGAGGGCATGATTGAAAATCTGGATGTCCACAAATAAGATCTTAGGTTCGGTAAGAGGGTCCCAAAAAAACCATCAAAATCTTTTTAGTTTCTTCTTTTGAGTTTCACCAGAAACTAGTGAGTATTGACTGTATTTTCTTGCACAAACGTACATGTAGTTGAAAACATGACAAAGATAATGGTAGCTGAGAGGTCTGGTTGCAGCATAGTAGCCTTCCATGCCATGTACCAATTGATGGATCTTTGCCTTATTCTATCAGCTATAGATGCAAACAAGTCTTTCTTCTTTTTTTCCAAAATGCTTAGGAGCTGAGAGGTCTGATTGCAGCATAGTAGCCTTCCATGCCATGTACCAATTGATGGATCTTTCCCTTATTCTATCAGCCATAGATGCAAACGAGTCTTTTTTCTTTTTTTTCCAAAATGCTTAGGTAAACCTAGATACATACATCTTCTTCTTTCTCAATTCCAAGATGAATATTTACCCGAGCTTTCACCTCAGCTGGTGTTTTGGCTGAGAAAGATATAGTTGATTTTCCAGTATTGATTATTTGTCATGAGGTTGACTCATACTTTTCCTGTATTTACATCAATGTGGAGCATCCATGAGAGTTGGATTTGATGAAAATTTTATGTCATCTGCAAAAGACAAATGATTTATCTTAAGCATATGTCTTGAAACCCTGAAGTCAGGATGTGTACCATATAATTGAGATTTTTTTGCAGAGATCCAATATAACTTTTCAAGTATTTTTTTAATACAAAATATCATTTATCTAATTGTAAGAAAGTAAAAAAAATTATATATTTTCAAATCTAAAAACAAGAACCAAAACAAATGACAAAATAATCAGTTTTCAGTTAAACTAGAACAAAAATAGTTATGATTCATTTCAAATGAATATAGCTTAAAAATTTCCCAAGTAATGAGTAACTGAATGGATCCAAATTCTTATACTGAAAACAAATATCTAGTGAAATTATTAACATATTATTATTTAAAATATTTGTATTTACTTTTATACATATAAATTACAAATAGCTCAATACTAATGAACAAGTGAAAGCAATATACAGTAGAACCTCTATAAATTAATAATGTTGGGACTTTAAAATTTTATTAATTTATAGAGATATTAATTTATCAAAGTTTCCTTTTTAGATTTTTTTATTTTATTTTTGAATATGTTTATTAATAAACTAAGAAAATATTTAATTTTACCATATATAAATTATTTAAATTTAGAAATTTGACTTTCATATTATTTTATTATCTTATTTGATGTATATTTTTATTTTTCATATATGTGTTATGTGGTTTTCGATATAATTTTATGAAATATTATCAAAATATATTAAAATATTAAGAAAAATAGAAGTATTTTCATTGTGAATATAAAACCAACACTATAATGTTTAGTTTGTACTTATATAAAATAAGTATAGAGATAGATTATTAATTTATGATTTTAATGGGACTATATATTTACATGGGAATTTTAAAAATATTATTATCTTATTATTTTATCGATTTGTGTCATATTTTACACCGGCCCAAGTTGGGACCGATGAAATTTATTAATTTATAGAAATTATTAATTTATCGAGTATTAATTTATAGAGGTTCTACTGTATTAATGCATGTTTTAGATTTAGAAACATGGATTATTTAGAAACAGAGGGACTATTATTATTTAGTTATATTTTAATTTTTATATACATGCATGAAATTTCAAAATATTTTCATTTATGTTCACTGGATGCAACTTCAAACTTAAGCTATATAAGCATGAAAGAAACTCGTGTTGTTAACATATGCTAATATTTTTTGTATAAAATATACATACTTTATGATTTTAACTCTTTTTAACTATGAATGATAGATTATTTTATTTATTTAAATGAAAGCAATGATAGTTTATTTTATTTATTTAAATGAAAGCAATTTTAAAATAAAATATGTTAATTTACCAATTTTATATACTTTTGTTTTATTTAATTCTATATTACTTCTATTTATATATAATATATTATAAAATTTATAAAAATAGCAAAGAATTTTTTTTGTTTTATAATAATATTTAATTAATATTAATGCATAATCATATTATATTAAAAATTACGCAATTAATTGTTGCATGATTTTAAAAAAATATTTAAAACTTTTAATAAGATTTGGGTAGATATTTTCTCAACAGATTTTGTTATAATTAAAAATAAAATTTAAATCTATATTTTCTCAACATATTTGTTAGACTAATAATAATCATTATGTCATATTAAGTAATTAATCAAATGGTCCTATTAAGACATTTACTGGAAATATGCTTTCTTGGGTGGGAAAGAGGACAGGTGGTGTGACGGTAAGGTGCCGGTTAGATAGAGCGGTGGGGAATGAAGATTGGCATGAGAAATTCCCACATACAGCTAGTAAGTATCTCAGGCTCTGGGGGTCGGACCATCGTCCGATCCTAGCAGATATTCTATCTAAACCAGTGAGAAAGAAAAAGAAATTTAAATTTGATAAGCGATGGTTGGACAATGCGGAACTACGCCAAG
The DNA here is from genome assembly GCF_000695525.1 of Brassica oleracea var. oleracea. NCBI lineage: Eukaryota > Viridiplantae > Streptophyta > Magnoliopsida > Brassicales > Brassicaceae > Brassica > Brassica oleracea. The sequence goes on from NC_027752.1 coordinate 24,562,870, forward strand.
TAATCCTTGAGGGCTGGAAATCAGAGGATCTTCCACCCGATGCGAACATAATGGATCATATTGCTAGTTGTCGTAAAGCTTTGAGTCAATGGAGGAGACAGAATAATGTGAATTCAGAAAAGCTAGTGGAAGAGCTTAAGGAAAAGGTGGAAGATCTCTACTCGAATGATGATGCTACTACTCAGGAAATAGCAGCGGCTCTGAAGGAATTATCTAACGCCCTTAAGGCGGAAGAAATGTTTTGGAGACAGAAGAGCCGGGTTCTTTGGTTAAGGGAAGGTGATGGAAATTCAAAATACTTCCATGCGTTGGTGAGACAAAGAAGGGCGAGAAATAGGATCACACAACTTTTAGATGATAATGGAAATGTGGTGGAGGACGAGGAAGGATTAGTAGTCATTGCTACTAGTTACTTCAGACAAATTTTCGAGTCTGCAAATCCGGAGGATATAGCAGAGGCGCTGGAAAATGTCTCCACAGCGATAACTGGGCCAATAAATGAGGATCTTACAGCTCCAGCTACTGAATGGGAAGTTAAATTAGCGTTGTTCGCCATGCACCCAGAGAAAGCACCAGGGCCAGATGGGATGACAGCTCTATTCTATCAGAAATTTTGGGATATTGTCAAAGAGGATTTAACTCGTATGGTTAATCAATTTCTTTTCGACGGAACAATGGCTCAGGGGCTAAATGATACAATATCTGCTTAATTCCTAAAACGGAGAAGCCCAATGAAATGTCTAAGTTCAGACCGATCAGCCTGTGCAATGTCAGCTATAAGATTATATCTAAGGTCTTATGCCAAAGATTAAAGAAGGTTCTTCCTCAAAGAATATCTGAAACCCAGTCAGCCTTTGTTGCGGGTAGACAGATAACTGACAATATAATGATAGCTCAGGAGATGTTCCATGCGCTGAGAACTAAACCAGCTGGGAAAGTCAAGAGAATGGCCATCAAAACAGATATGAGTAAAGCATATGATAGAATGGAATGGTCTTTCATCGAGGCGGTTATGCGGAAGATGGGTTTCTCAGAGATTTGGATTGGCTGGATTATGCGATGCATCACCTCGGTTAAGTATAAAGTCCTGATGAATGGAGAACCAAGGGGAAATATTGTTCCAGGGAGAGGTTTACGTCAAGGAGATCCTTTGTCTCCTTTCATATTTATTCTATGCACGGAAGCGCTCGTTAGCCTTCTTAATCAAGCAGAGAATCAAGGGAAGATAACGGGGATGCGCGTCGCACGCGCTAGCCCCTCGGTATCACACATTCTCTTTGCTGATGATAGCCTTTTCTTCTGTAAGGCGGAGCCCCGTGAATGTGAAAAAGTTATGAAAGTAGTCAGGAAGTATGGAAAAGCGTCAGGCCAATGCATTAATTTTGAGAAGTCCTCATTACTCTTTGGTAAGAGGATCGCGGTGAATGATAGACAACAAATCAAAGACACTCTCGGGATTCAGAGTGAAGGGGGAATGGGAAAGTACCTGGGAATACCAGAAGATATTAGCGGATCCAAGTGCAGGCTTTTCGCTTTCCTAAAAGAAAAA
>NC_027752.1:24564524-24572647 GCF_000695525.1 Brassica oleracea var. oleracea
AGTTTTGGTGGAGTTCAAACCCGCCAAAAAGAGGGATTCACTGGGCTAAATGGGAAAAGATGTGTGCTCCTAGAGAGGAGGGTGGAGTGGGATTCCGCATGATCCATGAATTTAATTTAACACTGCTAGCGAAACAACTCTGGCGCCTTGTTCAGTATCCGGATTCATTAGTAGCGAGAGTCCTTAAAGGGAAATATTACTGCCTCAGTTCGCCCTTGCGAATTGCTGCGGTGGATAACCCATCCTACGTGTGGACGAGTATTTCAGCAGCGAAGAAGCTTTTGCTTTTGGATATTAGGAGTAAAGTGCACTCAGGATATGAAATCAATGTATGGCAGGATCCGTGGATTCCTTCGACGCCAGCTAGGCCGGCCCGTCCTAGGGTACGAGTCGTAAATCCAAAAATGCTTGTAAGTAGCCTTATGAACTCGGAACCAAAGTAATGGGACGCTAGGATACTGGCACAGTATGTTGAGCAAGAGGATATACAGCTGATTATGAGTTTGGCCATAAGCCCAACGCATCGCAGGGATTCCTTTTGCTGGAGTTACACTAAAAACAGCCAATACACGGTTAAGTCTGGGTATTGGGTTGCTACAAATATATTGAATGCGGAGGAGGAAACTGAAGCTACACAACCTAGCATCACTGAACTTCAAGCCTTTGCTTGGAAAGTGAACGCACCTCAGAAAATTTGCCATCTTATATGGCAATTAATTTCGGGACAGGTAGCAGTAACAAGGAACTTAATATGTCGCAATCTGCGGTGTGATAATTACTGCCCAAGATGTGGAGAGCCAGAGGAAAATGTAACCCACGCGATCTTTGAATGTCCACCAGCGTTACAAGCATGGGAACTATCATCTACGCCGTCAAACCCCCAAACTTTCCCCATATCGAGTATGTACGCCAATATTGACTACCTTTTCTGAAGGAAAAATACAATTAGAAGGCCAGAAGATGATAGAGACCCTTACCCATGGATAATCTGGTACATATGGAAGGCGAGGAATGATAAGCTATTCAGGGGAATTGATAGGGACCCTTTGGAACTGGTCAGGTACGCAGAGAGTGAATGTCAGGCTTAATGCTAAGGAGTCTATACCTAATCCCCCACATGCACCAAACACTGAAGTGGTACAAGCCTTAAGCTTGAATAATATGTGTATGGTAGATGGCTCTTGGACATCCACAGATCTTTTCAGTGGAATTGGATGGGTATTGAAGGATAACACGGAAAAGATTCAACTTATGGGAATACAGAACTTAAGGAGGCGGGAGACAGCACTACACTCGGAATTGGAAGCATTGAAATGGGCACTGGAAAGCATGCTTCAACATTCAAACTGCCAACACTTCGGAACAGATTGCAAGGACCGGATAGCCATGATAAAGGAACCCCAAGCCTGGTCAAACTGGAGCTGGAAGCCATTCAAATTATCCTCATGTGTTATTCGGATTTCAAGATCACCTACGTGTCAAGAACACAGAATGAAATTGCTGATTCTTTAGCTAGGAATGCTCGATCTTTTCATAGATCTCTTTGTTTTATTGGTTGTTCTATTCCGGTCTGGTTACCCAGATCGGTTTGGTTACCCAGACCACCTCATGTTTGAGTAATAGAATAGCCGTTTGTTGACAAAAAAAAAATAGTAGATAAAAATTAGGACTCTAAATTAATAGATTAGATAACATATTGATTAGGATTTAGCATTTAGGAAGTATGTTGAGTTTATAAATTTTTATAAATAATTTTTAAACATTTATAAATGGTTTAGGAAAGTTAGTTTATTTTTCTTATCATAAATTTAAAAATATTTATCATTTAAAAGTAAATTTTAAAAACGTATTAAATTTATGATAGAGTTATAATTTCTCACATACTAATTTGTATGTTAAAGTAGTTATCGTAAAAGTTAATTTATATTTTCAACTTCTTAGTTTATAATTAAAAATATAATTATTGTTATATGAATCTTACTCCGCGCAAGAGCGCGGGTAATTACCTAGTATATTATAAATCAAAATACCAAATCAAACTAAATACAAGGAAAAACATTGATCTGATTTTAACCTATTTAGAATCATGAAACAAGTATGATCTAATTGAGAGAAATACAAGCAAAATAATATTTCACACCGAAATAACCAAACCAATATTTTCTATGAACAAAAATCACACACACACATAAAGAATATCTTCTTTAACTTTATAAAAATTATGTCTATATATATATATAAAAAATATCTTCTTCAACTTTTTACAAATAAATTACGTTAAAATGAATTAAAACTTATAAAATTGAAAACGAAATATTAAAAAATTATGATAATTTATATATAAGAATCCATTGTTATTGGTTCTTGGATTTCAAAAATCTTAGTAGAATCCATTATTATTGGTCTAAGAATTTACAAAATCCATTCAAATCTCTTGTTATTCAAAAAGTTTAGTTATTATTGATTCTCTAATTCTATATAAATCTAGTGTTATTGGAAGATGAATTCTATTCATTTTTACTCATAAGACTTAACTTTCAAAATATCATATGTATCCATGTGGTTTTCAAAATCCTTGTGATAAAAATATTAGAAAACAAAATAATTATTCTTACCAAATATCTATTGCATCTTAAATCCAAATTATATGCTCAAAACTATAATTTATTACATTAATATACTTTTACATTTTTGAATATAATTATTTTTAAAAATATTACATTTTTTAATATAAATAATAATAATTACATTTACAAATCTTAATAATTTTAAAATATTTGTTTTTTAAAATAGTTTCACAAAACTAAATTTGAATTTCAAAAATAAAATTTGAAAAAAAATATTTTTTTATAAAATAGAAATCATATAAAAATTATAAAATGTTCGAATTTTTAAAAATATATATAAAAAAAACTTTATATTTTTTATTTTTTATTACTTATACATATATACCGTAAGGGGTAAAATAGTCTTTTATATTTTTAATGAAACTTCTTTCGGTCATTTTCTTTTTTTAAATGTTCTTTTTGTGACAAAATCTTTTAAAATGGCTATTCAAGAAAATTGTTCAATTTTGTATGTATCAGTATTATTTTTTTTTAATTTGAAAGCAAAAAATAAATAATCATACTATATGATTTAGAAAATAAATATATTCTATATTTATTTTACAAAAAATGATAGAAAAGAGGAAATAAAAATTCATGAAAATCTATATCAATCTAAAAAAATTATGATCAAATTTCATAAGTCAATATACACAAATTTTCACAATCCACGTAACTTTTTTAAATCTATCAACTCTCAAAATTCACAAACTCTACACAAATTCATCTCCGAATAACTCCCCCTTATATATATACATGAGAGCCACCTAGTATTTATAACATATATGATATTCTGACTTCTGAGTATATTTCGAGGCTTTTTCTGTCTTGGCGGCGATATTATCAGTTTATTATTGCATTAGTCATTCTTGGCTAAAAAATGAGTTGAAAATATATCCCTTGAAAATGTGTTTACTTTTGCCTACAAGAAATCCTTTTACTAGTTAAAATCTACTTTTTAAACCTTTCTCGTCGTCGTTCCAAAAAAAAAAAAAAAACCTTTCTTGTCAAATAATTCTCGAAAATTAGTACATAATTACTTGTTTATTTTACTTTGTTTGATAATGTGTGACTAGAATTGGTTAACTCCTGTCAAATCATTTGCTAATTATTCTTTTGTCAAACAATTCTTGAAGATATTTGTATCTGAATTCTTGTTTATTCTACTTTGATATTATATGACAAGAACTCGGACAAAGAAGAATCTGAGAATCCATTCCTAGGAGTCGTTGGTTAAAGATCTCCGGACAAATCGACCTTTCATCCTCGGCCTTTTGTCTGCGTTAACCTTTCTAACTTCGTACCTTATCTCCTTCTCAAACAAACGATTCTTGCGTTTATCTCTGTACCTCCATACTCTTGCTTCTCTCTCACTTCTGTTGCTTACATTCTTCTCCTCTATCCCCTGCCATCGAAATATTTATAATTTCATTTTGTAGTTTTGGGGGTTGATTTGATATTTTGAAACTATGATAACATTTTTGTAATAACTCATAACAAAGCAAAATGAGATTAGAAAAAGTTTACTGGAGGAACTAGCTGGAAGTTACTTGTGTTGTTAAACTCATTTTGGTTCCACGTTGCTGTTGTTGGAGATTCTTGCTTATCCCATGCCGCTATAACGTTTTCGTAATTAAGTCTAAGTAACATGTTCCTCTGCTTTGCATTTTCTTCTGTCTTTGTTGTAACCAGGGTGGGATTAATGTCGTACTCATTCTTGCAGATCGTCAAAGATTGTTCATGACATGCTTTATCTCCATTGGTTTTACCTTCTTCTTCAATGTAACATAGATCTTCCATTTCATCAGTTTCATGGTCAACGTTGAATTGTCTCATTGTTTCTTCAGAACCATCATGGTTGCTCAAGAAGAATCCCATCTCTATAAATCCCTGAAACTCTGGCACAAGAGAAGTTAGATTCTCATCTTCTTCATTGGTTTCGCCTCCAATCTCGGGAACATGAGGGCCTTCTCTTCTTCTCTCATCATCTACCTTCCCTTGTGGCTTTCTCTCGCAACGGACTCTAGGTGTTCTTGGTTTTCTTCTGAACCAGCTGTGCCAAACCGGCTTTCGTGCCGTTCCTTGAAGCACGCCATTAGATATCTCATTTGTTATAAGGCAAACTCTGTCGTGTTTTGTCGCCACTTGGTTTGCACGATGCACTGATTCATCACAAACATGGCACAAGAAAGCATCATCGGATGCACAATACCAAACCGCGTGTTTGTTGAGACACAGTTCACAGTCTCGTGGCCGCTTGACATCTTCTTGACGCTCTGGAATCATAATTTCTGCGCAAGACGTGACAAAGAGTTAAGAGAAGAAATCAAATCAGAAGTAGAGACTTGACAAAAAAATACGCTACGCTTTATAGAGTGAAAACACACACAGTAGCTGTTTCATACTTATATTCGTGTGACTTGTCAAGACCGAACAACAAAAAGATCTTAAAAGCAAGAAAAAGGGGACAGTGATGAAGACAAAGGCTAAGAAGCATGAAGAATAATGGGCACTGACAAAGGAGTCTTCTTAAGTTTATATAATAATATTTTCGCTGGGAATAGACAAAGACATCTCCTTTTGAAAGATTTTTCTTTTTTGACAGTTTTTTCTTATGTCAGTAAGGAGACATGACTTTTAGCTTAACTACATCTTTGTACTTACTTATGTCAGTAAACGAGACATGGCTTTCTTTGGTCTTGTTCTAATACATCTTAATATTTTTGAATCTTAATTAACATACTTATACTGAGTAGGTTAATCTTGAAAGTAGTTAATATATAGAGGGGTTATGGTTAAAGCTAGTGTGATTGAGGAGGTAAAAGACTTGGTGTATTATTGAAGTGTGTGGCCATACCTATTTTTGTTGGGTTGTACAAAGGGAAAAGACACTGTACTGATGACTTGGCTTCACACGCCGAAGTTGATCCACATATGTGCGATCTTATTGGTCAGACTTGGATTATGTTCTTGGGTATTTTATGGGTTCTTACCAATTCTTTAAGTTTTATCTTTTTGTTTGTTTGTCTTTTGTTTTCTGACTCATTGTCTGTGGTCCTGTACAGGTCTTTATCACCATTTAACATATGATAACATATATCATCAAAGTTTTTGTACTACAAGATATTGAGGAAGTTTTAATGAATTGTTTTAAAGCTTAACTAAGAGAACACGGAGAAAAACTCTAATGACTTGTTTTAAAGCTTTTCGATTGAAGGCAATACAAAAGATGTTTTGTGGACTAATTATTACAATTACTCTTTGTGAAAGTAATCGACTCTTTTGTGTAGTAAGTACAGGTCACACAATAAGATAAAACTGCAAACGTAAAGACTTGTAACTATCATGCCACATAAATCAAAGTAAGAAAAAGAAGATACTGCTTACTAAAAGGTACTTTGAGAATCATTATTTTGAACACACGGACTCTAATGTACAACAGAAAAAACATGAACTTTATTTGATAATGAGGCATAACTTAAGTAATTCGAAGAAGTTAGTCCGAGATTAGTAAAGATGACTTATGAAAATAAAGAACAATTCATCTAATGACCTTCTAAGAGCCATTAGCCTCAAAGCTCTCATCAGTCACCTCACCTATTCCATTGGAGCAAGAAGAAACCTTTTAAAACCAAATAACATCATCAATATCCAAATTAAAATTGAACTAGAGAAACAAAAAAAATAAAAATTGAACTGAGAGAATCTACGTATAAGCCATAACCATAGTGAAAATTTTGTTTTCTATGTCATTAATCAAAACCTAAATGCTTATATACCCAATCCAGTCCAAAACTTGTCCCATCTCTTTACCTCATCAATGATAATCCGTGACTAGGTTTAACTCTTGTTGCAAAGTAGAAAAGGACACGACTGCAAAACAGATTGGTATCTGTAAATCAACCGTCTGTCCCCAATAGGTTCTACAACTGAGTCACAACAAGATTTATCACTTCATGTTTAAACATGTCTCATCTCTTAAATCACCAATATGAAAATTCAGAATAAAGTTTAAGCTCTCTGACTCTCTCTGATGCCAAGCAGATTGACATCAATAAGCTATTTGATTAAACTGCTAACAGCGATACAAACCATAACTTTGACAACAGCCTCTGGCTTGGGACCTGGTTTACAGAAGAAGTCAACTCAATTATTACTAGTTTATAATAAAAGGTGGATAAAAAACTAAAATGTGTCAAGAGTGGGATTTGAACCCACACCCTCTGAAGTAGGGCTGGGCACGAATACTCGTTACTTGCCTTATACCCGTTACTTAACCCGTACTAGCCTCATTTTTTCAAGTACTCGTCGTTACCAAGTCAAGTACTAAGTCGTTGAATTTTACTACTTGCAAATAGAAGGCAAGTAACAAGCATCACAAAAAAGTTACGATTTGCCTTGATATTACTCGTTACTTGTTTAACAACTGAAAAATGAAAACTAAACTATAAAAACCAATGTCCTACACAGATATTTTTTTGTTGTAAGAAATAAACAATACTTTCTTATCGAAATATATGTAGAGAAAATGCCCAAAATGACACCAATCTAAGTTTCTGTCTCCAAAATAGCATTCAAGACCCAAAATCACAAAACTAGGTTTCATTAAAAGGTTCATTTATCATAATACCCCTTCTTTTATTTTTTGTTTACATTTTTTTTCTGAAAACTGGAGATCTTCATCTCTCTCAAGAGGCGACGGCTTCTCGGATCGGAACCGATCATCTCTTCCGTCATCATCTTCACTTCTCCAGCGTCGGTCATCCTCGGCGAGTCGGCGTCATCATCTCCGCCGTCACTCAGCTCTGTTGCTGCGGCTTCTCGGATCGGAGTCGATCATTTCTTTCGTCATCATCTCCACTTCTCCAGCGTCGGCGTCGTTCATCCTCGGCGAGTCGGCGTCATCATCTCCGCCGTCACTCAGCTCTGTTGCTGCGGCTTCTCGGATCGGAGTCGATCATTTCTTTCGTCATCATCTCCACTTCTCCAGCGTCGGCGTCGTTCATCCTCGGCGAGTCGGCGTCATCATCTCCGCCGTCACTCAGATCCGTTGCTGCGGTAATCAAAGGAATCCGCCGCCATCCGCCGTAAAGGTATTAAAGGAAATGCTGCTAAGATTCACTTTGGCTGCAAAGGAATCAGATTATTTCGTTGTATCAAAACAGCTAGAATTGGAGATTTCGCTTACTTTGGCTGCAAAGGAATCGTTTCAGTCTTCGGTATGTGAGAATTTTTTGATTTATTTTGTTTTGTAGCATTATGGAAGTTCTTTGCGTCTGTGGACAATGGAGGTCAAAAGATGCATTCCAGTGGGAGTTTCATGTCGATTTGAACAGGAATGCATCTTTCATTTCCATAGAAGAAGATCTTCAATTTGAAGATTTGATGAAGATTGTCTCTGAAGATTTTAAAGAGGAAGTGATTGGTTTGAGTTATGGGATGTCGCTTGACATCAAAAGCACTGTTGAAGGTTTCCCTCCCATCTCCGTTGCAAACACTCGCCATCTCAGAAGCTTT
>NC_027752.1:24573996-24574647 GCF_000695525.1 Brassica oleracea var. oleracea
AGTGAAAGAAGAAGCTCAGTTCTTGGTTAGAGGGACTCCTGAAGACAGCTATTACAATTTGTCTAGGTGGTTGTACAAAGTCACAGAAACAAACCCTTGTTCGTTAACTTATCAACAAGTGGATGATGCTGGAAAGTTCAAGTATGCATTTGTGGCTTTTGGTCCATCGATAAGGGGATTCTCATTGATGAGGAAAGTTATTGCAGTAGATGGTACATTTCTGAAGGGAAAATTCAATGGGACTTTATTGGCAGCTTGTGCTCAAGATGGGGATTATCATCTATATCCTCTGGCCTTTGCAAAGGTCGACGCAGAAAATGGCGCCTCTTGGAAATGGTTCTTTAGAGGTTTGAGCCAGATGATCCCGGACGCTTCGGATCTTGTTTTTGTATCAGACAGGGCTAACTCCATTGCTTCAGCGTTGGAGGATGTTTATCCCTTATCTCACCATGGAATCTGCAGGATCCATCTGCTCCGCAACATCACTCCTACATATTCGAAGACTGGTCTGCTACCTCTGGTGGAAAGCGCTGCTGATGCTTACACGTGTCACGAGTTCTGGTTAATCTTAGGTTAATCTTCAAGGACATAGAGGATAAATGTCCTGAATTGGCCAAGTATCTGGAAGATTCGGATTTTAGGAAGTGGGCA
>NC_027752.1:24576806-24578267 GCF_000695525.1 Brassica oleracea var. oleracea
CAAAATAAATTACGAATATTTTATACAAGGACAAAATTTGCTTACACATAATGTATGCCACATAGCTGCATCCAATATCCAAGCCTTGAAAACAGAGGAAATTCAGGTGTCACAAATGGATCAATAGGAAGGATAATCTTAGGTGTTACAGGCATAGGAGGGTTTCTAGGTACTATTCGCCTCTTCTCTTCTCGTTGAAGAAAAGCAAGACGATCTACTGGCTGAGCAGTTGCTTTCCTCTTCATACCAACAACAGGCTTCCCCTTTAATTAAAAACAAATACAAAGTATCTTAGAAAGACAAAATTTCAGTATCATTTTATCTTTTATTCATGAAAGCCTTCTTAATATGATGTATAAATATTTCATACCTTTTTTGCATGATCGTCTTGTCTTGGCTTCACACTCTGAGTCTGATGTACTTCTATCTGAGAAACAAAACCGATATATCAGAATATTGAAGTGAACTTCAATCTAAGTGGATCTTAGGCATTTGGTTTACCTCTTTTTCCATCTTCCAAACACCATCTACCCATTCTTTAAGTATGCGCAGATCAGAAAGGTTGAACTTAATGAATTCAATAGAACTGTTGAAACGGACAGAATATATGTCATTACTTAAAATTATATGAACTTCTCCACTGCACCAGCCGTCATTGTGGTACGCCTCCACCTTATCCATCAGTTCAAAGCCTTTTGTATCTCCAGGTGGTGGTTGAGGACGGATACTGTGAATGGACACACTTTCCTGAAGTTTCTTTGTCTTTTTCTCTTTGTCACAAAACCGTGTTGAGTACTCGACCTTCAACATCCCAACCCCATTTCGAATATCTGTCTTCAACACAATTCCTGGATACCATTTCACATATATGTCTTCACCTTTTGATGCAATCTCCACATTAGCACCGACATCAAAGTGAGTTTGAACTCTGGGTTCTTCGTTCTATGATGATTTTTATTCAAGGATATAAGTCATTTTTGATAGTAAAACAAGAAAAATTAGGAAGGCAATCCTAAATAGGTATAACATCAATGAGTAATACCTTATTTTGCTCTCTTAAAATTTTTGCGCGAGCTCGAGTAAGGCGCTGTGTGTCCGAAATTTTTTGTGAAATGGTCTCATTCATAGGCTCCTTAGTATCCTGAAGTCAGGAATGGGAACATGAACACGTACAAGGGTTTCTAAAAATTAATTGAAAAGTCCAATATGTTTTTGAGCATCTACCTGCTGCGTCTGATCTAGATTGGCTTCATTTTGTCTGGAAGCCGTCTGATCTGGATTGGCTTCATGCAATGGAGTATGTGCAAGTACAACAAAATCAGGATGGCAATCCTAAATATGCATAGAGAACTATAGTTCAACTTATCTAAGATATATAAATTACCTCATCTGCCATCTTCCACACTCCATCTAGCCATTCTCTATGAATTCTCAAATCTGAAGCTTTGAATTCAAGTGTTT
>NC_027752.1:24580098-24581243 GCF_000695525.1 Brassica oleracea var. oleracea
TGCTTCCAGTAAGGACATTCGATCCTTCATGCTCTTGGCATTCTCCATCATTAACTCGATGATCTTGTTCAGTTTGGTATTTTCTGAGTCATCCTCAATCGAAGCAGAAGCTTGGCTAGTCTCCACATTTTCCGTCATATGAATCGTCATATGAATAAGAGCATCCAATGTGTCCAATGTGTCTACAGACCTATTTTTCCAATCATCGGCTTAAACTTGTACCCTTTCTTGGATATATCTTTCACAGATTCCAACTTGTCACTATGTTCGTCTTCCATGGAGACATCATCTTCTGGATCATGAGGAATAGGAGGTAGGATGCATGTGACCTTCAGCTGAAAGCATAAAAAAAAGAGAAATCAATGAGAATAAGTTTTTAAAAAGAAGAAGCGAAATAAACATAGAAAGATATCAAAACAAGGTCACTGTAAAAGCTTGCCTTTTTATGAGCTTCAATCTGTAAAACCCGTTCAAGTGATGGATTTTCTAGCTCAGTGTATTTCTCACACAAGTAAATCGGTCCAGGAACATCAACAGTCGGTGCCCAATTACTGAACTTATCTCGTAGCACGGGAATGGACGCTAGTATCCAAAGATGGAATACTAGAGGATAACCTTGCAACTCGAATTTTGAAGTATCCTCCAGGTGGTTTGCGACAGCTTTTTGAATTGACCTCAGGAGCACCAGGTAAGCGTCTCTTCCCCATGGATACATCATATCCTTTGCTTTGTTGACATACTCCAAAGGGAAAGTCCCTTTGTTGTTCTTCGGCAGCAATATGCTCTCTACCAGGAGGAGCATTGCGAGGCAAACTCTCTCATCAGAAGCATCTACTCTTGTCTTTTTGAGCTGGTTCAACACGTCGCTTAACTTATGAGTACGCCCCTTTAGCAAGTCCCACTCATATTCCCCTCGTGGTCCTTCTACATCACCATTACATTTCAAACCGGTCACCATATGAAATTCTCTTATAGAGAACTTCATTGGCTGACCAGCGAAATGGAACCAAGCTTCATTCTTTTTGACAGTAACGATGCTTCTTGTGAGAATACCGTAGACAGTCTTTCCTGATAATTTCATTTCACTCCTCCCACTGAGCCTCATTACAGGTCCCAAAAACCCTCGTACTCTCTCAATCTCATCT
>NC_027752.1:24581823-24593484 GCF_000695525.1 Brassica oleracea var. oleracea
TAAAAATTTTAGATTAACAAGAGAACTATAGCAAAACGAAGAACAACACACACCATTCAGCTTTGAAGCAATATCAAATCGGAACAAATTATCAACAAAAAGAACTCGGAACATCAAATATTCAAACAACAAATCGAAATCCCCAAATAGGAAACCCTAAGAAGAGGAATCATACCTTGGAGAGTCGAATCTTCGTGAGATGATCACCGGAAATGATAAAACGAAATCGGAGAGTGTCGCCGCCGTCGCGTCGCGTCGAAGAGATCGAGAAGAAGAATCGTCGTCGCGTCGCGTGAGAGAGATGCCGTTCTGATTTTTTTTTTTCTGTTTGTTTAATTAATTTTAAAACAAGGGTATCAGAGACATTTTGCCAATTAATGAATGTCATTTTTGTGACTTTCTCCTTCTGATGCTATTTTGGTGACAAAAACTTCAAAAGTGCCATTATGGAGAATTGTCCATATATGTATTAAGTTCCTTTTTTTATATTAGGTACAAATATTTTATTTAAAATAACTCTCGTATTTTTTACCAAGTCGAGTAAATAAAACAAACTTTCATAACTTTCTTTCATAGAATATTATCTATCAAGTAATTCTTAGAAACTTGAAAATATATCCAAGTAATTAATAAGTACTTGTAAGTACCAAGTAATCGAACAATCCAAATAACTTGCAAGTAACATATTTTTGGACAAGTATTCGAAATAACAAGTACTCGTTTCTAACAAGTCAAGTACAAGTCCAAAAACTCATTACTCGTTCAAGGTAAGCCAAGTATCAAATATACGTAAAAAAACAAGTACCCGCCTTGCGCCCACCCCTACTCTGAAGCTGGCGCCTTAGACCAACTCGGCCATCTTGACTTTTGTTAACTTTGGTTACACTATATCTTACTTCTTACATATATTTTTTATTCACCCGACAAAGAACGTCATGAAAAAAGCTTACTATGAAGAGAAAAAGGACGGTGATCTTTGCCCCATCCGACGCCCAGAGTAGCGTCGAGATACTTCTTGGTAGTGCTTAACGCCTTCATGCGGTAGCATTATTTGACCTTCTCGCGCATGATCTTAGCCTTCTCGATATAAATCCACTCTCACGTACAATGTGTTCTCTCATCTCCATCATTGCCACCGGATCCTTGTACGGTTTCCCCGGATTGAAGGCATCTGATCTCCCGCCGTCTCTTCCAACTCCGGCAATCCCTTCTCCTTCCCATTGTTTGAGTTAATGATTTGATTTCAGTTAGGCTTTATTTCTCTACATTATACTCGGCCCATATTAAACTTCCCAACAAAAGTATTATATTGAGTTGGACAATTCTCTAGAATAGCCATTTTTAATTTTTTGTCACAAAATTAGTCCTCAATAAAGAAAATGATTAAAATAACTTTTTTTATTTTGAAAATTTTAATATATTTTTTTTATTTTTTTAAATTTCAAACACTATCATCAAAACTCCATCCCGTAACTCTAATCCCTAAGTCTATATTAGTTAACCCTAGGGTATAAATGTATTTTTTTTTTCCTTAAATAAAAAAATTTTGGTTATTTTCCTCATTAAAAATTATTTTTGTGACAAAAACTTAAAAAAAATATCCTATAATTTTATTCTACTGCAAGTTCTCCTATTCCACTTCAGATATTAAAAATATACTAACAGAAAATAATATGCACGTTATAAGGAACTATAAATAAATAAAATATAGTTTCTTGGTTTTTACAATAATTTTTAATATGTTTTAGGGCAAATCTCCAAAATAGCACCTTTCTAAGTTTATATCACAAAAATAGCACTCAAAAACAAAAATGACCAAAATAGCACTTTTCTAGGTTTATCCTTTGAAAATTTTAATTTTTTTATTTTTCAAAATTTGAAATCTTATCCCCAAAACCTCATTTCTCAACTCTAAACCCTAAACCCTAAACTCTAAACCCTAAACCCTAAACCCTAAACCCTAAACCCCACTTTTTAACTCTAAACCCTAAGTTTGTGACTTTTAATAAAACATTAAGTGCTATTTTTGTGACTTTTGACCTTGAGTGCTAGTTTGGGAACATAAACTTGATTTAGTGCTATTTTTGTCTTTTTCTCTTAACTTGATTTAGTGATATTTTTGTCTTTTCCTTTAATTTTAGTGATTTAATCTTATATTAGGTGTTTTGCCCGTATTCTTATAAATATTTATTAGTTTATGTTTTGTTAAGTCAAAAATCAGCCTGATAAATAATTACTTATGTCTTTAAAAAGTTAAACTAACTTTAAATTATTTATATATGACAAAGTTTTTCATTGAAATATATATACTTATTATTGTGTTGAAATTATAAAAACATTCACATATTAGAAATATTTTTTGAAAATATATTTATACAAATATATGTCTTGGTTAATATTTAATTATTAATTGTTTTATATCGTAATTTTTTTAACTTTTATAACAGAAAATGTTATTGGAAATTGCCACAAATACCACATTCATATTACCATTTTTCATGTTTATACTAACCACTTGTACCCTCACTTGAAGGGTCAAATACATTTATACCTCTAGGGTTAACTAATCTAGAATTAGGGTTTAGAGTTGAGGGGTGGGATAGGGTTTTTGGAATATGAAATTTAGGATTCTAATAAGTATATAAATACATACTTACAAAAATTTTGGAATAGTTTCAAACATAATTTTTGAAAGAAAAAAATTTGAAAAAGTATAATTCGGAAACACAAAAATGAATTATTTTTTTATTATTTTTATTTAAATAATTATTTATTTTATATATAGAAAACAAAGGTATAAGAGTCTTTTGCCACTTAATGAAGAAGATATTTTTGAAAAAGTCCATTTAGTGATGATAATAATGAATAATAGTACCATGAAAGTGGTAAACATGAAATTCCTCCAATATTATTTCAAGATAACAATACAATATATAAGAATTATCTTATAAAGAGTAGTAGAGACTTTAACCGGTCTAATTTTTAACGTGAGAGTTCTGTTGCGAAAAATTACTTCCCAAACAAGAGTATAGATTGATTAATTTGTATTTGTAACTTAAAAAAAATTATCTATCTATATCTATACTATTATTTGAGAAGTGATTTTTCGCATTCAATTTTTCACGTTAAAAGTTAGAGCGGTTAACGTCTATGTTATCCTTAATAAATAGTTATATATAATTCATATATAATTTAAATGGAATTTCATATTAACAACATAATATATAATATATCAACTAACACGTTCAAGAAATTTTAAACACATATGTTCAATAATGTTGCTAGGTTATAATATATATTTAACCAATTATTATCTTTTTGCTCACACCAGTTTGAAACTTCTCCATCGTCTAAATATTTTTTTTATTTAGGTTATCTGAAAGGCTAAGGTTCATTTTAATATAAACCCTATTCATCTCCCATCTGTTTAGATTTTAGTTTAGTTTATATGACATTGGCTGACTTCCTATTGCTTCTGATATCTTATGTGATTCTTTCTGGTTTTGTTCATATTGAACCTTATATCCTGTTATTTTTCAGTGGCTATGGAGATAAAAGAGGGATTCTATTGTCATAGATAAATATAATTGTTTTTTCTTATGTTTTTTTACTGAGTTTTCTTTAGTTTGTAGCATTACTATTTTGTTATTTGAATTTTGGACTTAGGGATTCGGTTTGCCCAGGAACAAGAATAGGAAGAAGAAGATCCCAAATTATTAAATTAAAGAGCGTAAAAAACGTAGAAGAGGTCGTCCAATCTCCTCAAGCAAACTTGCTCCAATCAAGAGAAGGTTGAGTGATTAAAGTGATGTATAGTATTCCACTTTAATCAGGTTTTGTTGTAGTATGTGTACTATTTTGTTAGGTTGTTATTCGTAAAATTTAAATTATGTTTGTTTGGTTGTCGTTACTTTGAATTATGTTTGTTCAGATATTTTGTGTGCTTTTAACCTAATTGAGTTGTCCGTTGTTGATAGTTTTGTTTTGGTGTGTGCCCGTATTATTTTGCTGTGGTGTTTTGTTATGTTTTTTCTAGAGTAATTAGAGATTCTACGTTTAATGAATAACTAACATTACAAGAAAACACCAAGTTAAAGACCACCAAAACCGTCGCTAGGTTGTCGTTAAACGTAATTAACGTCGGTTTTGCATCAACGGTAAAAGTGTCACTAATCGCGTGTCGTAAATTTTTTCCGTCGTCAAATCGACGTTAATTAGGGACATATTTTTATATGTACCTGTTGTGTCCCTACTTAGCGACGATCTGTTGTCCTTAATTACCACATATTTACAGACATTAATTTTCTGTTTTTTTTTTTTTTTTTGTGTTTAACCAGGTGTTGACCAGCCTTCGGTCAGTCCACCACCTAGGCCCGACGCCAGCCTGCGCCTGTACCGGTTAGGGCCCTGGGCACGCCTCCTCGCTCAAAAGTCCTCTATCTTAGCTCGAACCCCAGACCTCCAGCCGAGCTCAAGGCGGAAGCCCAAGTACCACTGGACTATCAAGCCCGGGTATTAATTTTCTGTTGATGCTAATCAACGACGTTTATGATGTCGTTAATTAGCGACACTTTCGATGTCCTAAACTAAAGACAACTGGTAACGTCAGTAATATGTCCTTTGTATAAGAGCAGATTAACGACAAAGATTATGTCACAAATTAGTGACACATTTAATGTCATTTATATGTATTTGCATAAGAACAATATAACGACACATAGTGTGTTGTTATTTACCCTCACGTAAAAATGTCCAGAATTAATGACATACAAATTAAAAACATTCTAATGTCAGAAATTTGATTTCAATAATATTAATTTTAATTTGAATGAAATTAAACTAAAATTAAAATAAATTTGAAAGAAAGACAAAAGTTAGTTAATATTTATATATTTCAATGTTTTAACATTGTAAGTACCAAAAAAAAAAAAAAAAAATAATACTGCAATGTTTAACATTGTAAATACCAAAAAATAAACAAAATACTCCAATGTTTAACATTGCAAATACCAAAAGACAAACAATCTAAAGCCTTTGGTTAACTTCGTTGAAGAAAACGCATCTCCATAGCTTTGAAGCGCTCCTCGTTTTCGGCTTTCATCGCTGCAATTTGGGCTTCGAACTCTGTTTTCTGTTGTGTCACGATCTGCTTTGTTGCATGAAACTCGGTTTGGAGACTTGTAATCACCGGGTTTGGAGCAAAAGACAAAGATCCGGTCTCCACAACTGAACCCATACCATACCTACGTCCCCTCTTAAGCGGGACGACCTATGAGGCAAAACATATTGTATTAGCCATTATGATAGTACTCATATATTATAGATAAAAGTTATCGACATAAGTACTGATTTGAAAAGAGCATCCATCTCAGCCTTTGACAATTCTCTAGGTTGGACTGGCTCAAATCCATCCTGGCATTCCATCTGAGATAGCTGCTCGTCTGCCTTCTTCTTAACTTCGTCTAAAATTTGAATGGTCCTAGGATCAATGATAACGCCATCAGACTTTCTCTTATGTGTGTCCTCGAGAGGGGGGTCTGATCTAACCACTGTATCTTTTATAAACAAAGTCTTGCTCCGACGATACGGATGCTTTTTGGGTAAAAATCGACGATGACAGTAAACCAACAAGACTTCCTTCCGTTTTTCAATTGAAATGCATCCGTGTCGTATTGACAATATGGACAAGACAACCTTCCATGCGTGGTCCTCCCAGATAACATCCTATAAGCGGGAAAATCACTTATGGTCCACATAAGTACCGCACACATAACAAAATTTTCCTGTCGAGAGACATCAAATGTACAGACTCCATTACACCACAACTCATTCAGCTCTTGAATTAGTGGTTGTAGAAAGATGTCTAGCGACCGACTTGGATGCTCGGACCAGGGACAAGGATTGACAAAAATAAGAATTCTTGTTTCATGCATAAATTAGGTGGAAGATTATATGGAGTCAAGATGACTGGCCATAAAGAATAATTCCGACCTGATTTTCCAAATGGATTGAATCCATCTATGCACAAGCCGAGATAGACATTACGTGTCTCATTAGCAAATTCTGGATATTTCGATGTGAAGTGTTTCCAAGCTTTTGCATCAGATGGGTGCGATATATCTCCATTGGTTGAATGTTCTACATGTCATCTCATCGACATCGTCGTCCTCTCAGATTGGTATAACCCCTTTAATCTGTCAGCTATGGGCAAATACCACATTCGCTTGTATGAGTGTAGCCACGTGGCATCACCATAATGGTTTTCAGAATTCCTAGAAAAATATGTTGGTCCATCTAAATATATATTATACTCTTCATTAAACTAATCATAAAATTAATTAAAAGTGTAAAATTACTATTTTCCTTTATTTCCTTAAAGAAAAGGTAAAGAATTACCAAATATGACTAATATATATATATTTGACAATTAATGATTTTAATAATAAAGATTTGATAACAATTTGTGTCTCCTCCATTATTTTTTCGTATAATAATTAATTGTTTTAATAATAAAGATTTGATAAATTAAATAATCAAATTAAATATAAAATTTAAATTTAGATTTTTCATATATGTTATATTTTTAATTTTGAAAATGACTATAAACTACTAAAAGTGTTAAAATTCTTATGTTAAAAAATTTATGATCTATGGTTTAACTTTTCTGTTATAACAAAAATAGAAAAAATATTTTAATTTCAAAATTTGCAATGAATTTTCAAGAAAATTGATGAATTATAAAATTATTAAAAGTCTCACATTGAAAAATTTGTTATCAATGATTTAAAAATTTTATTATAAGAAGATATGAATGATCATAAAACATATGATTATGAAGTCTCATTTAATAGATAACCATATTAAAATATACTATATATCTATGTTAGTATCATTTAAATTAAATTATATACAAAATAGATAAAGGTGGTTATTTAGATTTACTTACCATAAAATGATAGTAAATAAATAAAAGTGATTTGTTCGATTTATGTGTTTGCACCAGTTTAATTATATACCTAATAATTAATGTTTCTCAATTATTCAATATATATTTATAATTTGTTATTACATAATGTAAAAGAACGTAAAATAAGTAATAGTTTATAAAATAATTTGTATATTGTATATACAACGTTCATTCCGCACAAGATACTTATAAAGGGTTATTATTCGGCATGTCTTTATTTGTTAACTATTATTAAAATGCAGAAAAATGTATAGTAGAATTTATAATCACCAGATATAATTGTTTTTATAAATTCACCCCGCACAAGGTGCATGTTATCACTTACTGATAAATTATTATTTAATTCTTACGTATCATAAACTTTGAAATTTCTTTGTATACTATATTCATGATATAGAAATAAAACTTAAAAATCACTCAATAATCTCTTTTCAATTATAAAATTAATAATTTTACTTCATTAATATTTAGTTATGTATTTTCCATTTTTTCTAATTTTTAAATTTCAGACAACAACACAGTATATATATGAATTATCTTTTTATATTAAAATATATTTTATATTTTGGATAATTCTTATAATTGTTAATTTAAATCATTTATCTAATAAATAGTTACAATTTATTTTTATTTTGTGACTAATTTATATATTTTATTCCTTAAGGGTATAAACGATATCTAACTATTAAGCTGAGAACAAAAATACGAAAAACCATTTCGCAAATAAGAGTATAGATATTATCTTTATTTATTATATTTAATAATTAAATAATTATATTTATTTATATACAGTAATAAAAATCACTTAAAATAAAAGGTAAACTTGCATAAATAATAATCAAGTAAAAGAAAATTAACTATTTATTATCATTATCTAAAATATTAATTAATATCTTATTATCCAAAATTAATAAAAACGGATATATGTATATATATTTATATATTTATCAAGTTAATATAAATAAAATAGAATTATTAACCAATTGTAGTTGTTAAAATAATCATTATCATTTTTAGTATAAAAATGTTTATAAAAAATATATATTTTATCATATACTTTCATTATGAGTAAAAGATGGTGATAAAATTAAGGGGGATTTGCCAAAAATGACTCAAAACTTGATTTTGAATACAAAAGTGTACCCCAAATTCAATCAAATGCAAAAGTAACCCAAAAGCCTAGTGAAATTACAACAGCCCCCTTATGAACAAACAAAAAAACTGTATTCAGTTTTACCATTATAAACCTCTGTTAGAGAAGACTTCTTTGTAAGTCTTCTCTACGATGACTTCTTTGTATGTCTTCTCTACGATGACTTCTTTGTAAGTCTTTTCATTCAGTAGATCTTAAAAATAATTTTATAATTTTATAAAAAATATTTTTGATGGGTACAAAATTGAAATCATGTAATAATAAATATTTCTCAATGATGTAAATTTAGTTCATCTGAAATTGAATTATTTTCAACATAGATGAGTGAATGTATATTGGCTCATGAGTCATTGGTTTAGGGTTTGGTAACATATGTTATAGTATTGTATGTATCTTTAGGGTTAGATTCTGAGGAGTCTTCCATAAGTCTTCCAGGAGTCTTCCATAAGTCTTCTCATGGGTTAGATCTTAAAAATAATTTAAAATTTTATAAAAAATATTTTAATGGGTTAAAATTTGAAATCATGTAATAATAAACATTTCTCAATGATGTAAATTTAGTTCATCTGAAATTGAATTATTTTCAACATAGATGAATGAATGTATATTGGTTCATGAGTCATTGGTTTAGGGTTTGGTAACATATGTTATACTATTTTATGTATCTTTAGGGTTAGATTCTGAAATCTTACCTTCATTTTGTTTCTTTTTCAAATTGACCAATATATGTTTAGTAACTATCTAATAACTTGATTTAAACACTTTCTAAGTTTTTTTTTTAAGTTTAAGAAAGTTGTTTTTTGCATAGTTAATTGATTTTAGGGTGTGGAAGACTCACAGAAGAATTAAAGAGAAGACTTCAGACACATCCCGCCTAAATTTTAGTAGAATTTATGGTTCCCACCTAAATTTTGGAATAATTTAGTTTTCTCGCCTAAATCAAAGTCTTCCAAAAGTCTTCCAGGAGTCTTCCAAAAGTCTTCCAGGGGTCTTCCATAAGTCTTCCAGGAGTCTTCCATAAGTCTTCCAGAAGTCTTTAGGGTCAAAAATATTTAACCTAATTGGAATTTTTGTCTCCATATATAAAAAATATATACACATTATCTTTCTTCCTCTCAAATGACTGTAACAAAAATGTAATGTTTCTCACTCTAAAACTCTCCAACGTCTCTCTAATCTCTTTGAACATCAAAACACCAAACTTTATATCCATTTCTCTTTTTTTTCTATGTCTTCTCACTAATTTATCTTCTTTTTGTAGGTTTTTCATTACATGGTTCTCATCTTTCACTCTTTCAAAGGTAAATCTCTAAATTTTGGATATGAATTTATGTGTGTGTTTATATGTTAGATTCTAAAAAGCTATAGATTCAACATAGTGTGACTGTTTTGTTTATTTTGTAAGCATAAAATTTTCATTTTTGAGGTTTTTCTCTGTTTAGAAGTCATTTGAATGGTTTTGAATTTGCAGATTTTTCCAAATCTGAGAGACTTTGAAAGACTTCTCAGAAGACTCTCGGAAGATTTCTCAGAAGCCTTCTTAGAAAGTTTTCTAATGCATTATAAGCTAGAAGACTTCCCACAAAGTCTTCAGGAAGTCTTCGAAGTCTTCTGCCTAAAGTGGTATAAATTTTTGATATGTATTTTGTGTGTTTTATATATTAGATTCTAAAAAATTATAGATCCAACCTAATGTGACTGTTTTGTTTATTATCTAAAAATTTATTTTTTGAAGTCTTCTCTATTTTGAAGTCATTTGAATGCTTTTGAATATGCAGATTTTTCAGATCTGAGACAAATTTTGGAAGACTTCTGGTATAATTATAGGAAGACTCTCAGAAGACTCTCGAAAGACTTCTTGGGAAATCTTCTAATGTATTTTATGCTAGAAGACTTCCCACGAAGTCTTCAGAAAGTCTTCCAAAGTCTTCTGCCCAAAGTGATACAAAGAGATGATGTGAAGTGGAGTCCAAGCTTATCTATGTTGAGGAATAATATCTAGTTGTGTAATAATTTTGTTTATCGTCTTTTTATGATTTGTATGTGTAATATTTTAGTTTTGAATTATTTTGTAAACTTTAAGAGATGTTAGTCAAAAGAAAGGTAAATACGTTCAAGTTTTGCCAAATGTACTTGACTTCATTAAACCTATTGATGCAACATACCAAAAAAATATTTTAATCATTCTACCCACACATAACAATATACAACAACACAAAAACTTAGTAAAATTTGCTAAAACTAAGAGAGAAGACTTCTCAAGAAACCTTAGTCAAATTCACAAAAGATCAAAATTGAATTTTAAGTGAAAGTTGAAATTTTAAATCTCATGGAAGTTAAAAATTGTATCTTATGAGGAAGACAACACAAACAGAGAACATCAACTCAATAAAACAAAATCATCGGAGAAGACTTCTTATGAAGTCTTCTACAAGTCTTCTATGAGGAAGATTTACAGAAGACTTCTCTGTTTAGGTAGAAACATTATTAAACATCAATGTTTGTAACTTCATCATTATCACCAATTAAGTTATAATTTCGACTCAGTAGTCCCAATATTGACTAATAAACATGAATTAGCAAGAAGATATTAAAAATTCATTTTAATTTTGGATAAATTTGAATTTTAATAAAGATTTACGTAGAAAACTTCTTTTGAAGTCATCCACGGAAGACTTCAAAAGAAGTCTACTCTACTCTGGGTAGACTTCAAAAGAAGTCTTCTATTTAGGTCATTTTTGCAATTGCAAATTTACGAAGGAAGACTTCTTAAGAAGTCTACTCTACAGAAGACATCTTCGGAAGTTTTCTTTTGTAAATATTGGTTTACTTTTGAAATTGAAATTTTTTCGAAATTCTCAGAGAAGACTTGTTTGGAAGTTTTCTCGGATAAATAGGTTACTTTTGAATTTGACCGAAGTTAATCAGAATTTTGACTTATTGTAGAAGACTTCTAGGGAAGTCTACCTAGAGAATACTTCAAAAGAAGTCTTCTCTAAGTCTTTCGGAAGTCTTCTCAATGTCGCAAGAAGTCTGCTGGGTTACTTTTGCAATTGACTATATTTGACTTTTCGAGAGAAGACTTCTTTAGAAGTCTTCCGTCGGATGATTTCTCTAGAAGTCTTCTCTCGCGAGCAAATGTTTGACCAAAACCCAGAATTAAACTCGAGAAGACTTATAAATTAAATGTTTTACTATTATTTTTCAATTGCAAAAGTAACTCACGCAGACATCTTCCGGCATTGAGAAGACTTAGGGAAGACTTTCAGAAGACTTCTATAGAAGTTTTCTCGAGGAAGACTTCCTTAGAAATCTTCTACAAAAAGTCAAATTTCTGACCAACTTCGGTCAAATTTAAAAGTAACATGTTTATCCGAGAAGACTTCTAAAGAAGTTTTCTCTGGGAATTTCGAATTTTTTTGTTTACAAAGGAAATTCAGAAGACTTCTAAGGAAGTCTTCTATTAAAACACACAAAAGGTCAATTGCAAAAGTAACCTATGCATTGACCAGAAGACTTCTAAAGAAGTCTTCTTCGTCGA
>NC_027752.1:24593564-24611404 GCF_000695525.1 Brassica oleracea var. oleracea
TCCAATCACCCAGAACTTCACCACAACAGCTACCTACTCGTTAATCACCAAGAATTTTGAGCTTATGAATCTTACATAATTTGTAATCAAAATCTTCAGTTTTTTTTATGAATTTTGAGAGAAAGCGTAAGATATGTGGTTTGTGTGGATAGGAAATGGGAAAGGATGAGAAAAAAATCGAAACTTTAGGGCATTAACACTCTCAATTTGGTAGTTCATGGTGGTTGACGTATTGATGTCAATGGCAAAGTTGTAAATATTTGGTGGAAGATAAGGATGGTAAGGTAAAAGCATTATTTTCGAAAAAAAAAGCAATGACATTTTCGTGAATAACTAGAACTTCTAGGGTGAATAGGACAAAACAAAGTTTCAAAAAAAGCATAGGTTATTTTTAGGGTTGACTTGAAATTTTGAGTCATTTTTGAAAGAACCCCTAAAATTAACGTCATTGATGAAGATTTTTGGGAGATTTCACCTAACGTATAGTTGGAGGCAATATAATAGAAATATGTGATGATTTCAAATAAATAATGTATGTCTAAATTTTTTAAGATGGTTATGCCTGTATATGCGGGCACAACACATGGTTTATTTATTATTTGAGAATATGTTAATCAATAGGTAAGAGTATTATATTTACAACATATTTTAAAACTATAATATATATTATTTTCTGTTAAAATTAATATATATTTCCCCGATTTTATTTATTTTTTTATTGGTCATACACTGAATAGTATATGCATGATATTAATACAAAATGTTAAATATAAAAAATGCATCAATATAAATTTTTATTTGATTTTCTCCTTTTAGTTAAAAGTCTCTAGAAAGTTAGAATTACAAGTAATATATTATTTAATTCTAGATGATGTATATAGTATAACATATTTATTCTTAAAATTTTCATAATACATTGATTAAAATTCTTGTGCTAAATATTTTTTTAGTCAAAATAAACTAATTAACAATTATTTCAAGCATATTTCACCATTTTAATTTGACTCATTTATACATATATATTGATTAAACTATTTTTGTCATCAATTTTTTTTTACCAATCAAATTTGTTATATTTTATAGCTATTTTTCTTTAAGTATTAGATTTCAACTAACTAGTTTAAAAATATAGAAAATAGTATATATTTATGTCACATTACTTTTACAATTACAGTAGAAACTCAATAAATTAATAATGTTGAAACTATAGTATTATATTAATTTATAGAGTTATTAATTTATAAAAATTTCTTTTTATATTCTATTTTTGGAATACATTTTTATGATAAGAAAAATGGTTGATTTCACTTTTTATGTTCATTAAATTTTATAAATTTATCTTTCATATCAATTTTATTATATTATTAATATATATGATATATATATATATATATATCATACAATTTAAATGTGTGTTATAGAGATAATTTTATTAAATAATATCAAATATTATGAAATTTCAAGAAAAGGTAAAAATAAAATTTACTGACAATATTAAAAAACAACAAAATACTTTATTTATACTTAGATAAACTATGTATATATAAATTATTAATTTATGATTTTAAAGGGATTATATATTTACAAGAAATTTTCTAAAAAAGAATTATGATCTCATTACCTTATTGAATTATATCATATTTTGAATCAGGTTTGGAACAGATGAAATTATTAATTTATCATGTTTTTTTATTTATGTAGCTTTTAATGTATAAGTTATTTTATGTATGTGTGTGTTTAAATGGTTTCTTTCATCTACAAGAATTTTGCTATCAGCAGCATCCCTAACCCTAGCAGCCGCCTGAGAGAGAAAAAAAAAAGAGATTTCCGATTGGCCCTCTCCGGCATCCGGCGAGCCTCGTCGGTGCCGTGAGAGGGTAGTTACTGTCTTATAGTAGGTTCTTCTGTTCGATCTGAGGTGTTTCGGCGGTTATGAGATGGTGAGTGATGGTTTGTTTCCGTCGAAGACCCAGTGATGCGTTTGTTGGTTTGAACAGATCCGGATCTTCTTTCTGGTGCGCGGTGCAGTACTAAGTCGGCTCTGATCTAGGGTGTTAATTCTTCCATCGGATTTGTTGAAGCTTTGCTCAGGCATGTCTCTTTGGATCCTCGTTGTCGTCAATCAACCTCGCTCCTGTTCCATTTGCTTCAATGGTTGAAGCGGTTCTATGCGGCGCTTTATTCCTCCTTTTGAATGAGTCCGGTTTGGGTAAGGGGTTCTCTTCGATCCCATGGGTTTAGCTACTCTGCTTTGATTTTTCTCAAGCTACAGGTTAGTTCAGTATTGTGTGGTTCTTTTTTGAACTGTCTTGTTTCTAGCTTCTGGCTTCTTTAAATCTCTTGGATGATGGCTTCTCTTCGATCAACTACAAGGGTGGAATTGGTTTGGCTTCAGCTCTGTATGATTTACCTAGTGAAGGTGTTGTGCTCCTGGGGGAGCGACGGTTTTGTCATTATTTCCGGATCCTTATGGAGCAACGGTTTGTGTCGATTTGCTTCTACCGCAATTTTTTCGAAGCAGGTTTTTTTTCTTCTTCTTAGCTTAACAAACTAATGCTACTGTTAGGCCATCGTAGTTCAAAATTGGTGGAATTGATCTTATAGATACGGATCTCCAGCTGGTTTCTTCTCAAGCTGCTACTGTGGATATTAGAAGAACCAAGCTGTTTGAAAAGTTCGTTTATGCTTTAATAGTTTGTCCCCTAATCTTGGATCTTTGATGGCAAACATGCTACATAAAGCTTCCTTCTTTCATGCCGGAGAAAGGAGCTAAGCTCATCTGATGATTAGAGTTTAGAGCATATATCTCTCGATAAAAATGGTGTTGCTACGAGCATTGCTATCAGCGTTACGCGGGTTCATCGCTACCAATCTTATCTTGCGACTTGGGTCCCCACTAGCTACTAATCCACTATCCGAACAGAGGCTGTCAATGGAGTCTCCATGACTGGTTGACGAGCCTCTAGCATGTTTCCTTTGTTTATGCTTTGTTTGGGCACCTACTGGTGTTCTTTATTTTCTGTTTTTTTCTTCTTTTTATTTTGGTAACATGTTCCTCCCAATCCTCTGTTAATGAGGTATGTGTTGTTAGGGAGGCAGTTTGTTCTTTCTAAACTTCACATTATAAAATACCAGTGTTAAAAAAAAAAGAAGAATTTTGCTATCATTTCCGAAGGTAAACCACCGCAGAAAGACACTTTTGTCAAGCAAGTCAATCATTTTCTTCGATTTCAGATTAAATCACTATGAACTACTTAGCCCACATATCGACATCCTACTACCCGAAAATCTCTCTGATCTCTAACACCTTTCTATTTCTCATATTCTCCGGAAGATATACCATTGTTTATCATTAGGGTTGGTTCAGAATACTATGCTCCTATCATGCGTCATGCCGGCTCCGTGCAATGGAGGTTTTCTTCTAGCGTGAAACCCCTACAATGATGTTAGGTAGAATGACTGCAGTTGTGGCCGTCCTCTATGGAAAAATATATGTAATGGGAGGTTGCAGGGCAGATGAATCTACGCATTGGTCAGAGGGTTTCGATACTAAGATCAGAATTGGGAATCTTTACCTGACCCTGGCCCTGAGCCCCCCTTCTCTAAAATCAAAGCAATAGACGTGGTAGAGAGAAGTATATGTTATATAAGCAATGAGCATGACTATGGTTATTATCCGAATGCAGGTAAATAGGATGTTACAGGAAAAAAAAAAGATTGGTGATGTGTGACAGAGAATATAAGGTATTGTTTAGTTGAGTAAAGATTCTTCAGGTTTGTCGTTCTCACGATTCCCAGTTCATACGGTTTCTTCCGTACTCGACTGACTTAGTTTTGGTCAAATAAAAATGTAATCATACTCGGTAATTGCCAAAAACGTCGTTTTTAGTATTCTTAAAGCTAATAGCTTTCTTTGTATTCAACAAAATACCAGATAGCCTACTAATGTACACAACTTTCACTTCAATGAAGTAAAGATAAGTAAGGATGAACAAAGACATAGAGAAGCCATCCTAAATCCCAAGTTAAAAAGTTCACTCTATGGCTTCAGATCAATTAGGAGTATAGACTAAACACAACTTGGTAATAACAAGCAATAGTCTAAAGATATAACCATAGTATACCTGACCAATGATCTCTCTATTACAAGTCTGAAAAAATCTTCATCAACCACTTAAACTTCTAGTGCTTCGTTTCCTCCACAAAGTTACAGTCTTGGGGAGACTTTTAAGTAGGTTTTGATGCTTCGGACAGAGCTTGGAAGACTCTTTGTTGGGTCATATCCTCGACAATCAAAACTTTATCTCGACACTTGGATCCTGAACCCAATGAAACTTGTCTTCTTTTCACCCCCAACACCTGTTTCACATAACATGTCAGAATAAGAACGTGACTGAGAAACCCCAAACAATTACATCACAAAATTAAACTATGTGAGTAGTGACTAATCCATGATTCAGCTATATAACGAAAGCTGAAAACTTTTTATGCGAAGAAGAAACGAGAGAGAGATTTACAGAGCTCATGTACTCGAGAAGTGCAGCGTTAGCCTCACCATCCCTTGCCGGAGCATCGATCTGAACGCCCACCGCTTCGTCGCTCACATCTCCAGACCAAACCGAGTTAACCAAATCAGTAAATGTCTCAAAATCGCTTTGCACAAAAGAAAGCAAAATTACCGGTGATGGAGGCAGATTTGGAACCAGGCTTCGCGTGGATGGTGATGGCGACGGAGGAAGGCGTAAGGAGGCGCAAACATGCCGGAAAGCTCGAAGTGTTATCGGCGGTGGGTTTTACCGTCGTTGATGCGGCCGAATTGCTCTTCTTTCCTCTCTTCGTCGGAGCCATGTTTTTTTATCCGGCGAAGGAGGCTTCCTTTCTTAATCGGTGGAATCTTGTGTTTTTATTTCATAGGCTTTTTAGAAGGTCCATTGGGCTTTGGATTTGACGACGGAATCATTATTTTTATAACATTTATTTCTTCTTCTTTTTCGGTTAAATGTTAAATATTATACCAAGTTGTGACAGAAATTACAAAGAAAACTACGGAAATTAAACTAAACATCAAAACTTAATACAGAAAAAAAAGATTCAACTGGCAACGGGAATTCAAACTTTGATTACAAACATGATTTGAACAAAATGATCTACATCTGACTAAACATCTTTAGCTTTGCTCGACCACCTCTAAACCGGCGCATTCCGCTAAATAGTTCAGTTATCCTTGGACTATCAATCCCCGTTCTCAACCGTTGATAGAAAGCATTCGAGGGTGGCGTTCACCAAGTTTCCTTGGTTGCCGGTTCATCTTATGCCATCAACAGATTAGCTGGATCTTGATGATCTCCTCACGCTCGCAATCTCAGCTGACACTAAGCGCATAGTTGAGTGAATAGACCCGAGAGTTCATACCTGAAAAAACCGGACTGGACGCCATGGCGTGAGCACTCAACACCTAACAAGACCGGTTGAACTATAGCTGCCTTTTCTCGTCGAAGCGGTACCTGTACCTGCAGTAAGAAGAAAGAAGGCATACTACCGAAGCTTGCAAGGACAAATTCCGATAATGGGAAGAACAACACTCCAAGTGCGTCGCCACGGACAGAGATGAAGACTCCGGAGACTCACGAAGCACCACTAATGTCCTCGCACTCCACCTCTTAGAACAAGAGGGAGGTTCTTCACTCAAAACCGTAGCCAACGGTGCGACGTTGGCCACACTAACCATGAAGAACAATACCCAAGAGCTCTTCACCTAGGGCGTGCACTCCCAGAGAAGAGAAACCACCAAACAAGGCCATGAACTGAAAGGCGAAGACCGGAGCAAAGTACCAAGAAGTGACGCCAAAGCGCAGACAACTCCACGCGCCACCAAGCCTGCTACTTTACACGCACCGTCGGATACTTCAAACGACACTGCCGGAGGAAGCGAGACCGACGCACGCCTTGAAGGTAAACTACCGTCAAAGTCCGAACTGAGCGGAGTAGAAAGACTCCTCCTGCACCGAGACACCAAGGCGGAGGAGACAGAGCCGACACCACCGCACCACACAGACAATGATCCGAACAGATCTGTGTCAAGGGAGCCGATTCAGAGAAGCACGCGCCAGCAAGCTCCGGCTAGATCCAGATCGAGCAAAGAGGAAAAACGTCAATCTGAATCAAACCACCGTAAAAGCCGACCTCGCCACATCCTGACCACCTTAGCCTCACCGCCACTCCGGAGGAAGCCGACCACCTGACAGAGCCATCACCAGCGTCCCGGATCTGAAGATCTGATGGTGGATCGACTCTTAGAGTCTTAGCATATCGGACAAAGAGATTTGAGGAGCTTAAGAGGCAAAAAAAAACGAGATAAGGGGGAGAGGGGCCACCGGCAACGGCTCTGACACCGCTACCGGAGGAAAACAGAGTTGCCGGTCAGTTTTGGTTGAGAGAGAAAGGGCGAGTTTTGTTTTAGTTAAAATCTCTTTCAAAGATTCCGTTTTTTCGGAAGGAAGGAAGAAGATCGAGTGGAGCAGGAGAGATTTTTTTATGACAGAGAGCTAGCTAGCTCACACGGGAGAGAAAGAACATCAGAGTTGTTGTCGGAAAGAGATGATCCATTTATTTCTTGATCTTTGATCCGAAGCATCAAATTAAATACTGATCAATGAAAAAAACAGGAAGAAAAAAAACTAAAAGCATCAACATTATTATTTTTTTTAAAGGTATCTCGCGTATGTTTCTAAAAAAAACATTTTTTTAACACACTTCAATCCTTGAGATAGAGAGAGAAAGTGGTATTTTCAACTTTTGATTTTCTCGGAAAATATGGATCTCATTTTCCGTTACGGATAATAAACTTGTGAGTAGTTCGGATTTCACTTTCGACCTCAGATCTACTTTTCGATCAAAATTTTATGTCCTTACCCTTCTTCTTCTTATCATCTCTAACTATTGTAATGTTTCACAATCAGTTTTTATCCATCTGGTTCATACGTGTTCGTTCAACCAAAAGGAAGATTACCATTTTAAAAATATCTTTTAGGTTTGATTTAACTCAGATTTTGGGTTTAGCTTTGTTTATCTCAGCTCAGAATTTGTCAGTTTAGAGTTTTTCCATACAAGAAAAATTTATAACGTTCTGCGCACTAATCTTCTAAATCTCTTTCAGTGTTTCATATCTGGCAGTTTATCAAAGCATTATATTGAACTGGATGGTAGAAACAGAGAAAGGAGCATGCAAGTGGTTCTTGGTGTCAAATGGATTGATCAACAAACTTGTTTACAGCGGAGCCAAGGAATTTCAAGTCGGTGTAGTCCTGGTGACAGGTGTAGTCCTGGCGACGTTTCATCTGGTTAATTTTCCAAAAAGCTGTTTTCTCAGAAGATACATTGACAATATGGTTTTCACCTATTACAAAAAAAAAAAAAAAAAATTTATTGGCATTGTTACAAAGAGATGCTGGTGGGCTTATCACGTCTTTTCAATTATTTCGATTATTTCATTTTCAATCCCGATGAATTCACGTCTTTTCAATTATTTCATTTTCATTATGATAAATGTTGAACAACTTTTAAATTATGTTTATACACGGATTGCAACATAATTACTTTTCCTCAAACCAATGAGTAACTAAGACCATGCGCAACGGTGAGAGTCATTGGAGTTCTTAGTGACAAAGGCATTTCGGATTAATCTTAGATATTTTGGATTTTAAAAAAAAAAAAAAAAAAAAAAAAAAAAACTCTACAGCTCAACTGTTCGGATGATCATTTCCTTTTGTAACCAGACTTTTTGTATTCTAATTCATAGGAATGCACAGATGGCAAGTGGAGCTTCAGTAGAGTTGCACAATACTTCCGAAACAGTTAGAGATTCTCTATTTTTCCCTGAACCCTACTTGAGTCTGAAGGCATGGACATGTAAACAGACTAAGAGAGAGTTATGTGTATTTATGTTGGAGACCCACATATTCAGAAGCAAGAGCTGTAAAATTAAGATCCAATGTTTTTATAGTATTCGTATCAAAGTACGCTCTTTATTCTTTGCTTATGTCACTACAGATAAAATCTTGGTCTGGACCATCTGCTACTAAGTCTGAGAACCTGTTTTCCGAGTCTAAGAATTCAAGACCTAGACACGGCCGCCACCTCTTTGTTGATGGCCCTTCGACTTTGTAATCAATAGAGGCTAAGAAAGCCATGGTTCCTGACAAACTCGCTGAGCTTTGGGTCGTTGACCCTGAGAGATCTAAAAGGTTTCATCTTTAATCTGTCTTTGCACTTTCTCCAAGTAGTTATTCAAGGTTTGTTACGGTGGGGTGATGAATCAGACTCCATAACCTCTTTGTTCTAGAGACATAAGTATTCTGCAGACTAATGTTTCTCATTTAGTTTAGTTTTTATGTCTATATTGGAAATGGTACTCCCGGGATAAAGATATTTTCTGCTCTTTCATTATAACCATGAGTTTTGATAACATAATTTCCCCCATAGTTGTGACTATGAATTACTGTCTTTTTCTTGCAAACGATCATGGCTGGTTGATAGTAACGGCACTGCAACCAAAATAACGAGTGCATCGAGTCAGAATGACCCGCACCAAGTCGTGTGGAACGGCAATCCTACAAAACTTTGTCCCAACTGTCATCACGTCATTGACAACAGTTACGTACGGTTTGCTATTTCTTCACTTTATTTTCATGTCAATTCTCTTGATGTTACATTTATGTGTACAATGTATTTGTCAACACGAGTTTTGTACTTTTTCCAGGAAGTTGATGACTGGCCAGGCTTGCCTCAAGGTGTGAAATTCGATCCCTCTGATCCAGAGATCATCTGCCATTTGCTTGCAAAATCTGGATTGTTGGGTTTAAGCTCCCACCCTTTCATTAATGAGTTCATCACAACTGTCAATCAAGATGATGGAATCTGTTACGCACATCCTAAAAACTTACCAGTCTAGCCATTTCAGTGATCGTACCAGTTCTTCCAAGTTTTATCTTAATCCGATTTTTTTTTTAAAACAAATCGAGGCCTTAAGCACGACGGGACTGCGTCCCACTTTTCAATAGAGCTATCAAAACTTACAGCGCATGAACTAACCAGTTGTATTGGATGGTGCGTTTAGTCACTGCCATGGTATGTTTCATGCGAACCTTTTCTTGGGGCTTGAGGTTGTTATATATGAATGGACTTGTGATCTTTAATTTTGTTGGTATGTAGGTATCCAGTACATGTTGGTCCAACACTACAAAACGTTGATGCCTGCTTTTTAACTTTCCACTCTCTCCAACAACACCTCTTCTCTTTTTCTGCTTACTGCTAGAACCTTATCTCCAGAGTGTCGTTGTGTTTATCTTTTCGTACTCCATTTCTTGAAGGAAAGTGAACGGTGTGCAAAACATGCCTTTAATGTCGATGGAGAAGTCTCACGAGGAAGAGCATTCGCACATTTTCTTTCAGGTGGTTATGTTTGACGTTTCAGTAAGTACAAGTATGCTCAGCTAATGATTGCTAGCCGAATGAGTTATTCATTCATTGTTGTGCAGTTTTTTGCCTCATGTTTTAGTACTTTTTCATGAGCGAAGTGGCCTCAATATTTACAGTTCATAAGGGCAGCTAGATTTAACACCGAAGTGATATTGAATGACAAGGTATCATAGCGAATCATTAGTCTTTCACAAGTATCTCATCATTTAAATCATTATACGTCTGCCATCATCAACCCATTAATAAAATGACTAAACATGCCCACAAATCATAAAAAAATATTTTACAAGCCAGAGTAGCTTATAAAATACAAATCCATTGCTAGAGAAATATAAGAGTAGTGAGGGGATCGTCTAACAACAACACGTCTCCATCCTGCATAGCTAAACAAGAACAAGGTGTGTTAAACATTGGAAGTTTTGTTTTTCATGAAATTGATTTGTAAAATTTGTAAAAAATGTAACGCCAACGCAGCCGGTGTGTGAAGCTGGCCATGGTTACATGACACCAAAGTTACCAGCATCGGCACACCAATGGAAATAATCCCCAAAAGTAAGGCCAAGTTAGCCCGCCAAATGAGCAAGCACTTACGACAAGCTAATTAACATTCACGCAATCAAGAGGTGAGTTCTCATTTCTAAAAAAATCAACTCACCACACCATCGACCCTACACTTACTCACCTGTTGTTTTCTTTTTAAAAACACTGCTGTAGACCAAAAGATAACTAGCAAAACATCAGAAATGGTTCGCAACGAAGGTATGCTATATTTTAATCAAATAGAAAACAAATTCATTTGAAGCATCTTATTACTTATCAACTCATCACACCATCTATCCTACACGTACATGTTTGTTTTCATTTGAAGCCACACCGTTTACATAAAAAATAAATAAAAATTATTATCTGTCTACTTTTATTAGTATATAAATAAATCATTGACTAAACTAAACTACATTTCATGATATGATATGAACAATTCAATCACATGTTATTAAACAATATAATTCAACTCTTTGGCATAACACAATTAGCAACTCTATTCTCAATAAAAATAATACTCCCTCTGTTCCTGAAAGTAAGATTTTATAGAGTATGCACGCTTATTAAGAATTTAATAAATGTTTATAATTTAATTTATTTTTTACTTTATTATACACTTTCCAATAACTTTCCATCAATGAAATTTAATCAATTCAAATATTCTCAATTAATGTTCCTCAAAAGTATAAAAAAATACCTTAACAATATGGAAAATCTATCTTTGTGGAACAAGAAAAAAATCTAAAACATCTTGCTTTCGGGAACGGAGGTAGTAATATATAACAACAAAAATTCATAATAAAATTATACAAACAGTAAAATTTCCGCGCGAAGCGCGGACAAACCACTAGTAACTCAATAAAACAATAACTCATTGCATTTATGGACCCCAAATCTAGTGATAAAGTTATAGACTAGTTGTAAATGCTCCAATAAAAATTGATTGTCTCCGA
Source organism: Brassica oleracea var. oleracea (assembly GCF_000695525.1). Lineage (NCBI taxonomy): Eukaryota > Viridiplantae > Streptophyta > Magnoliopsida > Brassicales > Brassicaceae > Brassica > Brassica oleracea. Next base: position 24,604,538 of record NC_027752.1, read on the forward strand.
ATGACTACATCAAATTGCTAATTAGTCTAAGGCACACATTAACTATGATTCCTGTGTTAGTTCCAAGTATATAAGGATCTTCATAAATGAAAAGGTGGCCAAACTGAATAAACAAAGGATTTTGAATGATCCGTAAATGAAATATTAAACATGACAAAGAAAAAAATTCATGTACATGTGAAAATGAAAATATTTCAATAAGTCATGTCATGTGTGGAAGAAAAAAAACATAAGAAAATTGACTTTGGTAATATGTTTTCATGAGTAGCAGTAAATATGTGGAATGTGAAAACAAAATTATAAACATAGTTTAGTGTCAAATTAGAAATAAGCAATATACAAATAGTTAAAATCTCTTAAAAAGAGATAAAATCTGCATCAGCATTCTCTAACCAGAGAAAAATAATTGAGCTTTTGTGCAAAATAAAGTTGAAAATGAAACTAATTATGAAGGGAGTCATATATCAAAAATATTTTTTGCGCCGAGTACGAAAAAAATATATCAAAAAATTAATTTAATTTATTTTAAAATTATCATATAGGTTTGTTCTTAAGATATCATATTTAAAATAATAAGTAGAAATATTGATCTCTTTCTTAATTATAAAATATGATTTCATATGAAAAAAAGAAAGTCATAATAGTATTTTTGTTTTATAAAAAGACATCAATAAGTCATATGTACATGTATGTATAGTACATATGTTTAGAAAACTGTATGTGAAGAGATTTGGTCTCAAGTCAAAATAAACAAAAAAAATCTTTTATGTCAAAAAAGAACCAATGAACCAAAAGTACACTAACCCTAAATATTATAAAAAACTAAACAAGATTATTTGTTACTGCACTCAACTTCTATAGATGATACACATGATTGGAATGCATAATATGAAAATTTTGCTTCCATGGAGAGGAATATGATAATTTGGGTGATTGTACTCTCTTTCTTTTCTATGGTGTTTATACCACTAGTTTTTTCTAAAATTTTAACAAGATAACGAACATGCAAATTATAGACAACTACGGGGGTATTATAACTATAAAAATAAAAACTGTACCACCATTCTAAAGCCATTTTCATACAATAATGACATCAAAAATTAAAGAGAACGATTATGATTAGTTATCAGAAAACATTTAGAAGAATGATAATCTAAGTGTTCTACAAATTTATCTTAGTGAAGATTTCACATACATATTTACCAAGGATTTTCTGGTTACTATTTCGAGCAGTTAGATCATTATATTGTATTGTCATCTCAAAGATCTCGAGTGATGTACTTATGAGAAGAAGTTATATCATTATATTGGATTACGCCATTTCAAAGCTGGTACTCAAATTACTAATTTTTAAATTTTAAAAAATTTCATAAGAACGAATGAATATAATTGAACTTGTAATACATTTACTAGGAAAAATATGTTTATTCATCTGGAGAATATGAGATTTTCCATTTCGAATAGAAGATATAGATTTTATCTTGCCAAATAAAGGTGAAAGCACAAGAGATTAAGTATTTGATGGAGAAAATAGATAACATTGAAGTAAGATACACTTGTTTAACAAAAAATGATAATAACTGAATAATAATACAAGGTTAATTAAGAAGAATAGTTGAAATAAAAAAGCATTCATAGAAAAATCATGGAAATAACCCACAAATCATATCAACGTATACTAAGTGGGGGGGGGGGGGGGATTTTTATTTTAATGGATTTGATTATTCGATCTAAATCTAGTGTTATTGGTTCTATGATTTTCAAATATGTATTAAAATTATGTGTTATTGGTTTAATGATTCATAAATTCTATATCAAGTGCTATTCAATCGTACGGATTTACTAATAAATTTGATTTTATAATGGATTTGAATGAATTTTTTTGGTTTTTTTTGTTAAAAATACAAAGACTCAAATCCGAGGGAAAACCTCTGGATTTGTAAATACTAATCCGAAAAAGTTTAAAAATTTGTATATTTTACTTGAATTTATAAATACTACATGGATTTCTAAATCAGTCAAAATATATAAACCAATAACACCTCCTAAAGATATTTTACAAAAAAAAACAGAATTTAAAATATGAAACCAGCCCCAATGCCGTCAAAAAGCTTTAAAAGAACCACAAAATGCACAAAGAACTGATAGCAAAGAAATCTTTTATTGATGTAAGGAATGAGAAAGAAGAGATAGTAAAAGAGTTTGAAAGTATTGATTATTGGCTTCTTTGCCTTCATGTGCCATCATAATTAATAGACTACCTCCACTTTTAGAAACTAATTTCTATTTCGATTTTTTCCCTGCTCCTACATCTCCAGCTTGTCTGTAACTTTGTAAAACTGTATGAAATTTCACCTTCTTTTACTGTTCGTTGCAGCATGCATGTAGCTGTGTCAGTTATCTCTCCTACCTATTCTCTACTAGACCGCTCTCTCATCATCTCTCCTACTTGTTTATCATCTTTCTCTTCTGATTTTATTTCTTTTCCCTTCACTTACGAAACACATCCTCTCTAGTTATTATACAAAACTCTATCGTTCTACATCCATTTCACTTTTATTTTTCACCATCTATTTAATATGTAGCTTTAAATCTCCTTACCGATTGGCATTTTCTGGCGATTTTAAAGACACTGCAATGTTGATTTCCTAAGTCGGTGGTGAAATTAAAATACAAGGTACACTATTTTAATTTCTATTGTTTTTTGTTTTTTTTTTTGTTTTTAAATCAAAACATCTTTATAGTCGAAATAAATGGAGGAGAACGGCATCTCAGATTTGTTTGAAATCTTTCTTGCACTACTTTTTCATATTATGTTCTTGATCTACCCGCCGTGAAAAAGATTTTTACCAAACTTGATTAGAACTAGGTGAAAGTTGCGCCAGGTCTAGGGTCGAAGCAGTTGATGAAGTCGCTTCCTAGTATTGGGACGCTGTTAAAGAGTGAAGCTGAAGACAGAGAGGAGACGAGTGAGTTCGTGATGTTATTTTTTGTTCAAAGCTCTATGTAAAACGAGAATGACGAAGAAAAATACTTTAACGGCTGAGTTCTTGAAGTTGTTTTCCGATGTGGATAACTTCTATGTTAGTCATTATTATATCGATTATTTGATATTATTTAGATTTCAACAAAATTTATGCCTTATTTCAATATTGGGGATACATGTTTTTATAGTTGTTACAGACATGTACCCCAAATTGTAAATGGTTGAAAGTTGTCAAATGGTTATATACATAATTTGTTAGCTGATACATTGTTAGGGACATGTTTTATTAGATGATATTTGATTTATTATTTGATACATATTTTATTAGCTGATACACGACGTAAGAGTAAAGATTTATTATTCGCTAGTATGTATGCTATTGATTCTTTTAACATCAAACAAATAATTAATTTGTTAACAAAACATATAGCTGTTACATGGTTTCTTAGATGTTACATAGTTTGGATATATGACATGTTAGATGATACAATATTTTGGGTACACGGTTTGTTAATTGATAAGTTAGTTATTATCTGATACATATTTTGTTTGCTGATAAACGATGTATGACTAAAGATCTATTATTCACTAGTATGTATGTTATTGATTCTTTTAACATTAGAAAAATAATTATAACTTGTTAACAAAACATGTAATTATTACATGGTTTCTTAGATGTTACATGGTTTGGATGCATGACCTGTAATATGATACATTTTTTTGGGTACATGGTTTGTTAGTTGATAAGGGAGTTGTTATCTGATACTTGATTTGTTATCTGATATATGATTTTGATGCCAAAATTGAACATTTATTATTATGTATGTTATCTTGTAACTCTAATTTTAGAGCCCCAAAATTTTGATGATCTTCTCTTCTGTATCTCGTTTTTGGCCACCATTTTTCGAGATTTGAATCTTTTTTTCTCAATATTTGGATCTTTTAGCAATATTTTTTGAGCCCCAAACTTTTGATGAATCGTTTTGGCCATCATTTCTCTAAAATTAGAGTTAAAAGAGGTTAGACTTTTAGGATGAGTTTATATGGAAGTTTCGATTTGTCAATCAAACTGAATAAATTTGAAAATGAAAATTGTATCATGGAGAAGAAGAAGAAAGAAATTAAGTGTTTTACGGTAGAAAAATGCAGGTGAAAAAAAATGAAGAAAGAAAAAATGAAAAATAAGCTACATGTTTGCCTTTGTGTAAAACGAAAAAGAAGCAACATGTAAAAAAAAAAGAAGAAGTAAAAGAAAAAAAATGAGGCTGGAGGAAAGAGAATATTAGAAGAAAGAAAATACCACAGGGAAGAAAGCGTTAGAGGAATGAAATAATAGCACTCTGACTTCTCTACAACTCTGCAACGAACCGAACGTTGTGCCAGACGAAGAAGGGTGCTTTCGTCCAATGTCAAAAAAATTGTGTGTCTTGGGCCTCGGCTGTCACTCAGAGTGTAAATCTCCAAAAAATTTTTTTTTTGATAATACAGGTAATCCGGACATCCCGGAGGGAATCCGACTAGCGCCTAAGTACACCTCCGCAGAAGGCATCCTGGAGGGCCGTCTTTTTCACCCTATTTTAATCGACGGTAGCCAGCAGGATTCGAACCCGGGTAAATCTCCAATTTGAGCATTTGTGGGTAATCCACTAAATTACCTTTGAAAGTAAGGTTATAGAACAAAATAGGAAAATATAAATACTCTCTACATTTATTGTATGAAAGAGAATAGGAAAACGACATGATGATTATTTCAAGGACACCCATCGATGAAAATTAGAGATTGTTGATTTCAGTTTAGTGAATACAAGTATAATATATAATCAAATTAAAGAAGATTATCCAATATTGGTGATATCATGGATAAGAGAATTATCAAAAATAATTGCAAAAATAAAAAATGTGAGTCTAAAGACTGCGATGAAATATTCACTTGATAAACATATATATGATATTGTAGTTTTCAAACTGTTATGATAAAATAAAAATTTATAATGGAAAAGTGATATGAATCTAAGATAAAGAGACTTGTGATATAATATGAAAAGAACTTGTAATTCTTGAAATATCAATTGATAAATCATAAAAGGCAATAGAGTTTAGAAGTTATGAAGATTCAACATGAACTTTATAATAATAAGTGTTATGTATCTAAGTCAAAGGATGTTTTTAAAATATAATACTATGATTGGACATGAACTTTATATTATAAAATATATATAAAAATAACTCACAAAAATGTTTTTAAACGAACGTAATTTATTTAATTTATCTAGATTTAAAATGTATAAAGTACTTAGTATTTCTTACTATTTTATTTAAAATTATTCTTAAAAAAGCTTATTTTGTATATTTTATTTAATTTATCTAGATTTTCAAATCAGCAACATATATTATGTGATTGAATTATATATGCATATATTTTGAGAAGTAAAATACTTGAAAATTATCTCTTACAAAAGTTTATGTCAATTTATATGTGCAATTGTCACATTGTCTTTTCATTTGACAATTTTATTTGACTTAGATATACAACATTTTATTCTTGTAAGATTTTTGTAATCCACATGCATTTATACATTTAAGTAGTAAAATCTAAAAATAGTTACACATGTAATATAGCTGAAGCAAGGATACGACCAACTTTTCAAAAAAGTAGGTCGCTCTATTGTTTTCTTGGGGGATCCAATTAAACAAGATTGATTCGAAACAAATAAAAATGATATAAGTCCACCACAATATCATACAATTTCAAGGATACACTATCTGTGTTAATCGAGTTGATTATCTATTGAGAGTCTGATTCACATTGAAAGTTGCCGACCCATCTCCTTGGCCTTGTCCACCACCTCACAAAGTGCCAATCCCTCTGTGACTAACGGCGTACGAAAATATGGGAAGCTTGTTGAGAACTTGAGCTGAGTACTATGCTTTTTCAAAGTCCATCTAAACATGCAAATTGTGAATCTCTGTGCCAGGCCGCATCTGATTTGATTGCGGTAGTATCTAGGCACTCTTGTCTCAAGATTTCTATTCTTCTAGTCAATCGAGTTTTCATCGGTTTTCCGCCCAACCACTCTCTTGCTGCTTAAACGTTTTTGAACAATACCTCCTCTACTCCACTTATTTTCACATTAAACACCATGCTATTGAGAGATGTCTAAATCACCAAAGAATCCATGGAAACAATTGTCCAGACACAATCGTAGAAGGTGGGAGGCAAGTTTTATCATAGAGATTCATCAATATAGAGCTTAAATATAAAATTTCTCTAGTCTCAACTCCATGCACAAAAAGGGTGCCTCCCAAACATGTTGCGCAAACGGATATTGAAAAAATAGATGAGTTATAACTTAAAGATTACCACAGCATTTGCAGTCTTGATTGACATCATTTCATGAAAAGTTTAACTTTGGACACCATATAAATATTCAAAACACTCTTGGACCAGTAAGAAGATGGGAGTTGCTGGTTATTGTTATGATCAAAGCTAGAATTGACTGCCACCATATAGCCATACTTAGCAGTCTAGTCTCTTGATTTTGTACCATGCCAAAAAATCTATTCGGATCCACACATTGACTAGGTTTAATGCTTAATATTGTGTTTGCTTCTCTGAGAAACATTCTTTAACTTTGTTCTTGTTCAAGAAGACAAAATCTGGAAAAATAGGTCCGCCACAACAACATCACATTCATCTTCTGGTGCTGATCTCATTGGATATGATTTCTGTGAGAAGCTAAGCCAAGAATCTTTTCAGGCTTTGATAGATATTTTGTTACCCACGACTCATCCCATGTTTTTCAGTAACAGGTCTTAACCCACCAAAATTCTCCTCCCACTACAAGAAAACGTGCCCATAACAACGAACATTTACGACGAAA
>NC_027752.1:24611504-24611970 GCF_000695525.1 Brassica oleracea var. oleracea
TGATGATTCTTACCCATGAGTGCAGTGCCATCATCCAAAGGCTTGATATTCCAGAGAAGTTAGAGGATCCAGGAAGCTTTACACTACCTTGTGCTCTTGGACCTATGATATTTGAGAAATGTCTCTGCGATTTGGGAGCTAGTGTCAGCGTGATGCCTTTGTCTGTTGCAAAGAAGCTTGGATTCACTCAGTACAAGAAGTGTAAACTCTCTCTGGTGTTAGCTGATCGTTCAGTGAAGTACCCTGTGGGCATCTTAGAGGACCTACCTGTGAAGATTGGAAGGTATGAGACACCTACAGATTTTGTAGTGCTTGAGATGGGTGAGGAGGCTCAGGACCCATTGATTCTTGGAAGGCCATTCTTAGCTACAGCAGGAGCAATTGTTAAGGTGAAAGAGGGCACGATTGATCTCCATTTGGGTAAAGGGCATGTTCTCCACTTTGACATCAAGGAGAAAATGAAGAA
>NC_027752.1:24614562-24625615 GCF_000695525.1 Brassica oleracea var. oleracea
ATTATTCAACCAAAGACATTTGATGTTTGAGATATGTTAGCAAATGAGCATTCATCTAGACATAGAGCTTGCTTAGAATTGTGTCTAGGCTTAAGGTAGATAGTTTGATTAATCATTTGTCATCCTTAGTTTAAAACTTGATCACCCAAGGTCTAATCTCTATGCCCATGAGTTCTCTTTTCCCTTAGTCAAGAAAGTATCATTCTGTTATTGCTTATTAGTTTTAGTCATAGCTTAAAACTCATCTAAATCATTGGTTGCACTTAGATTAAGTGAATACTTGCATTCTCAGTGCTTTGATATCCCTCAGAACTGGTTCGACAATCACTATACTACAACATTTGTTTTAAGAGCCTTGAAAACTCCTAACATCAGGTACCTACCGGACACAATCAATGTGGGAACCAGCAATACACAGAGGTCAACAGGATGTGAATGCTAAGAAGTAATAAAGATTGTTTTACCTCTGCTCTCTCACCACCAGTTTATCGTTGAGGATCTTTACCATTCTGTAAATTTGTTGTTCTGCGGTAAATTACTATAAATAAAAAGTGAAAAAACTGAATTGGACTCGTCAGTGTTTGTGGCAGTAGATTGTGGATCTCTCTTTTTTCTACATTCAACGTTTTTTTTCTTTTGAACATTGTTTACCGTTGGTGGTGTCCACGTTATTAACATTTGTGAAATACACAATTGTTTTTTTTTCTTACTTTGTAACTTATTTTGATTGATTTTGACTCTTGACATGATATCACTAATGGTGAGACAATTTTAGCAAATAACACTATCCTTTAAATAAACATAACAAATCTTAAATTGAATAATAATTTTTTTTTTGTTTCAAGAAAAGGGAAAAAAATCCCTTGAGATGTTGTTTTGAGACTATTCTTACTATAGAATTAAATAAACTTTCAGTGTTAGAACTTAGAAGAATATTAATTACAGAAACTTCACAAACTATAGAAAAAGGGAGAAAAAAACACACACAGTAGATTGGTTTTTGATATATCAAACAAACAACGTGTGAAGCATAGGGTCAACATTTCTTCACTATGAAAATATAGTACGTATAACTGTATAAGTCTACAACAACTCAGGCATGTGTTATTTGCTTAATTAATACACACTTATACGGTGCATGTGTAAACTGATGCATACATAAATGCAGAGCCATATTATATGATTTTAATTGGTTATACATTAGGATTGTGGTAGATGATGACGATAGACTTGGTGTTGAAATCTTTGACGAACCTCTCTTGTCCTGTCCTAAATGGATTGTTGAGAAGATATTTGATTGGTTCAGGTAATGGCTCATCCTTCATCATCTTCTTCCAATATTCTTCTGCACTTCCTCCTGATCTTCCTTCACTCAGATTCACAAACTATATACCAACAAAATGTAACAAATATTATATATATATATATATATATTAGATGTATAAATCAGATCTTGTTTAGTTAGGGTTTTCATATAAAGAAGAAGTTTTACCAGGAGAAAGCTGAAAAGGACAAAGAAGACGACGACCAAGTCACGTTGTTGCTTCATGTCTTTTTAACTTTTGTTTTGTTGTTCGAGTATTTTGTTGGATCTATGTTAAATCTTCGGGTGTTTGGTTAATATATATACCCTTAAGTTGTTTTTCGGGCAAATCTCCAAAATAGCACATTTATAAGTTTATATCACAAAAATAGCACACAAAAACTAAAATGACAAAAATAGCATTTTATCTTTTGAAAATTTTAATTTTTTTAGTTTTCAAAATTTGAAATCATATCCCCAAAACCTCATTTCTCAACTCTAAACCCTAAACCCTAAACTCTAAACCCTAAACCCTAAACCCTAAACCCTAAACCCTAAATCCTAAACCCCACCCTTTACCTCTAAACCCTAAGTTTGTAACTTTTGATAAAACATTAAGTGCTATTTTTGTGACTTTTGACCTTAAGTGCTAGTTTGCGAACAAAAACTTGATTTAGTGCTATTTTTATCTTTTTCTCTTGTTTTTCTTGATAATAGTGACAATTCCCCTGTGGATCCTCGCATTTTTATCATTTGAAAATCATTTAATATTACTACAGTGATAGGTCAACTTTGTACTCTATGTATTTATAAACAGTAACCTAATTTTTTATGTTTTATCTAAATTTAAGAGATGTGGGCTGCTTGAGTAAGAACACAGACTCTCTATTATAGAGTTTACAAAACTTTATATTTGAAGTTTCGAGATGTTTTTTTCCAAAAGCAAAATTTCAAATTTTATTTCAAAATTATTTGTAATTTACATTATGGTCTTTACATTTGTCAATTAATATTAATCCATAAAATGTTTATAAATAACTAGCACATTTATAAAAATATTATAGTAATATTAATTAATAAAATCTTACACTTAAATACAAAATTATAAACACAAATACATAATTAAATATTAAACTATAAGAAAAATACCACATTATTACATAAAATTATTCGAACAATATTTTAGAAATTCCGGAGCAAATTTACTAGACTATTAGTGTTGTTGTAATATTTAAATTTGTGTAATAATTATGTCTTCATGTATCTTTTAATTTTTTTATTAAGTTTCTTTTTTAATATTCTTGTTGTCTAATTCCACTTTTAAAATATTATAAATCTAATTTTTTTAATTTTATGTGTAAAATTTAAATTTATAATAATAAATTTGAAATATTTAAAATATACAAAAATTGTAAAAATGAAAACGATGAATGAGAAAATACTTAAGAATCATAAATGTGATGTATAATTAATTATAAGGACCAACATACAAATAAAAAGATGAAAATTCAAATTTAAATCACTACTCAAAACTCTAAATTTGAAGTTTCGAAGTTCCTTTTTGGAGAACAAAAAACTATATATTTGAAATTGTAGAGTTTTTTTTGGAGATATTCTACGGATTTTTGTCTATTCTTCTCTGGAGCTATCAACTATTACAGCTCAGAGAGCACCAACGTTTTTTATATATAGAACATAGAAGAGTTCTATGATTTAGTATGTTAATTTTCCAGTACTTAATTAATTATAATAACAAAGATTCCGCGATTAAAAGTTTCAAAAAAAAAAATCCCGTGATTAAATAAAACAAGAAACAATAGGGATAAAATATACGAAATATCGCAACTAGAACTCCACTATATTATTTTCAAAACGAACTAATATTTTCTTGTGTGAAACATTTTTGGTAAGAAGTATAAAGTAAACACTAAAAACCTATGTGTGTACCCGATTAAAGATGTTTTGTAAATGTTTACGCTTCGCACCACAAAATGCTAGTTACATTATTATTATATTTTTTTTGCAACTGTTTCATTATTATTAGTTAGTGGTTGCAAAATGATGCTATATATGTCAAAACAAGGTTTTTAGATTTTTAATGTTGTTATACATCTGGATGATAAAATATGGTTGTTATACATCTGTTTGTTACATTTTCTGATTATATATTGTTGCTGATCTTGAGATCGTTGTTTTCTTAAGTGATCATTTCAGTATGGTAATAAAAAATATATAAATGTTTGTTATTTCTCTTTAAATTGTCCCCCACCCCCATATGAGTTTTAAATTGAAAATAAATCTAAAAGCAAATGTTGGCTTTTCTCCGTGAGAGTTAATTTAATTGATGAAATAGACAGGTCAAAAGTTAGATTATTATAAAAACAAGTAGTGAAGCGGGTCAACTTTGAATGTTTTTGCACATTTCCTATATGACGCATAACCCCCACTTCTAAACCTTTAACTATTTAATAGTTATTTGCTTGGAGAGCATTTGCTTAGTATGGTTCTTGGACTTTCTACTTTTTAATACAGTAGATTGATGGTGATGGACGAACGCAGTTCATGACTACAAAAAATATAAAACGAAGAAAATCACATTTACATACGGAGTTAAAAGCGCTTCGATGGACTATGAATAACAAATTATATCGTTCGAAATGTCAACGCATTGGTATCAGAGGTTATAGCAATGGTAAGGGACCATGAATCATGGCAGAATTTATCAATAGAGTTGGAGGAGATTAAAGACCTCAAAAACAGGTTTCAAGATCACCTATATCTTTAGAGGATCATTATCCCAGCAATCATAACAGGTTGCTTAAATTTTTTTTTTTTTTTCTGTCTGAATTAAAAATTTTTTTTTTAAAAAGTGCACCAATCGCGGACCGCCACGTGCTGGTGGGGTCCGCGAACAGTACAAGCAACAAAGAAAACTGAGTACTTATTTTGCATGTAGAAGGAATGTTGCTAGTGTTTTTGGTGGGGCCCCAGGCCATAAGCAACCATTTTTTTTAGAGGGATAAAGATGTTCTTAGAGAACATAATGGAACTACAGATCATTTAGCGAAGACAGCGAGATCAACTTTAAAAACCTCTCTCTCTAAAACCTTTTTCCACCGACGACCTAGCTTTTTCCTGTCCGGCGCCTGCCGGTTCCGAAAGTCTTCTTCTCCTTCCTCCTTTTTTTTCTTTTACCTCTCCTCACATCTGCTCTTTCCTGTCAATATGCTTGTGCTTCTGGATTCGGCTGAGCTTCACCGGAGATCTTCGCAGTTCAAAGAGGCGGTTCGGTGGTCTGGAAAAGCGGCGAGGCTGAGAAGTGGCTGGTGTGGAGGGAGGCCGACTTTTTGGATCAAAGGTTTGGTCGGATCTAGTTTTTCCTTTTCGTAGATCTCCGGCGTGTCCTTGTTGTCGGCGGGCTCGTGGCTCAGTGGGGGTCCTTCTCCATCTTCGATCTACATCTCTGCGAAGCGGTGTAGCGAACGGAGGAGTGGTTGACTTGCGGTGGTTTGGTTTGCTCTCTGGTTCTCAGAGGCGACGTGTCCGCAAGGTTTTCCCATCGGCGTTGTCTCCTGATGGTCAAAGCTTTGCAGTCTGGGCACGGTGGGATCCTTCTTCCCATCACCGGCGGAAGCTCTGGGTTTCTTCCAGTGGTCGGGTTCCACACCCCTCAGTTTTCTGTTCCGGTTTTGCTCTTGTCAACAGGTCCGCTTTCTGTTCTTCAGGCAGTGGTAGCAGGTTGTGTCTAGCGGTGGTGAGTCTTCTTCTCCGGTTTATACCCACCTTCTTGCGCATTGAAGCCATGCTATTTCCTCTTCAATGTAAGGTCACTCTCTCCTCTGCTCTCTCTGTTTCTGGATGTCAACGGTTTCTGTCGACCCATAGTGGCATCTGTAGCAAGCCTTGGACTGCTCTCCTTTCGTATGTGGATTGAGGATTGGTGTATGTTTTGGCTTGGGCGGTTTGACGCAAAGGTTCTCCCTGGTTTTGTGTGAGCAGGGGCTTGGTCTTCTTGGGGCGCTGCTTCAGTTTTTGCTTCTGGGTTTGGCGTTGTCCATTGGCGTAACTGCTCTTGCTCGTCTTGTGGAGACTGGACCAATGCTGCTGCTCTTGGATGAGTTCTTGAATTCCTAACAATCTTCTTGGGGATGTGCTTTTGTTTCCTGCTAAAGTCTTGGCATTCATATCCTTTTATCTTTTCACGATGTTGTTGCAGCCTGTGGTATAGCTTAGGTGTATTGTTGTTATGTGTTTTGATCCAAGTTGTATCCTGTTCTTTTAATTTAATGCAAAAGTTTACTCAAAAAAAAAGACAGTGTGATCCTTTCATAGAAACATTTGTTTTGTTAGTTATCATGTTTCGGTCTTGTTATCCAGACCACCTTAAGTATAAGTAATAGAATGACATTTTATCGTTAAAGGTATCTAATAGTTATTTACTAAAATGAAGCCGCACAAATGCACATATATTTTCATTATACACACATTTATTTATATATTACTTTCTATACTATTCCTGCATATAGTTGTTACTTTCAAGTTTTTTATTTGGCAAATTTTTTATATGTAATAAAATTTGAATTAATTAATTGAACTATTATGTGTTTAACAAACATAATTTTATTTGTTTAATACTGTTTAATCTTTATTATGAACCATTATTATTAATGTGAAGTAATAATAATAATACTGTTGATCCTATTTTGTTTTAGAATTTATTTGAAATTTTTTTATATGTAGCAAAATTAGATTAGTCAATAATATATTTTCATTAAACTTAATTTAGATTTAATAATTACGTTACAGATTTTTTATTACCTAATATTGTACGCATACATAAATATAAAAGTGTAAACAAATTCATAGAAAGAAATAGAAAACATGACATATTAATAGTCTAAACCTATTTTTTCTTAAATGATATAAATTAAAGGTACTAATTTGGATCCACAAATTAGATATACAGTTTTCTAATAAATAGACTTTGTGATCTAATAATTATTTGATCACAAAATTTACCTTTTTTGACATAAGATTTTGTTTAGATCTTCATATATTTAAATTTTTAAATAGATCAATAAAAATGGGGGAATAAAATACAATAACTTAATAGTGTAGATATATATATATATATAGTTAAATTTTGCTAAGTTACTAAATAATTGGTTCAACAAAAAAAACATTTTAAGGTAAAAATTTTAATGACTCAATTTTAATGACTCAGTTTTAATAGAGTAGATTATGGATTTCGTAATGGGTAGTGGATTACTTATTTAGTTGAAGAGCCCATTGATTATATGAAGATTTAGTTCTCAATTGTTTTTCTTCTTGGAAAACTAAAACTTTTATAAATTAATAATATTATTAATTATTTTTAATTTATAAATATTAGAAATTTATAAATATTAACTTAAATAGAAATATTTTTCTAATGAATAACATTATATTAAATAATTACGTGAATTTAGAAATAAATTTAATATACAAAAACAGTTATGATAATAAATATCACATATCACATATCACAATATAATAGATGATAACATTGTATTTGACTGTGCATAAATTTGAAAATGATACATTTTCGTAAGTTCAAAAATTTAAAGAAAATATGGTTACAACTTTTATGTTGATGATGAAGTTGAATACAGTTCAAGAATATATTTGAAATCAATAATGTATATATACAAATTTAATTATTACATCTGATATTATTTATAATATTTGGATTTCTTTTTTGTTATCCACTTAAACAGATTCACACTGACTTTGTAAACCACACTGATAACTTTATATCCATGTGAACTACGAAAGAAAGTGGTTTCCTGAAACTTCGTGCTACACTATACGCCTTTGAATTTTGCGTTCGTGGTGTATGAATGATCTCTGAGCTGAGAAAACTTTTTTGGAGGGTCTTGATGTCTTCCAAATAACTTGCAAAAGCTGGTCATTCTTCTAGTTCTGAAACCATATTCACCAATTGTGAACAATCCGTTGCAAACGTGATCCAAAACTGACCTAAATTCCTCATACACTCCATTTCCCAGAATAGCGCCTCCAGCTCCGAATGAAGAGGAGAGAGACTACCCCTGACATTTCTTGCCCCCATCAAACTATCAAATCCTTCTAGAGTACTATACCAACCTTGTCCTGAAAAAAATTCATTATCTTTCCAAGAACCACATGTAAAACACTGCCGCCCTAGAATTGACGGTTGGTTCATAACCTCTACATTTTGTGTTGCCCTTTGTGTGTTCAACACTTGTGCTTCAGCCCAAAGTGTTGATTATGTTTCTGTAAATTTGAGCGTTTCCCCTCGGATTAATGTCTAGATTGCTGAAAACTTTGCTATTTCTTTTTTTTTCATATGTACTATAGTATCCATGTAAATGAATGATCATACATTTGCGAGAGAACTCTCCAGAATAAATGATCCATATTTGTGAAGAGAGAACTAGTAAAAAGATTAGTTGGACTTGATGGTATCTGTAAGAGAGCCCAAACCTGATGAGCTGGAGGGCATTCAAAGAACACATGGCTTATCGATTCAAATATTATGTGTTGTGTCAGATGCGGTCTGAAGCTCCGCATCTGACACAACACATAATATTTGAATTTATACTCAAAATGTAAATGAAATTAAAAGTTAATACATTAAATTAAAATTTGAGGTAAGCTTTAACGAGATTTCTCAACTCGAACTAAAAACAAACACTACAAAAATAAGATCTAGTATATGGTAAGTTTACTACATGTGT
This sequence comes from Brassica oleracea var. oleracea, assembly GCF_000695525.1. Taxonomy (NCBI): domain Eukaryota; kingdom Viridiplantae; phylum Streptophyta; class Magnoliopsida; order Brassicales; family Brassicaceae; genus Brassica; species Brassica oleracea. The sequence goes on from NC_027752.1 coordinate 24,622,624, forward strand.
ATGATTTATTTAATTATTATGTGTTCTGTAGGCGCACAATGATATAATAATCTTATAGTTATTAATTAATACATTTATTACTAATTTAAAATTGCTATAATAAATTATTGTTTAAACTGTCAAAAGTTCAAACCAAACATCGAGTTATATTTATATTACAATTTTTTTTGAAAATCTTTCATGCATTACTTTCATTAATAATAAACAAATGTTTTTAATTATATAAAATTAAAATTTTACTTAATATTTAATCATGGCTCTTTTTGCTTCTAAATTTTCAATTTTTATGATTGAAAGATACAACACTATATAAGAGTTATCTTTATATTTTTAAAATATGTTTTCCTTTTTTCCAACTCTTATTATATTAATTTATACAAAATAAACTAATCTAAAATAATATAATTATACATTATAGATAAGAATGACTTTAGCCAATTTTTGACGAGAGATTTCAAAGAGAAAATATCACTTCGCAAATGATGGTGTATATCATTTTATGGTATTATTAGAATAAAATATTTATACTAAAACTTTAATATGATTTTATTTACTTTATTAATTTTTTTCAAATTTTGCATACAGTAGATATTTAAAAAAGGTTAAAAATAGTAAATTTATCTATAAATAAAAATAGAAGATCACTGTCGGCTACTTAACTTAACTTGATATTCAGAGACTACGAGTGTAATAGGAGCATACGTCGACAAAAGAATCACCTTAAAATGATCATTTCATGGCTATTGAGAACGAATCAAATTAGATTGTTCTATTTCTCAATCTTTAGGACGTGCTCCTAAGGAACCAAGGATATATATATCAATATCATAAATTCATCGAGCATGAAAAAACCTATTTTACGTTGTAAATAATTTACTAATTAACTAAGTATAGCTATAAAAATGATAATAATGCTAAAAAGTAAAAGGTAAGATGAGTTAAGGTTTCTTACTATTGTTTGATAATTCACTACAAAAAAACAATCACATAACGACAAAAGTTTACGATGTGACAATATTATCGTCATACATCTAGTTTACGAGAACATTACGACAAAATATAAAATCGACGTAATGTAGTTGTAACTTCCCGATGAAAAAATTCATCATAAAATAGACGTAAATTAACGACCCTTTAAGGACGACTGTAACATGTTATCCTAATATAGTTGTTAATTTACGACTACGTTACATCGAAATAGTTTGCAACTAAGTAACGACTAATATACGAGCAAATATAGGGGACCGCAGATATAGGTAGTTGGTGAGAACGTGTTTTATGTCTGTATCTATGGTTGGTTAGGAAAAGAAAAAGAGAAATGGTCTCAAAAAAGTTGTTAAAGCACTGTAAATCATATGTTGTTGTAACTTTCCCACATTCAAAATTTTGAAATTTTTTTGTTTGTTTTTAAACAGAGCTGGTTGGAAGAGAAACATGAACAATCCCCATTATGGTGCTACGTTCCTTGGTACTACATCTGTACTGGAGGGATCCATCAGCTTAGACTTCTGGTACCGCATCTGCACCGGAGTTTGTCCGTGAGGGCCAGACTCAGGCTATGCCTCCTCTTCCTCCGCCTCCGTATGTGCCTCCCCCTCTGTATAAGCCTCCTCCACATCATCCTCTGCAGACACCTCCAGTTCATGATGCTCCTCCTTCTCATGAGCCTGCTCCCGGACATACATCCGGCTTTGATGGTGCCATCCGATGCTCCCTATGCTCAGTACTGCAAAAATCTCCTCCGACAGCCTGGCCGAAAAGATCGACCGCCTAACACTTATTGGTAATGTTCTAAAAAATATTACTTTTACAAATTTAACATCATTTTTACAATTATTTAATTTCATTGTTTTACAAATTTTAAAGGTTCAAGACAGACAATGTTCTAGAACGAAGCGTTTCAGACACCATCAAGGGTCTCATACACCGGACCACATTCGGACAAGTTTTTTGCGGTAAGATTTTTTTTTTAATTTCAATTTGTCATTCAAATTTCTTTGTTTTTGTTTTTAATGATTTTTTTTTTTTTGCAGAAAAAATGGCATTGGTCTATTGGCGTCAACAAGCGGTGAAGAAGGCGTTAAATGATAAGGCAAAGCTTCGCCTCAAAAACATTATTTCCTACTGGAATGAGAAGTGGCTGGAAATTGGAAATGATGCAAAGCCCATCTACATCTCCGATAACGTTTGGAGCAGCCCGGATGACGATTGATGCCGGCGGCAATTTACCGACGGCCTACACTTCTGGACAAATCCTACATGACGGGGTGACTCTACACATTTTAAGTTTTATTTTTTCCTCTTTTCATTTTATTAGTATTAATGAATTATTTTAACGTCTTCTTAATTTTTAGGCCGCTCGGGAAGAAGAACCACCATCTCTTATCCGACTTTTCAAGACGACACGCCAGCACTAGGATGGGACGGTACGTATATTCTCATCCTCCTTTGTGGTTCCATTTTCGTTCTCTGTGGTGGAGCAATTGGAACGTAGATGGCACATCCAAATGTTTTGATGTGGGACACGTCTGGCTCATGACCCGTGAGTAACTGGGATGGCGAATATCTATGCTCACTAGATGGCCTGATGCGAATCAGTTCTGCTGCATGTAATACGGCATGTCCCCACGCTGATACCGGGAGCTGAGACCGCATGAGCAATGGTCTGGCTATCAGCTGGTTACGTTTAATGAATGATTCGTCCAAGCTGTTCTGTGTATGTACATGTGCCACGGGGTGTTCTACACTTACCCCCATGGACATACAGTAGTCATTAAACGTCTGGGACGTAAACTCACCAGCATTGTCTAGACGTATAGTCTTTAAAGGAAAGTCTGGAAAGTGTGCTCTCAGTCTTATTATCTGAGCAAGCAGGCGTGCAAATGCCAAATTCCGTGTGGACAGTAGACAGACATGCGACCATCTGGTCGATGCATCAATCAGGACCATGAAATACCGAAACGTCCCACTAGGTGGGTGTATTGGTCCACAT
>NC_027752.1:24625634-24625840 GCF_000695525.1 Brassica oleracea var. oleracea
GTTATGAGTTTCCCTTGTGCACATGCTGCACATGTGAGATTGTATGGGACAACTCCTTTGAACGTGGTCCCTTGTGAATTCATCATCAACTTTTGCATCATGTTAGTACCAGGATGGCCAAGCCGGTTATGCCATAAAGTGAAATTGTCGCAGGCATTAGCCTCGATCATACTGACCTTTGCATAGTATAGGCCAGTAGACATTGC
>NC_027752.1:24625892-24626354 GCF_000695525.1 Brassica oleracea var. oleracea
TTTAAGGAATTCTTTATTTCCTTCTTCCCATGTTTCAAGATGGAAACCGTTCAATCTTATGTCTTTGAAACTCAATAGGCTCCTTTTAGAGCTTGGGGAATACAAGGCATTTCTGATATCTAGATGAGTGCCCTTAGGCATCAATACATAAGCCCAGCCGTGACCTTCAATCAGGCCGGCTACACCTGCAATGGTGTGTACGTTTGCATTTTGCATTGTGAGATTTAAGAAATATCTTTTATTTCTAAGTATTGTGTGACTTGTGCCACTATCCACCACGAGTATGCTCATTTCATCATTCATTTCTATAAATAAGATTTCATTTCTCAGAGACTTCAAAAACTTTCATTTATTAAAGTTGCAGAACACCGAAATTAAAAACACCAAATCAATCATAAAGCAATAAAACAAGTCGTATCGAAAATTTTAGTCTTTGAGACAATCAGAAGTCTCAAAGTCCAT
>NC_027752.1:24626926-24640943 GCF_000695525.1 Brassica oleracea var. oleracea
ACTGACTTATAATCCATGAATCTTAGATTCTTCCAGTCATTTCTAGCTTTTGGGAGTAACACCGTTTTCTGGTGATCATATCTATGCTGTAAAGCATCCCAAAGCTCTAGTGGATTTTCCATCGTAATGTACTGATCTTTTAGACCTTCAATGAGGTGATGGCGTATAATACTTATAGCCCTGTACCGATTCTTGTCTGTCTCATTGTTGTCCTTGATGATTGTATCACCAAGACCTTTTGACCTTAAGCTGATCTTTGTATCTAGCGCCCACTGCAAGTAGTTATCTCCGGAGAGATTAAGGGCTGCGTAGTCTCTATTTGAGATTTTCGACATCTGAATCACATTATCAATTCAATTTAGGTTCAAAATGTGATCATGTGGCCGCATGGTATAACAAGCTACGCATCTATGAGAAAACAATCAATCTAATCGACCATGGTGCGAACAAACAAGCCGCACGACTATGTGGACAAGCAATAGGATCGGACATGTAAATCAAAATTGACCATGGTGCGAACAATCCTAACATTTGATTCTACATGTACCAGGGAGATTAATGCCACACGGCCAGGTAAGTTTTAATTCAATCAGATTCGAATTCATATGTTTTCTACATGCTGGTCGATTTCATTAATCAATGTGAATGCAATCCAATTCAAATTCATATGTAATGCAAACAACCTTAGCAATTGATTTATGAATTTAAGGTTTCTACTTTTAAATCTAAGGCTGTCGGTTTTATTAAAGGTTTCAAGGCCTTAAGGATTCAAGTTCTAGATTAGATTACTTCAATCAATCAATCTAACAATCCTAAAACCTCAAACATCAAGCATTCGATCAATAAAAATCGAATTCAGTCCTTTAGGGTTTAAGGTTTCAATTCCTAAATTAGGGTTTCTCAAAATCAAATCAGGAACAATCAATTCAAGTTCTAAGGAATCGATTTGTATCTTTCTAGTTAGGAGATTGCCGATTTTAATCTTGTAGATTTTAGGGTTTTTGATTAAGATCAAAGTTTCCATATTTATGGATTAGGGTTTCTGATCAATCTAGGTTCTCAGATTAAGTTATACCTTTGCTTTGTAGGGGATTTAGAACCGGACCACCTTTAGAGAGAGAGAGAGGACGATCGTATGCACTCGGGTTGCGGATGGGACGATCGCGGGCTGGACGTGTCTCGGCTGCGAGCTGCGCGGGGATCGGGTCGTCTCAGGTCGATCGCGTCTCGGGTCGATCGCGTCTCGGGTGTGGATGCGAGCTGGAAGGGTTCTTCTGAGCTGGAACGTGATCTGAGAACTTCTAGGATTCAAGAGGGATCAATTGAGTTCTTGAATGAATTAAGAACAAGATTAGGGTTTTGGGTTTGTGGTCGCCGGTTTTGGGGTTTAGGTTAGAGAGGGTTTCGATTTGTCTCAGGGATCTAGAGACGATCGTGCTGATAACGTGTTGTAAAAGAATGGGGAATTTGTATGTGTATTATTAATGAGTAATAGAGGTTCCTTATATAAGGATTACAAAGTATAGGAAAAAAGAAATTATCCAAAACCTAATACACCATGAAATAGGAAAAGATCTAAAACAGATAAATGGAAACTTCCTAGATCTAAAGTCGGCCGTCTCTCTCTCCTCTTGGGCCGCCGACTCTCTCTCCTCTTGGGCCACGGTTTGGCCTTGTCTTGGTCATGGTTATGGGCCATCAACATAATGATTTATAACAACATATACATTTTAATCTTATTTACTAATTAAATATTCAAATTCAATTGAAGGTTGTCCCGAAGAAAAGGAAACGGATGGTCGGGATTGGTTCAGTGAACAATGTCCTGAAGGCAACATCAATCTACGGTGCTGCAAGTCAAGCAGCTTCTCAGTTCCGGACAGATTTGACCGGAGCCCACAACCTCATATCGGAGCTCCGGGAGGATCAACAAGAGACTAGGAGTCAGTTAGAGGGCCATGGCAGGGATGTTTGATCTCATTGCGGAAACGAACCCAGCGCTTTCACGGAAGTGGTAGACTGTACGTCCAACAGTACACCACAAACCCACTACAGAAAAGGAGCGAAGTTGGAGCGACGGGGCGACGACCACAGTTCCCAGAATTTTAACCTTTAGGATATAGATATTTTTTTTCTGTTTGTATTTTGGATATTACAATAATCTTATATATTATATTTTTAATTTAAATTTTTATAAATTTTCAATTTAAATTTAAAATATGTTCAATTTTTTTTTGAAAATTTACCAGAAATGATGTTAATTGGTCGTAATGTTTACTACCAATTAACATCGTTTTAACGATAATACTTTACGAAAAATTAACGATAAAACATTACGACCAATGTACGACGAATATATAAGACGTAATCTTAAGTCTACGTTGTGACGAATTATTTTACGAAACGACAAATTTCTGTAGTCGTAAATTTACGGCCACATTATGACTAATTGTCCATTACGACGAGCAGTTAACAATGAATCAGTTTTCGTTGTTAGTTTGTCGTAATAGGTGATTAACGAGGAATTAACGACCAAAACCGTGGTCGTTAAGCCCATGTTTTGTTGCAGTGATTTAAAGTATATATATACTAGTTAGTTTACTGTCAAAATTAAAACACTTGTTGTCTAGTCATTAATTTATATATACTAAAAATATGACAACATTATGAATTAAGAAAATTGGTTTGGCAGCAACTATTATGCAAATAACCTTAACTGCTTTAATAAGAATAGGTTAATAAGACCCCACCATTGATTTGAAGTTTATCTGCTCAATTCTTTGAATACTTAAGGCGACTATGTGTTGTGATTATGATCACCTGACCGTAAATAAAATATCACTTCTCATGTTATGATCTCAACAACATGGTCTTTGCCTGTTTGGCCAAGTACACTAGCTCATACTTTACCCAACTTTTAAGTAAACTTTGCTAGCTTTTGGAATTTTGTCTAAAGTTTGAAACCGATTCAAAGGTTTTCCAATTAAAAATGGATAATCATGGCACTTGCTTGGCTTTAGAAAGAAGTTATAAAGAAAAAGCTGATATTAGTGCTTCTCATAAGTGATCACTGAATTTTTCTTATATTTTTTGGGGATAATCTGGAGTGTCTCAGGCTGGGACCTAGACAAACTTTCTAGACGGTCGATCCATTGGGTATAAGTAATGTCAATTGCTCTACATGAAATTTAGATACTCATATTATATGATTACACGGATAGATAATTTGATAGATTTTAGAATTTGAGATGTTTAGCATTTTTCCGAGCCAATCGTATCATTTGACCACACTTGCGTAGTCTATATTTTTAATTTATGGGGTTAATTATTAAAGAGTATAGATAAGGTTTATGGTCTGAATGTTCAACTTTTCCTGATTAATTCCGGTGCAGATGAAAAATTATATTGGATGAACTTTATTTGCTAAGAATATACAATTTTAAAATTTATGTTTGCTGAAAAGTATTATACATAATACTTAATGTTCTAGAAATTTTGCTTGTTTTATTTTTTTACATTTTGTTACATTTTTATTGATTACTATGAATGATTAGTCTTTCTTTAGTATTGTACGATATCATTGGTATTATTGTATTATGTAGTATTTATTTTCATTTGTTGAAATGATTTTAGTTGTTAACAAAATAATTTATGTATAGCAGTTTTCAACCTTTTATAGCTTTATGCTTTTTTGGATGAATGTTTTTATGTTTCCCTAACTCCTGCAGTTTTAACTAAAAGCCGTATATAAGAAAAAGGAATCACTAATTGATAGATCAGATACAAAATACAAAATACAAAACAAAATATTTTTTATATTTTTAATTGGGTTAAATATTGTGTGCCGGAAAAACAATATCTCACAGAAAATTTGAGTTTTTAGTTCGAGAAGTTCTTAACTTTGAGTTAATTGGTTCAATATATATATACAGAAATAATTTTTATTACGTAAGTCTATATTGAGGTAACATATTTAAATATATAGAAAACAATGAATGATCATTTTACTAATATACCCTTAGTAACCATGTAAGTGAATTTGAGTTTATCGTGTGGATAAATTATGTTGTCAATGGTAAATCTAATAATTATATCTAGACTTACAGGTAGATAGGATAGAAATTCTTGAAAAAAATTATGATATAATTTTGCAGCTCACGAAAAGTATTTAATGTTATTTTTTCTTCTTATATGTTAAAAGCAGAAAATTATGATGTTTTCTAGATATATTAAATATTAACATCTAAATCAAATCACTAATTCCTATATCAAACACTAAAACATGTAATTCTAAATCAAATCACTTAATCATATACTCTAAATGTGATTCAAGGCTACTTGTATCATAAATCAAATCAAATCATTAAAACCTAAATCAAAATTGTAAACCCTAACCCTAAACAATAAACACAAATCCTAAACATTAATCCTAAACACTAAAGATAAATCCAAAGCACTGGTTCAAATTTTAATAAAGACAAATATAATTTAGTGATTTAATATGCGACTGTGGTAAAAAAATTGATCAACCAATGTGAATTAGTTTTCATAATATCATTTAGGATAAAGTATATCATTAACGGATATCAAATACAAAATCCATTAATATTTAATGATACATATCATGAATCAAAAATAATAGAAAATATATTTTCATATAACCATTTGTTGTCTGCAAGGGTGCGAATAATACACTAATTGGATAAATATATTACATTAACATGTTACCGCGAATAATACACTAATTGGATAAATATATTACATTAACATGTTATTCACATTGCCTTAACCCTCAAGAAACCCTTAAAAGTCCAATGCAAATCTTATTACCAAAGAGCGAATCTAAATGTCTTAAAAACCATACTAAAACAAATATGAATGTTTAACCAAAGTACCGAGTCTTAAAATGAAATAACATATTAAAAACCCAAAAACTTAGCACCACCTTGACGATTATTCGTGCACTTCTTCGAACTCACCTACAAAGAAAAGAGAGGTGAGTCTTTCGACAAATACTTAGCAAAATAATCTCTAGAATCCCTTAAATCAACCACCAACAATCATCACATAACATAGCAAAAACTCTGGATAGAAATTCCAGTAAAACAAGAGAAATCAATAACAAACGAAGATGACGGTTCCACATGAGACCACACCACCTCATGTGGTCCCCACACCCCTCATGGTGTTGCATGAGAGCTCACCACCTCAGTCAGTCCCCGGTGACTTCAAGGCATTCATGCTATCCATGCCACCACGTTCTCAACTCCACCCACATGCACACTACATGTCCGCTCTGACGATAAACCATTCGACCTTACATGTCCACACATGACCCAACAAAAAACAATGCAACACCTCAATAGTAGTATTGCTTTCCGTTATGTTTCACAGGCAACCACATAGGCCTTAATCCTTTCTTTAACTTATATACACCACCCACACATGCCATAACCACACACAATGCAATAATCACATTAGTACTCAAACGTCATTCAACCAATTTTGTTTTAACAACCTAACAATATATATAACATATATCTATAATATATCAATATAAATATAATATTTTTAAGTGTATGTACATCTAGGCAAAACAATTACATGTATGCTTATTGATATATGTATGTATTAATGATTCACCTAGACATGGTAGAGATCACTATCAGCCCTCACCTAAACATAGATTTGCGAGATGAGAGAGGAAAAGATGTACAAAATGCGTTTAACAGCTCCACACATAGCAGATCTACAAGAACGAAGGTTGTTTGTTTTCGTCCAAACTTCAGATCAGAGATTTAGAAGAATAAATAGGGAAATGAGAACAAAAGAGTGTTACAATTTTTCTTACCCTCTCCACGTGGCTGGATCGAGGAAAAAAAAGAAAGCAAAAGACTAGAGAAAATGACGAAAAGGATCGAAACACCACAAGACCTCCTTAGTCCTCTTAGTTGAATATGACATAGGGTATTGAATGATATCTTAGTTTTTATTTATTGATGAAAATTTATTAAAAATCATAATATTGTTAATTTTTATAGATTATAATTTTGCATGATGATATTCAGAACAATATTTTATCAGTTTTCCGAGACAAATATGTAGAAAATGGATTCAAAACCATTAGTTTCTCACTTATGTGATGTGGTGAAGATTCAAGAACAACTAAAAAGTTTTTGACAAGCCCATCCATACACTGAGAAGGATTTCACGAACGTAAATATTCGTTCTGAAATTTTCTCTTTTGTTTCGCACAAATTTTAATGATAACATTGAATGGGTGATACATTAAAGTCAAATATTGTAACTGGTGGGTTGGTATTAATGAAAAAGAACATGTCAATAATGATGCGACAAAGTTCAATGAAAGATAAGTGGCCTTCATGTATTTATCAGAATATTAGTTACAGTCCTTTTAAATAAGATGATATTGCGCTAACCCTTTTCTATTCACATTCTAAGAAAACAAAAATTTCTTGAGAGTACCTCAAGACTTCGTGAGAATGACCTCGTTTTCTATAATTAATCTTTTTCTAACTAAATATTAAAAGTGGAAGCATTCAATATAAAATTTGATAAAAATTATATATATATAAAATCTTTTCAAAACCCTAGCCGCTCATGAATATGGCGACTCCGGAATTGATCTCCTGTTAACGCCGATCCTGCATCACGACGGGCTCTGCATCAGGTTCATCACCGCAAGGGAGACTACCCTACACTCATTGTGGTTTGAACGCTTCCTCCGATTCCGAGGAGTAGATTCAATGGTGTTTCCCCGAAGCAATGATCATCTGATGGGTTGATCTCTGTTGCTGCGTATCCTAGGTTGAAATTTCCTTTGAAACTTTGATCTCCTTCTAATCAACATGCTCTTTAATGTGTGGGTTACCGTACGTTTTCCTGCATTCACGTTCTCGTTCTCCGAGCTGACTTTCCGATCATCTGCAACGAAGACCTTTAGTTTTGGCTCGGCTTGATTTTTGGGCTCCTGCGATTGATTGTTCATTACCAATCCATCTCCGATCGATACGACCCTTGTTGTAATGATCAACCTTGCCCCCTCTCTGGTTTCACTATTATTCTCCGCAACATTTTCTTTTTGGTTTTAGTTGCTTCGGTCGTACATCGCAGCAGGGCTTTTCTATTATCTGAGACTTTCTAATTTCAGAGTTCAGACCTACATATCTTTGAATGGGGTCTTCTTTCAGACATAACTCTGCTCACTTGAGGGATATCAAGGGTAAGGGTATACTCTATGAGGATGATGATGCGCCTATTTTTTGGAGTCTTTTTAGAGTAGTTACAGGTTCAGATACGTTCTGGAGAAATATGGTGATTTTGGAGCCTTTTGAGGTGTAGAACTGCACAGACGCGTCAGATATTTAGCTATCGATGGAGATCTTACCACCGTTAGATTAAGCCCATATTTTTGCACAGGATAGAGGTTTGAGTTAGTTTTCCAATTCCGCCGGTTTGAGGTAAATCAGCATCCTGTAACAGAAGTTATGCTCGTTTTACTGAAGAGTGGTCAGTCTGCCTCGCGAGAGGAAGCTGTCGAGGAGATGAAGGACTGTCGATCGACGAAACAGCATTGGTGTCGATCGACGGTGATGCTAGAATATGGGCTGAGCATATTTTATGACCGACTGAAGCCCAGAAGCAACCATACATTACCAGAAACCCTATTTATGTTATGTATAAGCCATTGTTGACGGACACGCTATCTAAACTTTATTTTATTCATTGTTCTTAGTTAGGAGAGAAAGGAGGAACTCCTTCAGAGTCCTCCTGGAACTCCTTTGGTTTCTTTATTGCTTTTATCTATTATATTATATCCATTCATCTATGATTTCTGTGACAAACTTCATGTCTAAATAGATCCACCTGTTAGGTTTAGGGTTCAGATAGTTATGAGGGATTAGCCCCAACTATAGATTTCTAAGTTTTGATATTAATCTTTAAGATTGTCATTAATGTCTGATTCTAGATTAGCTACCTAGAACTTGTCCTAGGATTGTTAGATATAGCTTTCATCTCATCCTGAAACCATTCTAATTGAGCTAAGACTTGCTAGAGTAAGGCAAGAGTTAATCTAGTGAGCTTAAGCAGCATATTCAACCTGCGCATTAACGCTTGACCAAGAGCGTCGATCGATATTCCAATTGAATAATCGGTCGACGTTTCGAATAGTGTATCGATCGATATTCAAATAGAATCATCGATCGACACTGGTCAATAGACGAACCTAGAAAGCGAGAGCCTAGTGGTTTGTTTATAAGTGTTGAGCTCTACAATATTATGCATGCAACTTGTTAGGCATCTGTAGTATTATAATCCTGATTACCTGAATAGAAACCTTAGATCTAGCAACCATCCTTCCATCAAACCCCAAATCAATCAATCGAGCAATTAACTTGCTCTCAAATGTTGCAACTTCACATGCAATCATTAAATCAATCAAGCTTAATCAACTTGATTAGATTTATTTGGTTCCATAGCTCCCTGTGAATCCATAAGTACTACAACTCGACCTCTTATTTGAGAGAGTATAAATCACTCCTTAGGGTAATTTGAGTGATATCAAATTAGGGGTCGTTGCCGGCGAGCTTTGATCGCCATTAGATCTTGTTTAGTTAGAATTAATCTAGGTTTCACTACCGTTCAAAAAAAAAGAAAAAAAAACTGATAAAATTTTTTCTTCTGTTTCAGGTACATACATCTTAGTACCAGGAACAACAACGAAGAGATGATTTATGGGTTCTTCAAAGAATGAGCCCGCTGATTCACGCACGATCCGTAAGTCTACGAGGGAAGAATCGATGGACACCCTCCAACCAGCATCGATCGACAGCATGAACCAAGCATCGAACGACACAATTCAGCTTGTGTCCGGAAACAGGAAACACTGTTCATCCGAACACTGTTCATCACAGACTGTTCATCCATGTACTGTTTATCGGCGTACTGTTCATTTCGATACTATTCACCCACCGTCAATCGACACTGTTCATCCGACGTCGATCGACACTGTTCGCCCCCCCCCCCCCATCGAACAACACTATCCAACTTGTGTTTGACAACACTGTTCATCCCGGTACTGTTCATCGAGGTACTATTCATCTCCCGTCGATCGACACTGTTCATCCCGTGTCGATCAACACTGTTCATCACGTGTCGGTTGACACTGTTCATCGTGACACTTTTCACAGTGACACTGTTCATCTGAGCACTTTTCATCCGAACACTGTTCATCCCGACACTGTTTATTGATAGACCATGGATTTTACCCACTTTTAGCCATGCTTTACAAGTGTTTTAATATATATTTACTACTATATAGAGTCTATTTAGAGTGTTTACAGATTCAGGTACGTTCTGCAGAAATACAGTGATTTTGGAGCCTTTTGAGTGCAGGGCTGCACAGACGCATCATATGCTTAGCTATGGATGGAAACCTTCTCACCGTTAGATTGAGGCCATCGTTTGACACAAGATAGAGATTTGAGTTAGCTTTCCAACACCACCGGTTTGAGGTCAATCAGCATCATGTAGTAGAAGTTATGTATGTTTTACTGAAGAGTGGCCAGTCTGCCTCGCGAGAGAAAGCTATCGAGGAAATGAAGGACTGTCGATCGATATTGCATCATTGGTGTTGGTCGACAGTGATCCCAGAAAACAGGACAAGCCTGTTTCGTGACCAATTTAGGCCCAGAAGTCACCACATATTACCAATATACCCCTGGACGACCTGAAATCTTATTTTACTGTTTTCTAAGCCATTGTTGACGGCTATGCTTCACACTATTCTAGAGAGAGAGAGCTGAGGATTGGAGAGAGAGATCTGTACACCTTGAGAGAGGGAAGATCGTGAACTCCCTTTGTTTATTTACTCTATTTTGTTTATTTATCAATTGCAATATTATTCAGACCATCATAACCATGTCTTTTATGAATATGTCTGAGTAATTTCACTGTTAGATTTAGGTCTCTCATAAGGTTGATATATGTATTGCAAGTTTGAATTGTTGTTAGGGTAATTTAATTAGTTCTTCATCTAGTTGTTCTTACTACTAAGCTTAGGGTTGATAAACCCTAAAACTTAGATCTTAGGATTAATTGAGATAAAGTAATTGCTTGACTCAATACCTGAAATTAACTAGTATGATCTAACTGACTAGATACAGACGAGAGTTGGTCTATTGAGTTAGAGAATATAAATCAAACCCATCCGTAAAGCTTTCTGGAAGAAGTATCGATCGACACAGCGATAGCCCTGTCGATCGATATTTTGAAAGGTGTATCGATCGATACTCATAGCGAATTCTCGATCGACACTTTCTCATGATTAATATACGAGAGTTGAAATCAGAGATCCAGATTAGATAATCAGATTGATTATATCCTAGTTTGAATTCAAGAACAATTAATATCAATAAACCCCTAAAACCCAAATTAAGTATTTACTTATTATACCTGAGAATATACCTGAATCTAGCTATTCTCCCAACTGTCAACAACCTCAAAACAAACCAATCAAGCAATAACTTTTCTCACCAATTCATTTACTGCTTTAAATTCTATAAACCCATTTAATCTAGATTTATTTCAAGACCATAATCTACTGTGTAATCCTAGAGTCTCTGTGGATTTGATCCCTAAGTACTACATCTGAACCTCTTATTTGAGAGAGTAATTCACTCCCTAGAGTAATTTGAGTAATATCAAATTTGGCGCCGTTGCCGGAAATTCTTTCTTATTACCATTAGATTAAGTTTAGAATTTAGTCTAGATTTTGTTATTGAATCTGCTTAAGTTTTTCCTCTTTCCCTGCTGACACAGGTACTTAAGATGGAAGACATGAATTTTGGCCCGAAATCGATCGACGCTCAGACAACAACGTCGAGCGATGGGTTGACTCATAAATCGATCGACGCTCAGACAACAACATCGAGCGACAAGTCGACAGAAAAGTCGATCGACACTCCGCTACCAATATCGATCGACCCCATCCTGCCGGAAGCAGGTAAGTCTGTTCTTACCTATTTCAATAATAGAAAAGTAGTTCTAGGAGATCAAAATGGTCTAGTATGCAATGCATCAAACCAAATGAATAATATTCATAGGGCTCCAATTCCTATTGGAATAGCTGTTGTTTTGAATGCTCCAATTCCTATTGGAGATTTCAAAGAACCTGATCGGTTCTACACTAACAGGTCTGCGATCCATCCTCCAGCAATTCAAAGAAAAGACTTTGAACTGAAATCTAAATATATCTCTCTGGTAAGTCAGCACCCCTTTCATGATCTTCCTCATGAAAACCCCATAGACCATATCGAAGCATTTGAGGACTTTGTGTCTAACATTAAGGTGCATGGAGTCTCTAAAGACTACCTATTTTGCATACTCTTCCCGTACTCCCTTGCTGGAGATGCGAGGCACTGGCTGAAACAATTGCAGCCAGGATCTTTGACTTGCTGAAGTGATATCAAAAGCGTCTTCCTCAACAACTTCTTCGATGATGCACGAACCGAGGAATTTAGGAATAAGATCTATAATTTTTCTCAAGGCACTACTGAAGCTTTTAATGCTTCTTGGTTGAGATTCAAAGCCTACCAGCGAGACTGCCCACACCATGGTTTTCCCAAAATCCAGCTACTTAATATTTTCTTCAGCGGTCTCAACTGGACATACCAAGCGACTTTGGACGCTGCGAGTCAAGGGAACTTCAAAACCAAGACACCTGAAGAAGCTATGAGGATCATTGAAAATGTGGCGTCTAGCACTAGTGCCAAGAAGACTGATCTCGAGAGGAGGAAGATGGCCGAGAATTCGAATGGAGATCGGATATATGAGGTGAAAGAAACATCATATTTAGCTCATGCTTTTGTGATTGGAGATGAGCGAGTTAGGTCTACCAGTAATAGTCAGACTTTTCTACGTGAAGGAGATGAAGAAGAGCATGTAGACCTCATCGATGAAACTGGCTTTCGCGAACAAAGACTTGTCGATCAGCAGCAAAACATGAGCTTCACAAGAACATACAAGGCACAACATAATCATAAGAGCAAGCTGGAATCTATGATGGGACAAATTCTAAAAGGCCAGCAGAAAATGAGTACGCTTCTCGATGAAAGATTGGATTTCGTATATTCTGATTTACATGATAAGTTTGAAACTTTAAGTAACCATGTCAAGAAATTAGATAGCCAAGTTGCGCATAACGCTGGGTTTGTCAGAAGGGATGAAGGATTCCTTCCTGTAAAAACTAACACCAACCCGAGACGCCAAGTTTGTGTTGTGTTACTAAGAAGCGGAAAACGCCTTTCCCCGAGCTGTAGAAATCACTTCAGCAGAAAAACCCCTTGGAGCTGAAAAAGAAACGATTAACCTCGATGAAGAAGAGGAGGAGCCGGAAGAAGATGTGGAAATCGATCGACAAGAAGGAAATAATGTCGATCGACCGACTAGGGTAAATATCGATCGACAAGAAGGGAATGATGTCGATCGACCCTTGTCGATCGACCGACTACGGTAAATATCGAACGACAGAATGAAAACAATGTCGATCGACCCTTGATTCCTGCCAAGCCGGCAGTAGAGAGAGTGTATAGGACTTTGCCACGCTTTCCTCCTAATAAGACGCAAACTAAGCGAGAATTAGGTAAAGCGATGTGCAAGAAAGCATTCGATAAAATCACGTTGGAAATGCCACTAAGTGATGCCATAAAATTAGCACCTTCGATTGAGAAATATGTAAAAGACATGGTATCCAACAGCTTCCCAGCTGCTGAACACAACATCATGATGGTTTCATAGGAAGTAAGGGCAATAATCCAAGGCGAAACCCCGATCAAGAGACCTGATCCGGGCAGTTTTGTTCTAGATTGCAACATACGAGACAAGAGCTTTCCTCGATCCCTTTGTGACCTAGGATCCAGCGTGCATCTCATGCCACACTCTATCGCAATATCCCTGGGATACGACGAGTTCAAACCCACCAAAATAACTTTTGTTCTTGCTGATAGATATGTTAGATTAGCTGAGGGAGTACTAGATGACGTACCGATGAGAATTAACGACTGTCACGTACCAACGGATTTCGTTGTGTTGAAATACCAGAATGAACCAAAAGACCCCCTCATCTTAGGAAGACCATTTCTAGCTACCGCTGATGCAATCATCGACGTCAAGGAAGGTCGGATATGTTTAAACATTGGAAACATTCCAATGACCTTCGATATGGAAAAACTGATAAAACGACCCTTAATTGATAAACGAACCTCTTACGTGGATGATATATATGAGTTGGTTGACGAATCCTTCATAGACCTATGCTAAGATAACCCCCTGGAAAAAGTGCTCACATCTAGCGAAGAGGAAACATTTAGCATCGATACCAGAGCTGATGAATACGTAATGGACGCAAGTGTAGAAATAGCAAATGTCGATGACATGGAGGAGGTCGATTCAGAAATCAACGTCGATCGATATTTAAAGGCCGCCGTCGATCGACAACCATCCCCTCTAGAAAATTGGGATCCCGAAAAAGCACCAAAAATTGATTTAAAGCAATTGCCCGCCGGACTCAAGTATGCTTTTCTCTACAATAATTCTTACCCCGTAATCGTAAATGCTAACCTAACCAATGGAGAACTTGCATTGTTATTGAATAAACTGCGCAAATATAGGAAAGCCCTCGGATACTCTCTAGAGGATATTCCTGGTATCTCTCCAGATCTGTGCATGCACCGAATTCTCTTAGAAGACGATTCCAAATCGTCAGTGGAACATCAAAGAAGGCTAAACGCGAACTTGAAAGAAGTTTTCAAGAAGGAAATTATCAAACTTCTAGATGCTGGAATCATCTACCCAATTTCGGATAGCAACTGGGTGAGCCCCGTGCATGTTGTACCTAAGAAAGGCGGATTTACAGTGGTTAAGAATGATAAAAACGAACTCATTCCCACGCGAACTGTCACTGGACATCGAATGTGTATCGATTATAGGAAGCTAA
>NC_027752.1:24640959-24653766 GCF_000695525.1 Brassica oleracea var. oleracea
TTCATTGATCAAATGTTGGAAAGATTGGCAAATCACCAATACTACTGTTTTCTTGACGGATACTCTGGATTTTTCTAAATCCCTATACATCCTGACGATCAAGAATAGACCACCTTTACATGCCCTTAAGGAACATTCGCATACCGTAGAATGCCATTCGGTCTTTGTAATGCCCCGGCCACTTTCCAACGATGCATGATGTCAATCTTTACTGATATGATAGAAGATTTCATGGAAGTCTTCATGGACGATTTCTTAGTATATGGATCTAGTTTCAAAAACTGTCTCGATAACCTATGTAAAGTTTTGGCAAGATGTGAAGAAAAGAACCTCGTTCTAAATTGGGAAAAATGCCACTTCATGGTTAACGATGGAATCGTCTTAGGACATAAAGTTTCCGCTGCTGGTATAGAAGTAGATCGAGCAAAAATTAAAGTAATGACTGTTTTGCCTCCACCCACGAACGTAAAAGATGTGATAAGTTCTCTCGGGCATGCCGGATTTTACAGGAGGTTCATACATGATTTTAGCAAAATCGCTAGACCTCTCACCTCCCTCCTCTGTAAAGAAGTTAAATTCGACTTCTCACCAGAATGCGTAAAGTCTTTTGAGGAAATAAAGAAAGCCTTGATAACTTCCCCCATCGTACAAGCACCTGACTGGAATCTTCCTTTCGAAATCATGTGCGATGCGAGCAATTTTGCTGTATGAGCAGTTCTAGGCCAAAGAAAAGACAAAAAGCTACATGTAGTTTACTATGCCAGTCGAACACTCGACGAGGCACAAAGGAATTACGCAACAACAGAAAAGAACTGCTTGCTGTAGTTTATGCATTTGAAAAGTTCCGCCAATACCTGGTTGTTTCGCGAGTAATCGTTCATACTGATCACGCTGCAATTAAATATTTAATGCAAAAGAAAGATGCGAAACCACGACTCATGCGATGGATCCTTCTACTTCAAGAATTCGACATCGAGATTAAAGATAAAAGAGGAGTAGAAAACGGAGTTGCTGATCTTCTTTCCCGGATAAGAATAGAAAACGACGTCCCTATCGGTGATTTCTTACCAACTGAAAACGTTTACCAAACGGATTCGTTCATCGGGAATGTATGCCTCACTTCCGAGGACCTGTCGATCGACGATAACGATGCAATGTCGATCGATTACGACAATACCAGGTCGATCGACGACGACGATAGTATGCCGATCGATAATTCAGATATTCTGAGCGAAGATACAAATCCCAAAACCCTCACCTTCGATATAAAAGTTAACGTCGCTCAAAACGAGTTGTACCCTGACCGTTATTCCTCCGTAGATGAAAGTCTGCATCGAGAAGTGCATGTAGTCGGACAAGGTTCAAAGGACAGACCTTGGTACGCTGATATAGTAAACTATTTATCTGCTGACATAGAACCCGAAGAGTTGAGAGGCTAACAAGGTTGAAATTTTTACGAGAAGTTAGGAGATATCACTGGGACGAGCCATATCTCTACAAACAGTGCTCTGACGGGATATATAGACGTTGCGTCGCCGAAACTGAAATCCCTGATATCTTATTCCAATGCCATGGATCCGACTACGCCGGACATTTTGCAACCTTTAAAACGGTACAAAAAATTCTTCAGGCAGGATTCTGGTGGCCGCCCATGTTTCGCGATGCTCATGCATTCATAGCACAATGCGACAGATGCCAACGAATGGGGAAAATCAGTAAAAGACATGAAATAGAACAAAAATCTATTCTAGAGGTAGAAGTCTTTGATTGTTGGGGAATAGATTTCATGGGTCCTTTCCCTTCTTCGTACGGGAACAAATACATACTAGTCGCTGTTGATTATGTATAAAAATGGGTCGAAGCAGTAGCTTCTCCAACAAATGACGCATCTCTAGTTATCAAGCTTTTCAAGAGCATTATTTTTCCAAGATTTGGAGTTCTTAGAATAGTCATAAGCGACGGTGGCTCCCATTTTATTAACAAAGTTTTTGACGGATTACTCCGGAAGATCGGAGTTCACCACAGAGTTGCTACACCCTACCATCCGCAAACAAGTGGACAAGTAGAAGTCTCAAATCGACAGATCAAAAAAATCTTAGAAAAGACCGTAGGAACTTCTAGGAAAGATTGGTCTAGAAAACTGGACAATGCACTTTGGGCCTACCGAACTGCATACAAAACCCCACTAGGAACAACCCCATTTCACCTACTCTATGGAAAATCTTGTCACTTACCGGTTGAGCTAGAACAAAAGGCAGCATGGGCTATAAAATTATTAAATTTTGAAATCAAACCAGCTGCCGAAAGGAGACTAATGCAGCTTAATGAGCTGGATGAAATAAGACACTTAGCCTATGAGAGTTCAAAGATCTATAAAGAGAAAACGAAAGCATATCATGATAAAAAGATCATCTCCATGCACTTCGAACCAAATGATCAAGTGTTGTTATATAACTCTCGGCTTACGCTGTTTCCCGGAAAACTCCGATCTCGTTGGTCAGGTCCTTTCACTGTTGTGGATGTCAAAAATTATGGAGCCATCACACTTATAAACGATAAAGGAGAAGAATTTACAGTGAATGATCAACGAGTGAAACACTATTGGGCTAAACAGCCAATTAGCAGGCCTTTAAACTTAGGCCTTCTTCCTGATAATAACA
Organism: Brassica oleracea var. oleracea; assembly: GCF_000695525.1. Lineage (NCBI taxonomy): Eukaryota > Viridiplantae > Streptophyta > Magnoliopsida > Brassicales > Brassicaceae > Brassica > Brassica oleracea. The sequence continues at coordinate 24,643,620 of NC_027752.1, forward strand.
CAGATCAGACCTCGAGTCGAGCTCAGACTTAAAATAAGCGCTGAATGGAGGCAACCCATTTCTAGTTTTAGGATATTAAGGATTTAGTTTCAATTTAAAAAAAAAAAATCCGAGTAGACAATTATAAAATCGACCGATGAGAGCATGTCGATATCGATCGACAGTACATCACCTGCACCGACCAATGGTGACTCCTTTCCATCGATCGACACTTAACCCAGTCAGGTATATCGTTCTAATTTGTTAAATTGTATACTTAGGATTATTTCTCACCATAACTCCGACTAGATATACACTCGGGACATTGTAATTTAAGTCTGGGGGGATGTTTACTGATATCTAGTTTATTGTGAGTCTTATCAAATGTTAAAAAAAAAAGTTTTTATCGAGTCAAGAATGGGATTATTATCAAATACAATTTGATTGCTACTCTAATCACTCTCTAGATTTACTAATTGTAGAATGTATTAGATAGAAACACCGCAGTGTATCACGTAATGCTAACATCCACACCTGCTGAGAATGTCTGGAGAAACTAAAGCTGACTTCCAACCTTAATCTACTCTACTTGCTTGTAAACTGCTTGTCTTTGGGCATGGGATCAGATTCTTCAAACAAGTCTGGGAGGTAAAGCCTTGTGTAGATTTCTCGCTTTTTCTCTCTCTATTTCGACCCTAGATTTATAGATAGAGATATTTATTTTCAAAAAAAAAAAAAAAAAAAAGTAAAGCCTGCACCTTTATTTATGCTAAGAAATGAGGTTGGTAGAGGGGAATGTCAGACATGATTTGCTAAGTTGTTGGCTATGTGAATTTGGTTGCTAAGCTAGGATATGGTATATTGTGCTTTTGTGATTAGAACTTTTTAGATGTGGATTGCAATATTGCAGAGTTGATGATTCTAAGTTTTAAATCATGAGAATCTCTGTTGTTTTCAAACCTCTCTTAGAGAGCCTGCTCTAGTATGTTTTGCTTGTGGACAAGCAAAAGAGTAAGTCTGGGGGAGTTGATAGACCATAGATTTTACCCACTTTAAGCCATGGCTTATAAGTGTTTTAATATATATTTACTACTATATAGATTCTATTTAGAGTGTTTACAGGTTCAGGTACTTTCTAGAGAAATATGGTGATTTTGGAGCCTTTTGAGTGCAGAGCTGCACAGACGCATCATATGTTTAGCTATGGATGGAGACCTTCTCACCGTTAGATTGAGCCCATCGTTTGACACAAGATATAGCTTTGAGTTAGCTTTCGAACGCCACCGGTTTGAGGTCAATAAGCATCCTGTAGCAGAAGTTATGCATGTTTTACTGAAAAGTAGTCAGTCTGCCTCGCGAGAGGAAGCTGTCGAGGAAATGAAGGACTGTCGATCGATATTGCATCATTGGTGTCGGTCGACAGTGATCCCAGAAAACAGGACAAGCCTGTTTCGTGACCAATTTAGGCCCAGAAGTCACCACATATTACCAATATACCCCTGGACGACCTGAAACCCTATTTTACTGTTTTCTAAGCCATTGTTGACGGCTATGCTTCATACTATTCTAGAAAGAGAGAGCTGAGGATTGGAGAGAGAGATCTGCACACCTTGAGAGATGGAAGATCTTGAACTCCCTTTGTTTTTTTACTCTATTTTGTTTATTTATCAATTGCAATATTATTCAGACCATCGTAACCATGTCTTTTATGAATATGTATGAGTAATCTCACTGTTAGATTTAGGTTTCTCATTAGGTTGATATATGTATTGCTAGTTTGAATTGTTGTTAGGGTAATTTAATTAGTTCTTCATCTAGTTGTTCTTACTACTAAGCTTAGAGTTAGTAAACCCTAAAACTTTGATCTTAGGATTAATTGAGGTCAAGCCATTGCTTGACTCAATACCTGAAATTAACTAGTATGATCTAACTGACTAGATACAGACAAGAGTTGGTCTAGTGAGTTAGAGAATATAAATCAAACCCATCCGTAAAGCTTTATGGAAGAAGTATCGATCGACACAGCGATATCCCTGTCGATCGATATTTTGAAAGGTGTATCGATCGATACTCATAACGAATTATCAATCGACACTTTCTCATGATTAACATATGAGAGTTGAAATCAGAGATTCAGATTAGATAATCAGATTGATTATATCCTAGTTTGAATTCAAGAACAATTAATATCAATAAACCCCTAAAACCCAAATTAAGTATTTACTTATCATACTTGAGAATGTACCTGAATCTAGCTAATCTCCCAACTGTCAACAACCTCAAAACAAACCAATCGAGCAATAAATTATCTCACCAATTCATTTACTGCTTTAAAATCTATAAACCCATTTAATCTAGATTTATTTCAAGACCATAATCTACTCTGTAATCCTAGAGTCTCTGTGGATTCGATCCCTAAGTACTATATATGAACCTCTTATCTGAGAGAGTAATTCACTCCTTAGGGTAATTTGAGTGATATCATTTATCCAGTGAAAAACGACACCACTTGCGGGGAGACAGAGATGATAGAGTTACTCATACCAAATATTGCTGAGAGGGAGGACTTAGAGCTGAAACCTATATACATAACTCTTATGGAACAGCGTCCCTTTAATGGCTTTCCTTATGAGCAAACAATGGATCACATCAACATGATTGAGGAATTGGTATTGTTTATCTTCAATAGAGTCTTTGAAGACCACTACCTCCGCAAACTCTTCCCATACTCCCTTACTGGAGATGCAACTCACTAGTTCAAGAAGCAACCACCAGGATCTCTCACTACCTGGAATGACATGAGAGATGCCTTCCTCAACAAATTTCTCTATGATGCTGCAGCAAATCTAGAGATTGAGATGGAATCTATGAGGAGATATATGGTAGAAGGTGATGAACAACATGTATCTGGAGAGCTGAGGAGAGAAGAGGAATCTGGTACTGAAGACTCGACCTCAGTATCGATCGATGGTACGACCTCAACATCGACCAACGGCACAACCTCAACGTCGATCGATGGTATGACCTCAGAATCGACCGCCCACACAGTCCCAGCATCGATCGATGGAGACTCCTATTTCCGATCGACACCACTCGAAATCCATGAAGGATCGAGTTGTCCTCAGGACATTGCAGACTCGACCCATAAGAGCACTGATGTATCAAGTTGTTCTCCTTCCCGAGATGTAGAAAAAGAAATCACCATGGAAGATTTCTTGGAGCAAGAAGAGTTCTTGGAGTTGGAGGATGGAGAAAAGCTTGAAGACTTGGATTCTAGTAGGGAAGTTACTATGGAAGACTTTTTGGAGCTGGATGAATGGCTTGACTCGGAGCAGAAGCTTGATGACGAACGGAACGCTAAGAGGAAAGATATGGAGACTTCATCAAAGACTAGCATCGATCGACAACAACGTGATGAGATCGATCGACAACCCCCCTACATCATCGATCAACGCCCACCCTATATCATCGATCGACAATCAGCAGATAGCATCGATCTACACCCACACTCCATCATCGATCGGCACCCACACGATTGCATCGATCGACACCCATGGTTGGATGAACTGCCAGGATACATAGTCGAGCTGGAACAAGTTGAGAACATCAGAGACCACCTATCTGTGCAGAAGAAGCTGCTGGGTTTCACAAAAGAGTGAAAATGATACATGACCCTGTGAAGATTGTGGTTCCTTGTGCAGTATTTGAAGTTGAATTTCCTATCCCACCAGATAAAGGTGCGCATATGAGTTCTTACGTTGAGATGTTGGAAAATCATCAACACGTAGAAGCTTCTCAGAGAGGGTTGCGATTTAGAGATGAAGTCGATAAAGGCCCAACAGAAGCAGCATCGATCGACACCGACCGGATACCATCGAACGACATCAACAAGACGGTATCGATCGACGCTACCACTTATCCATCGATCGACACTGGGCGCATATCAGAGCAGAAGGAGTTCGATGTGTGTGAACATTTTTTTAATGGAGAAACCACCACGCGATCAGACAAGACTGGGGGAAAGAAGAGGAGGAATTGGAAGAAGAGGAAAAGGACCAAGGGAGGTTCTCAGCTATCATTGATCCGCCACTTCTCAGATGGTGTCAGGAAATCCAGAGTGCACAGCAGATGCTTCTCACAGCCATTTCCAAAGCTTCTAGCACTCCTTATTGCTGAGATGATAGACAAAGGAGAAGAGACTACGGAGGAAGCTTTCACACAAGAATGATAAAGCTTCAGAGAGCAGACATTGAGACTTGTTTTGGAGCATGTTCTCATTCTCATCCGGACTAAATCAGATCTCCAAAGTCAAGCTAAAAGACTATAACAAAGCGCTAAGTGGGAGGCAACACACTATTAGGTAATTTCATTCAGTTTATGTTAGATTGTTACTGATTTTTATTTTCATTTTTATGCAGGTCAAAATAAAAAAGTGAACAGTAACGACGGTATTGTAGCAAGAAAATCAAGCGACACTGTAGCAAGAAAATCGAGCGACGTTGTAGCAAGAACATCGACCAACACTGTAGCAAAAAATCGGGAGTTACTGTAGTTGCGATACTGTAGCAGGACTATTGTAGCAGGGCTACTGCAGCAGTCACTGTTCATCGAAAAAAAAAATTGAATTGGTTTTATTAGTTATCTATTACTAACTTTTAGTGTTTTATTTATGTTAGGTAAAAGGAAAAGATCCGAGGAAGACGATTTTTCACGAGGATCAACGATGGCTGCGCAACATCGATCGACAGAGCATCACTAGCATCGATAGATCGCCACGGTACTGTGTCGATCGACGGAGATTCAAGAATATTAATCACCACTTAACTGTGTTGGTCGACACTCACATCAAAGTCAGGTATACCGTTTTTCCTTGTTAAATATTGTCCTTATGGTTTATTTCTCCACCAATCTTAGACTGTATAACACTGGTAACAGTGTTGTTTAAGTCTGGGAGAGGTTCTAATAATATTGTATTTTAGTTAGCTATTTAGAAAAAAAAGAAGAGGATCCAAGTAGACGATTCCTCAGCACATCGACCGATGAGACCAGCTCGTTATCGATCGACATCACTTCAGATCCAACGGTCGATTGTCTATTCATTGTGTTGAATGATTGCTCTAGCCATCGACCGATGAGACCATGTCGCTATCATTCGATATCACTTCAGCAACATCGATTGATTGTCACTTCATTGTGTCGATGGACACTGACATCAGCGAGCAGGTTATCGTTTTTACTTGTTAAATTGTGTACTTATGTTTATGTTATTACTATAACTCCGACTGAATTTACACTAGAGATAGTGTAGTTTAAGTCTGGGGGGGATGTTTACTGATATTAGTGTGTTCATGAGTCTTATCAAAATGTTTTCAAAAGAGTTTTATTTGAGTCAAGAAGGGGATAATGAACTTATTAGATTTTTGCTTGTTATCTAACCACTCTTTAGCACCATTCTAGACTTACTAATTGCAGATAGTACTAAAGATACTAAAGTGGATCAACATGTCAACTATTCACACTTGCTGAGATTGTTTGAATGAACCAAAGCTGACCTCCAACACTAAACTTGACACAACTGCTTGTCTAAGGGCTTGGTATACATGGGATCGGATTCTTCAAACAAGCCTGAAAGGTTAAGCCTTGTGTAGATTTATCACATTTTCTCTCTCTATTTCGACCCTAGATTTATAGGTAGAGATTTTATTTATTTATTTATTTTTTTTTTTTTTTTAAAGAAAGAAAAAAAAAGAAAAAAGAAAGAAAGAAAAAGAAAAAGAAAAAAAATATATAAAATATATATATATATAATAGGTGTTAGTTAGGTGGAATTCGAACATGACTTGGTGGCTACAACCATTAAGGCTTGCTTTATAAGGATTCCAACAAAAAAGAATTCAAACAGGACTTGGTGGCGGCATTCATCAAGGTTTAATTCACATGAATTATTGGATATAAGTCAAAAAGAAGTGAACAGGACTTGGTGACAACCACCATTAAGGTTTGATTCATGGAAGCCTGTCCAATCTTGGTCAATGATCCTACAATGGAAGCATACTTTGACTAAAGAGAGAAATTAGTAGAGAGAAAAGATATGAACTAACTTTTACATGCAGATCCAGATACTTGTTTGAAAATCCTTGCATCCTGTGATCGATACTCCCAAGGTAAAGCCTGCACTTTTATTTATGTTAAGAAATGAGGTTGTTAGACGGGAATGTCAGACATGATTTGCTAAATTGTTGGCTAGGTGAATTTGGTTACTAAGCTAGGATATGGTATAATGTGCTTTTGTGATTAGGACTTCTTAGATGTGGATTGCAATATTGTAGAGGTGATGATTCTAAGTTTTAAATCATGTGAGTGCCTGCTGTTTTCAAACCTCTTTCAGAGAAACTGCCCGTCTGGTTTTGCTTGAGGACAAGCAAAAGGGTAAGTCGGGGAGAGTTGATATACCATGGATTTTACCCACTTTCAGCCATGGTATATAAGTGTTTTATGATAAAATTATTATTTTTAGAGTCTTTTTAGAGTATTTACAGGTTCAGGTACGTTCTGGAGAAATATGGTGATTTTGGAGCCTTTTGAGGTGAAGAACTGCACAGACGCGTCAGATGTTTAGCTATGGATGGAGACCTTACCACCGTTAGATTCAGCCCATCTCTTTATACAAGATATATCTTTGAGTTAGATTTCTAATTCCGCTTGTTTGAGGTCAATCAGCATCCTGTGGCAGAAGTTATGCCCATTTTACTGAAAAGTGGTCAGTCTGCCTCGCGAGAAGAAACTGTCGAGGAGATGAATGACTGTCGATCGATGAAACAGCATTGGTGTTGATCGAAGGTGATGCCAGAATATGGGCTGAGCATATTTTATAACCGATTGAAGTCCAGAAGCAACCACAAATTACCAGAATACCCTTGGACAACCAGAAACCCTATTAATGTTATTTATAAGCCATTGTTGACGGACACGCTATCCAAGCTTTATTTTATTCATTGTTCTTAGTTAGGAAAGAAAGGAGAAACTTCTTCAGAGTCCTCCTGGAACTCCTTTGGTTTCTTTATTGCTTTTATCTATTCTATTATATTTATTCATCTATGATTTCTGTGACAAATTTCATGTATGAATAGATCCACATGTTAGGTTTAGGGTTCATATAGTTATGAGAGATTAGCCCCAACTATAGATTGCTAAGTTGTGATATTAATCTTTAGGATTGTCATTAATGCCTGATTCTAGATTAGGTATCTAAAACTTGCCCTAGGATTGTTAGATATAAGCGATAGCTTTCATCTCATTCTGAAACCATTCTAATTGAGCTAAGACTTGCTAGAGTGAGGCGAGAGCTGATCTAGTGAGCTTAGTGAGCATATTCAACTCGCGCATTAACGTTTGACCAAGAGCGTCGATCGATATTCCAATCGAATAATCGGTCGACGTTTCGAATAGTGTATCGATCGATATTCAAATAGAAAGCGAGAGCCTAGTGGTTCGTTATCAGTATTGAGCTCTACAATATCATGCATGCAACTTGTTAGGCATCTGTAGGATTATAATCCTGATTACCTGAATAGATACCTTAGATCTAGCAACCATCCTTCCATCAAACCCCAAATCAATCAATCGAGCAATTAAGTTTCTCACAAATGTTGCAACTTTACATTTAATTATTAAATCAACCTAGCTTAATCAACTTGATTAGATTTATTTGGTTCCCTTGCTCCCTGTGAATTTGATCCCTAAGTACTACAACTCGACCTCTTATTTGAGAGAGTATAAATAACTCTTTAGGGTAATTTGAGTGATATCAAATTTGGCGCCGTTGCTTGGGAGCTTTGATCGTCATTAGATCTTGTTTAGTTAGATTTAATCTAGGTTTTACTACTGTTAAAAAAAAAAAACTAATAATTTTTTTTCTTCTGTTCAGGTACATACATCTTAGTACCAGGAACAACAATGAAGAGAGGATTTTTGGGTTCTTCAAAGAAGGAGCCCGCTGATTCACGCACGATCTGTAAGTCTACCAGGGAAGAATCGATCGACACCCTCCAAGCAGCATCGATTGACAGCGTGAACCAAGCATCGAACGACACAATTCAGCTTGTGTTGGACAACATTGTTCATCCAAACACTGTTGACTCCAGAACTGTTCACTCCAGAACTGTTCATCACGGTACTGTTCATCTCGACACTGTTTATCCACCGTCGATTGACACTGTTCATCCACTGTCGATCGACACTGTTCATCCAACTTTGATCAACACTGTTCACCCGCAGTCGATCGACACTGTTCATCCCCAGTCGATCGACACTGTTCATCGCAATACTGTTCACTGTGACACTGTTCATCCGGGCACTATTCATCCGAACACTGTTTATTCCGACACTGTTTATCCGGTGAAAAACGACACCACTTGCAGGGAGACAGAGATGATAGAGGTACTCATACCAAATATTGCTGAGAGGGAGGACTTTGAGCTGAAACCTATGTATATAACTCTTATGGAACAGCGTCCCTTTCATGGCTTTCCTCATGAGCAAGCAACGGATCACATCAACATGATTGAGGAATTGATATTGTTTATCTTCAATGGAGTGTTTGAAGACCACTACCTCTGCAAAATCTTCCCATACTCCCTTACTGGAGATGCAACTCACTACCTGGAATGACATGAGAGATGCTTTCCTCAACAAATTTCTCTATGATGCTGCAGCAAATCTAGAGATTGAGATGAAATATATGAGGAGATATAAGGTAGAGGGTGATGAACAACATGTATCTGGAGAGCTGAGGAGAGTAAAGGAATCTGGTACTGAAGACTCGACCTCAGTATCGATCGATGGTACGACCTCAACGTCGACCAACGGTACAACCTCAACGTCGATCGACGGTACGACCTCAGAATCGACCGCCCAAACAATCTCAGCATCGATCGATGGGGACTCCTATTTCCGATCGACACCACACGAAATCCATGAAAGATCGAGTTGTCCTCAGGAAGTCACAATGGAAGACTACTTGGAGCTGGATGAATGGCTTGACTCGGAGCAGAAGCTTGATGACGAACAGAACGCTAAGAGGAAAGATCTGGGGACTTCATCAAAGACTAGCATCGATCGTCAGCAACGTGATGAGATCGATCGACAACCACCCTACATCATCGATCAACGCCCACCCTATATCATCGATCGACAATCAGCAGATAGCATCGATCTACACCCACACGCCATCATCGATCGGCACCCACACGATTGCATCGATCGACACCCATGGTTGGATGAACTGCCAGAATAAATAGTCGAGCTGGAACAAGTTGAGGAAAGGAATGTACATGTCTAAGGCCTCACACCCTGCTGTCCACGAACATCAGAGACCACCTATCTATGCAGAAGAAGCTGCTGGGTTTCACAAAAGAGTGAAAATGATACATGACCCTGTGAAGATTGTGGTTCCTTGTGCAGTATTTGAAGTTGAATTTCCTATCCCACCAGATAAAGGTGCACATCTGAGTTCTTACGTTGAGCTGTTGGATGATCATCATCACATAGAAGCTTCTCAGAGAGGGTTGCGATTTAGAGATGAAGTGGATAAAGGCCCAGCAGAAGCAGCATCGATCGACACCGACCGGATATCATCGATCGACACCGACCGGATATCATCGAACGACATCAACAAGACGGCATCGATCGATGCTACCACTTCTCCATCGATCGATACTGGGCACATATCAGAGCAGAAGGAGTTCGATGTGTGTGAAAATCTTTTTAATGGAGATACCACCACGCGATCAGACAAGTTTGGGGGAAAGAAGAGGAGGAATTGGAAGAAGAGAAGAACATAAAGCTTATGTATTATCTTTTTTGATATATGTTGTTGATCCTTCCTGCTTTGAGCATTTTTGTGTTCAATATTTTTGAGTATCCTTGTCATGTCCCCGATCCTAGATAGGATCGTCCGGACGGACTGTGGCGCGAGGCAATGCACTGATCAGGTCATCTGGCCTTGAGACAAGCGTTCCATGGTCCAAATTGATCGTTAAGGATGTCAGACAGCTGAGACTTAACCTGAATCCGATGGAGACAAGTTGTTTAGGTCTGGACGAGTGATCCGGTAGCTTGACGAGGTCCGGGTCAAGCTCAATCAGCTCAAGAGAGTGTGGTATCAGCT
>NC_027752.1:24653935-24658226 GCF_000695525.1 Brassica oleracea var. oleracea
GAGACCTGGTGCGATCTTGTCTGAACCAAGTAATGAGACAAAGGCCTGGGGGAGTGGGTTTCCGTGTGGGAACTACCAGAGGAGCAGTTGGGGCGGTTATGGGAGCGGTTCTGAGCGGTTTTGGGCGAAAAGGTACAAGGGGACAAGTGGCATCTCCTTGGCCAATACTTTAGAACCGATTCGGCCTTGGGCAGTTACGGATAGTTAAGTCCGACTTCCTCCTATAAATACCTGTCTCTGGAAGTCGAATTCATCATCATTTTCCTTGGGGAAACTCTGGCAAAATTCCGAGAGAAAGATAAAGAGAGAGAGACCGTCGGTTTGGCAGTTATAACCGTGTTTGGTGGTTCTTTATCATTTCCGGTGAGAGTTTGACCGTGGGAAGCAAGGCGTGATGGATACTCGACAGAGAGAGAAGGAGAAGAAGAAGGACATGGTCCCAGGAGAGCGTATGCCTAAGATCAGTGGTGTGGTTCACAAACCATCAGACATAGCCGGCGGTTGATCCGTTCGTGCCTATGGTCCGATCCGTTTTGTTGGTTACACCCATTTCCACTTTTTGATTATTTCATCTAATAGTCTGGGTAATTATTGTGTGGTCTGATGGATCAGACTTTATGGCACTGAACCAAGGCCTTGGCCGGTTCAGGAATGATGTCCATGGCCTTGGCCGGACTGATCATGGTCGAGATCTATATGATCGAGACTGAATTGATAAATTCTGACTTGACAAATCTCTTAGTTGGGATTTATCATGAATTATCATGGTTTTTAATGAGTTTTACCGAATTGATTTAGAGATGGTCAGTTTGGCCGGTTTGGCTGTTTGTGGTCGAGATCTATAGGATCGAGACCGGTTCTGTGAAATTTGACTTGACCATTCTCTTAGTTCGGATTTATCATGAATTTTCATGAATTTTAATTAGTTTTTGGAGCATTTTCGAAATTGGCCAGACTTGGGCCTGATGAGCCGTTTGTATGCTTAGATGTAGATCCTAACATGCAATGATTGATCTTCGTGTTAAGTTATCTGATCATATGCGTGTGTGTTGTAATTGTGGTTCCAGGTACAGACTTGGACCGTGGTAAGGGAAAGGGACTGTGAGGACTCCAGTCGTGGGAAGATGTGTGGTGATTGGGTCTTTGTTGATAGATGTGAAGTACTTGTAACCCATTGTGCTTGGTTTGAATTTATGATAGCCTAGTGTGCAACTTAAGTATGATGAACGAATGAATGATGTATGGATCTATTTTATTATCTATAAAATATCGATTTTCCCTTATATGAATCTGATTGTCTAAGTTAGAATGGATGAACCTCAAAACACTGAAAAATACTTAGAAAAATATAGCACTTGAATTCGGAAATAAAGGAATCAAACTGAATGGAATTGTTAGGTAAGCCGCGGTCTGGTTGGGTTGAGGAATCCAGGATCGGGTCTTACAAGTTGGTATCAGAGCATGCTTGATTCTAGGATTTGTTTGGGTTATTGGGATCACCACACATCCGGCTATTGATACTCGCGGTAAGGTTGTTTGTTGACTAGTATTGACTGCTTGATTGGTTGAACTTAGGATTGATTTGAGGTTTTGGTTTTTTGTTATGAACTAACCTTGGTGTGTGTTTTGAATCCTAAGGGTACTAAGAGGAAGTCAAAGAAAGGAAAGGAGGCTGCTGGAGCATCCGGAAATGTTGAGGCTGTTGGAGTCAATCAGACTCAGGTATTGCCAACCCAGTTGGGGACGGTTAACACTGAAGTCGGATTGCCGCAGGGACCAATCCTTCCAACTGAGGTTCAGGTGGAGAACGTTGGGGATCAGCGTGACCAGGACCAGGGAGAACAAGGGGAAACTTCCCCTACTGAAGAACGGGTTGGTCTTAACCCCACTGGTGCTGCGGTTGATGATGAGACCGGTCCGGATGTGGAAGTGGCAAAGCCGTCCATAAAGGATGTGCTGGAGGCTATCTGCTCATGGGTGCACAAATGGTGACTCTGACCCAGGTGTTCACACGTTTGGTGAATTCCTCTGTGGGTCAGGTTATTCCTCTGGTTCGTGCGGCTCCACAGGCTACTGGAGGACGTTTGAGATCAGTGGCTGAAGTGGTGGAGATCGATCCACCGGACAGAGTGGCGGACAAGGTTGATTACCTGAGGATTTTGGAGCGTGTCTCCATGCTGGGGACCAAACACTTTGCTGGCAGTGTTGATCCTATTGAGGCAGACGAGTGGAGGAGCAGATTGGTACGTAACTTCTGCTCTACTCGCTGTCCTGATGAGTACAAGAAGGACATAGTTGTTCACTTCTTGGAAGGTGATGCTCACAACTGGTGGTTGGCACTGGACAAGCGTACCAATGGCACCATTGAGCGTTTTGTTGACTTTTGAGGTTGAGTTCAACCACAAGTACTTTCCTGCAGAGGCGTGGGATCGTTTGGAGTCTAAGTTCTTGGACTTGACCCAAGGCAGTAAGACAGTTCGTGAGTATGAAGAGGAGTTCAACCGGCTCAGGAGGTTTGTGGGAAGGGAGATGGAGGACGAGGTAGTAAAGGTCCGCAGGTTCATCCGGGGCTTGAGAGCCGAACTCAAGACCTACTGCTCGGTCTACACCTTCCGCACTGTGTCTGAGTTGGTGGAGAGGATGGCAATCCTTGAGACTAACCTTGCTGATGAGGCAAAGGTGAAGTCTAGAAGTCACGCGGCTTCTAGTGGATCTGGTGGTGACCAGAAGAGAAAGAGAGACACGGCTGAAGAGGGTAAAACCTCAAGTGGTAGGCCAGAGTGCTCTAAGTGTGGAAGACGCCATGGAGGCGAGTGCTGGAGAGCCATGAGGGCTTGTACTCATTGTGGTAAGATGGATCATGCAACTTGGGACTGCCCGGGACCGGAGTAAGGCCGGGGACAGGGTTCGGGTGGTGGTGGTACCTTTCACTGCCATGGCTGTGGCAAGGCCGGACATCTCCGTAGGGACTATCCCAAGTTACAGGATGGTCAGGACAAGAGCCGTGGAGAGGCAAGCAAGCCAAGCCAGAACCGGGGTCAGTCCTCCACACCAAGGGTGTATGAGCTCTCTAAGGACACAGATGAGGCTTGACCGTTCAAGGCGATCACTGGTAAAACTCTTGACTTATTCTTTTCAATTCAATAGAATTGCATGGTAAGGAACCTAGGATGGTTAGATACTTTGAATGGACCTTGTGTAGGGACCTTGAGTATTGGTGGTGTGGAAACACATGTACTTTTCGATACTGGTGCTACACATAGTTTTGTGAGCCCAGGAATGATCGAAAAGGGTTTGTTCTGGGTAGGAACTGAGGATGAACCCTGCATAGTGAATGCAGCTGGTGGCCAACATATGCATTCATTAAGGTGGATTAAGGGGATTCCGGTTGTGATCAAAGAAAGGGTAATGCCTGCGGATCTGATTGTTGTCCACCTAAAGAATCATGAAGTGATCTTAGGTATGGACTGGCTTGGAGAGCATAGGGCCACCCTTGACTGTTGCCGTGGAAGAGTGCAGTTTGAGATGGGTTGTGAATCCCCGGTTAGCTTCCAAGGCCTATGTCCGATCCCTGGAAATATAGTGGTGTCAGCAGTCAGAGCGGAACGGATGCTTGAGAATGGTTGTGAAGCCTATTTGGCTACCATTACCACTAAGGAGGTCCTTGGGGGTGGTGAACCGGACGGGATCCTGCTGGTCAGTGAGTTCGAGGATGTGTTTCGGGCGCTACAGGGCATTCCCCCTGATAGGGCTGACCCGTTCATAATAGAACTGGAACCAGGGACGGCCTACCGCATGGCTCCTGCCGAGATGGCCGAGCTGAAGAAAAAACTTGAGGACTTGTTGGATAAGGGCTTTATACGTCCTAGTGTATCACCTTGGGGAGCCCCAGTCCTCTTTGTGAAGAAGAAGGATGGAAGCTTCAGTTTGTGTATTGATTATCGGGGGCTGAACCGGGTCACTGTGAACAACAAGTACCCATTGCCTCGGATTGATGAGTTGTTGGATCAACTCCGGGGAGCTAAGTGGTTCTCCAAGATTGACTTGGCCTCTAGATATCATCAGATTCCAATCGAGCCAAGTGTTGTGAAGAAGACGGCGTTCCAAACTCGGTACGGCCACTACGAGTTTATGGTCATGCCATTCGGACTGACCAATGCACCGGCTGCCTTTATGAAGATGATGAATGGTGTATTCCGAGAGTACGTGGATGAGTTTGTGATCATCTTCATTGATGATATACACGTGTACTCCAAGACAAAGGAGGACCATGAGAAGCATCTTCGGGCAG
>NC_027752.1:24658810-24664640 GCF_000695525.1 Brassica oleracea var. oleracea
TCGTATATGTATGGTGCTAAGGAACAGATACTCACGGACCATAAGAACCAGAAGTATATTTTCACTCAGCCTGAGTTGAACCTTAGGCAGAGGAGGTGGATGAAGTTTGTTGCAGATTATGATCTGGACATAGCTTACCATCCAGGAAAAGCTAACCTTGTGGCAGATGCCTTGAGCCGCAGGAGAGCGGAGGTATCGGCTGAAAGGGAGGCTGATGAGTTGGAAGGGATGGTACGTTCATTGCATCTCAACACCCTGGTTAGCCATGATGAGCCATTGGGGTTGGAGGCAGTGGACCAGTCCGATCTTCTTACCAAGATTCGTCAAGCACAAGGCTTGGACGAGAACCTCAAGAAGGGTGCTACCAATGACAAGACAGAGTACCAGACGGCAAGCAATGGTACCATCTTGGTCAATGGAAGGATTAGTGTTCCTAATGATAAGGAACTGAAGGAGGAGATTATGAGACAAGGTCATAGGTCTAAGTTTTCAGTTCAACAGGGGTTGAACAAGATGTATAGGGATCTGAAGAGGTATTATCATTGGGTGAGGATGAAAACTGATGTGGCTGAATGGGTGGCTAAGTGTCCAACCTGTCAACTCGTGAAAGCAGAGCATCAGGTTCCCAGTGGCCTACTTCAGAACCTACCCATACCGGAGTGGAAGTGGGATCACGTCACCATGGATTTTGTGACTGGTTTTCCCACTACCCGGAACCGGAAGGATGCGGTATGGGTTGTGGTCGATCGCTTGACAAAGTCTGCACACTTTTTGGCCATCCGGAAAGGAGATGGTGTAGACCAGATTGCGCGGATCTACTTGGATGAGGTAGTGCGGTTGCATGGTGTTCCAGCAAGCATTGTCTCGGATAGAGATCCAAGGTTTACTTCTTACTTCTGGCAGGCTTTCCAAAAGGCCTTGGGTACCAGAGTAAACATGAGTACAGCATATCATCTGCAAACGGATGGACAGTCGGAAAGGACGATCCAAACCTTGGAGGATATGCTGAGGGCGTGTGTCTTGGACAGGGGAGAGTCTTGGGAGAAACACTTGCCTTTGGTGGAGTTTGCTTACAACAACAGCTTCCACACAAGCATTGGCACGACGTCATATGAGGCATTGTATGGAAGACGTTGACGGACACCTCTATGCTGGACCCAAGTGGGGGAGCGTAGTATGTTGGGTCCTGAGATTGTGGAAGAGACCACTGATAAGATCAGGATGGTCAAGGAAAAGATGAAAGAGGCGCAAGACCGCCAGAAGAGCTATGCGGACAGGCGTAGGAAACATCTTGAGTTCGAGGTTGATGATCTGGTGTATCTCAAGATGATCACGTTCAAGGGTAGGACCAGGGTTTCTGGGAGGAGGAAACTGGATCTTAGGTATTTGGGTCTGTTCAGGATCATAGAGAGGGTGGGAGCCGTGGCATACAAGTTGAACTAGCCATCGGCCATGGATGCATTTCACAATGTGTCCCATGTATCCGAACTCCGGAAGTGTCTGACGGACCAAGACATTGTGTTGCCTGAGATATCACAATGTGTTTCATGTATCCCAACTCCGGAAGTGTCTGGCGGACCAAGACATTTTGTTGCCTGAGATTCCTGCTGATCTCGGTAAGAACTTAACCTTGGAGACTAGGCCGGTTTGAATCGTGGATCGGACAGAGAAGGCAATGAGAAAGAAAACGTTTCCCATGATTAAAGTGGTGTGGGAGTTCAATGGTAAGGACGTCATCACTTGGGAAACGGAGGCAAGGATGAAGGCTGAGTATCCGGAGGGGTACAGTCAGTTCCTTCCTGATAGAACCCTTGACTTGGATTCGTGGACGCATCCCTTGTTAGTGGGGGAGACTTGTCATGTCCCCGATCCTAGATAGGATCGTCCGGACGGACTGTGGCGCGAGGCAATGCACTGATCAGGTCATCTAGCCTTGAGACAAGTGTGCCATGGTCCAAATTGATGGGTAAGGATGTCAGACAGCTGAGACTTAACCTGGATACGATGGAGACAAGTTGTTTAGGACTGGACGAGTGATCCGGTAGCTGGACGAGGTCCGAATCAAGCTCAATCATCTCAAGAGAGTGTGGTATCAGCTCACTCAGTGTTGTTCAGCTCACGGGAGCTGGTTCAGCTCACGGGAGCTGATGGACTAGCTCACTCAGCTGGGGATAGTTGGCAATCAGCTCACCTCAGCTTGGCGGAGTGTTCCATTCCAGACCAGCTTGGCGGAGTGTTCCATTCCAGACCAGTGTGGTCGGGTCCGAGCGGTTACCGAGCCCTCCCGATGGTCCGTGTGGGACGAAGAGACAAGGTGCGATCTTGGCTGAACCAAGTAATGAGAAAAAGGCCTGGGGGAGTGGGTTTCCATGTGGGAACTGCCAGGGGAGCAGTTGGGGCGGTTATGGGAGAGGTTCTGAGCGGTTTTGGGCGAAAAGGTACAAGGGGACATATGGCATCTCCTTGGCCAATCCTTTAGAACCGATTCGGCCTTGGGCATTTACGGACAGTTAAGTCTGACATCCACCTATAAATACCTGTCTCTGGAAGTCGAATTCATCATCATTTTCCTTGGGGAAACTCTGGCAAAATTCTGAGAGAAAGATAAAGAGAGAGAGATTGTCGGTTTGGCAGTTACAACCGTGTGTGGTGGTTCTTTATCATTTCCGGAGAGAGTTTGACCGTGGGAAGCAAGGCGTGATGGATACTCGACAGAGAGAGAAGGAGAAGGAGAAGGACTTGGCCCCAAGAGAGCGTACGCCTAAGGTCAGTGGTGTGGTTCGCAAACCATCGGACATAGCCGGCGGTTGATCCGTCCGTGCCTATGGTCCGATCCGTTTTGTTGGTTACGCCCATTTCCACTTTCTGATTATTTCATCTAATAGTCTGGGTATCTATTGTGTGGTCTGATGGATCAGACTTGATGGCACTGAACCAAGGCCTTGGCCGGTTCAGGAATGATGTCCATGGCCTAAGCCGGACTGATCATGGTCGAGATCTATATGATCGAGACTGAACTGATAAATTCTGACATGACCAATCTCTTAGTTGGGATTTATCATGAATTATCATGTTTTTTAATGAGTTTTACCGAATTGATTTAGAGATGGTCAGTATGGCCGGTTTGGCTGTCCGTGGTCGAGATCTATAGGATCAAGACCGGTTCTGTGAAATTTGACTTGACCATTCTCTTAGTTCGGATTTATCATAAATTGTCATGAATTTTAATTAGTTTTTGGAGCATTTTCGAAATTGGCCAGACTTGGGCCTGATGAGCCGTATGTATGCCTAGATGAAGATCTTATCATGCAATGATGGATCTTTGTGTTAAGTTATCTGATCATATGCTTGTGTGTTGTAATTGTGGTTCCAGGTAGAGACTTGGACCGTGGTAAGAGAAAGGGACTGTGAGGACTCCAGCCGTGGGAAGATGTGTGGTGATTGGGTCTTTGTTGATAGATGTGAAGTACTTGTAACCTATTGTGCTTGTTGTGAATTTATGATAGCCTAGTGTGCAACTTAAGTATGATGAACGAAAGAATGATGTATGGATCTATTTTATTATCTATAAAATATCGATTTGCCCTTATATGAATCTGATTGTCTAAGTTAGAATGGATGAACCTCAGAACACTGAAAAATACATTGAAAAATATAGCACTTGAATTCGGAAATAAAGGAATCAAACTGAATGAAATTGTTAGGTAAGCTGCGGTCTGGTTGGGTTGAAGAATCCAGGATCGGGTCTTACACTTCTCACAGCCATTTGCAAAGCTTCGAGCACTCCTTATTGCTGAGATGATAGACAAAGGAGAAGAGTAAATGGAGGAAGCTTTCACACAAGAATGATAAAGCTTCAGAGAGCATACATTGAAACTTATTTTGGAGCATGTTCTCATTCTCATCCGGACAAAATCAGATCTCCAAAGTCAAACTAAAAGACTATAACAAAGCACTGAGTGGGAGGCAACCCACTATTAGGTAATTTCATTCAGTTTATGTTAGATTGTTTCTGATTTTTGTTTTTATTTTTATGCAGGTCAAAAAAATAAGTGAACCGTAACGACGGTACTGTAGCAGCTCCGAGCGACACTGTAGCAAGAAAATCGAACGACACTGTAGCAAGAACATCGACCGACACTGTAACATAAAATCGGGAGTTACTGTAGCTGTAATACTGTAGCAGGGCTACTGTAGTAGTCACTGTTCATCAAAAAAAATTGAATTGGTTTTATTAGTTATCTATTACTAACTTTTAGTGTTTTATTTATGTTAGGTAAAAGGAAAAGATCCGAGGAAGACGAGTTTACACGAGGATCGAGGAAGACGAGTTTGTACGAGGATCGACGATGGCTGCGTGAAACCACTCAAATTACCTTAAGGGGTGATTTATACTCTCTCAAATAAGAGGTCGAGTTATAGTAATTATAGATCGAATTCATAGGGAGCTAGGGAATCTAAGAAATCTAATATGATTTGTTAAGCTAGATGGTTTTAGAGATTTAAATTTAAATTGCAGTTTTATATTGAACAAGTGTTTGTTCAATACATTGATTGAGATTCTGGTGCTTAAAAAGGAAATAGTTAGACTTTGGGTTTTTATTCAGGAAACTTGGGATTATAATCCGACATATGCCTAATGAGTTGTATGCATGATAATGTAAAGCTCAACTACTTAGTCAACAAGTCTATCAGCTTTCGCATGTTTAGACTTGCCTATTAACTCGATCTAATGATCTCAACTATCGTATGTCGACCAATAGAAAGTGTCGATCGATGATCCTATAGGGATATCGATCGATATACCTTTCGCTCCGTCGACTGATTATTCAATAATGATATCGATCGATTATTCAATAATGATATCGATCGACGCACTTCTAGTTAAGCTTTATGCACGGGTTGAATGATAGCTTACTAAGCTCACTAGATCAGCTCTCGCCTTACTCATAGCAATAAACTTAGCTCAGTTAGAATGTTTTTAGGATGAGAAAGAAGCTCTCGCTTTTATCTATCAATCCTAGGGCAAGTTTTAGGTAGCTGATCTAGAGACAAGCATTAATGAACAATCCTAATGACAATTACCATAACTCAGCAATGTATAGTTGGGGCTAATCCCTCCTAACCTATTTAAACCCACCCTATCATCTAACAATGGAACTACTCAGACATGGCTAAGCAATTCATAACAGCAGTTAGGTAAGAAAACTTCATTAGAATAGTAAATAGATATTAATGGAGTTCCAATCGCAAATTATAACTTTGGATTTTCTCTCCAATCTATTAAAATCCTAGAAAACCTTGCTATGAAAATAATAAAACAAGCAAAGCACACTCTGCCTCTAACATGGTGGCAAAGCTTATATAATTAGGTTAAAACTCGGCAGGGGCAATCTTGTAAATTGGTGAGGACTTGGGCTTCAAGTCGGTTGTGACCAAAAGGGCTTTCTGCGCGCTTCGCTGTCGATCGATGTCAAGATATGAACATCGATCGATTATTCCTCTCCAATATCGACCGATGGTCGAGCTCGATGGTCATCTCGGGTGCTTGCTCCAAATATCTCTAGAATGCTCCAAAATCACCACATATCTCCAAATCACTCCTGATCTTACAAATATAATAAATAGACTCTATAATATAATAATTATTAGTAAAAACATCTATAAACCATGGATGAAAATGAGTCAAATCCATAGTCTATCGACTCCCCCAGACTTACCATTTTGCTTGTCCTCAAGCAAAATGAACAGGCAGTCTCTCTGAAAGAGGTTTTAAAACAGCTGGGACTCACATGATTTAAAACTTAGAATCATAACCTCTACAATATTG
>NC_027752.1:24664703-24664928 GCF_000695525.1 Brassica oleracea var. oleracea
GAAGCAAGCCTTAATGGTTGTAGCCACCAAGTCATGTTCGAATTCCTTCCTAATAAATTCTCTAATAGATATATATAATAGTAAAATTAAAAAAAAAATTAATTAACTATATTTCGAAAATAGAGACAGAAAGGGTGATTAATCTATCTACACAAGGCTTTACCTTCTAGACTTGTTTGAAGAATCTGATCCCATGCATACCAAGCCCCAAGACAAGCAGTTGGG
>NC_027752.1:24665006-24681645 GCF_000695525.1 Brassica oleracea var. oleracea
GGATCCATTTTAGTATCTTTAGTACTATCTGCAATCAGTAAGTCTAGAATGGTGCTAAAGAGTGGTTAGATAACAAGCAAAAATCTATTAGTTCATTATCCCCTTCTTGACTCAATAAAACTTTTTGAAAAACTTTTTAATAAAACTCATAAATAAATTACCATTAGTAAACCCCCTCCCCCCAGACTTAAACTACACTGTCCCTAGTGTAAATTCTGTTGGTGTTATGGTGATAACTAAATCATAAGGACTCAATGTAACAAGTTAGAACGATATACCAGACCGGAATGGATGTCGACCGATGTAAGGATGTTGATATCGGTCGCGGCAGGTTAGGCAATGTCGATCGATGTAGACAGCTTCTCATCGGTCGATACTCACGGCAATCGTCTACTCGGATCTCTTTTGTGTTTTTTTTATATGACCTGCAATAATTAAAAACCAAAATAAATAATATATCAATAAAAACTAAATTAATATTACCTAATAGTGGGTTGTCTCCCACTCAGCGCTTTGTTATAGTCTTTAGCTTGACTTTGGAGGTGATTGGGCTAGTAATTTTGAGCATTGAGACTTGTTGGAAAACAAGTATCCATCTCTTCTTTGCGCTTGTTGAACCATGTACCAGCGAAATCTCTCATTGCTTCATCCCCACCACGCCATTTTTTTTCATTGTTGCAGTTGTGTTTTCCATCCTCTGCAATCTTTCTTCAAGACTCTCAAGGTTGAACTGATTTTTTCTAAGTGTGGCGTAAGTGTCAGCTGAGATCTCCTCTCCATGGTAATGTGTGTCGGACATGTCTGATGTCATCTTTGGTACTAGCCGGCCTCTGTTTGCAGCGTCGTCGATCGATGTTCGATGATGAATGTTGGTCGATTTGTTGTTGCGTCTGTTGATCTATGACGATGCTTCTGGTCGACGGGTAATGTAACTCTGAATCTCCATCAATTCCCCTTGCATAGCTTCAATCTTGGAAGTCAAAGCACTGATGCTAAGATCCATTGGGAAATAGATGTCATCACATCTCCCATCAAGCCTCTCTTCTGTAGTTTCCAGAGCTCTATAGATCTCTTCAACTGATCTATTTCTTCCCTGGTGTGAAAATTTTCTTGAGACTTCATCGTATGTGGGCGTGGTGGATTGTCGTCGACTGATGTTGGCATCCGATTGTCGATCGATGTGTGTTGATCTTTGTTGATCGATGACGATCGAGCAACGTCGGTAGCATGCTGAATTCTGGCTATGTCTTGCTTCATCTCTTCCATGCAAGTAGTTAGCCAACTGATACTGTCATTCAATGGGTAGTAGACACCATCAAGTTTCATCTGGAAAGCTTCTTTGTTCTTCTCTTGTTCTCCACAGACTCCATAGAACATCTCATTGATCTCGTCCTTGGTGTAGATCTCTGGTACCAGCTTGGTCTGTGTCAATACGTTAGCATGTTCAGGAAGACATATGTAGCTTGGCTCATCTCTCGAAGCTCTCTCCAGAACTCTTCTGATATCCATGTTGTGAAGAAGAATGGTGTTTTCATCTATATCTCTGGCGTATCCTTGTTCATCTCTGTAGACGCCATACTCATCTTTCTCCTCCCAGTAGAATTTTCTGGTACCGTGGGAATCAAAATCTCTTCTGCAGAATTCTGGCTGTCTGTCGACCGATGTTGGGACGTCAACGTCGATTGATGTTGAAGGGTTTATGTCGATCGATGGACGGTGTGCCCTGGCGATCGGATGCGTGGATCGTGTTCTTCCCCAAGCAGTATCTGATCAATGTTGATCTGTTTCATTGCTTCTTTGCATGTTGAGAAGTTCCTCATATGTGAAACCTTCATGTAGTTCATCTGCTCCTGACTCATATATTGTTGTTTCTACTGCATAGCTTTTGAGATGGTGAACATCTGCCCAACTGCAAATCGAGTAATCTCCCTCTCTCACTCGATTCACTTATGCGTCGATCGATGAGTAGTTGGCAATGTCGGTCGATGTTCGTTTCCGGTTTCTCTGAGGAGGTTGAGTATCGATCGATGGTGAGCCAGGTATGTCGATAGAAGGTGCACTCCTTTTCCAAGAGGAATGATGTAGAAGTATATCCTCCTCATCAAGGATGGCTTTGTACTCACTAGCTCGTTCATCCTCATAGTCTTCATCATACTCTTATGTATGCATGTGTTGTCTGGTGTATGCGGCAATAGTGGGGTTGTAGTAGTCATTCTCCGAATCATCTGGACTACTAACGACCGATTCCTCTTGTGGTGTGTCGGTCGATTTCTGATGGCCACAATCGATCGATGTTGTTGTCTGAGTCTCGATCGACGCTGAGTAGTCTGTCTCGTACTCGGCTCCACAGTGGCAAGGTGCAATGATTCCTTGATCATTGATTCTTCTGGAGGACATATGTGGCTTCTTGACTGGAATGGAGTCATAGTGGGCATTAGGATCGATGAGTGTTAGACACAACTAGTTGGTTTGCAAGTTGCACACTGCTCCCACTGTTGACAAGAAGGTCTCCCAAGTAGTAGAGAAGAGTTCCAGTTTAGCTTGATATCCAGGACATGGAAATCAACTTGAACTAGGTCTCTCACAATTCCTCCTAAGTTCTTCTGGGAACAATCCACAAAAGTGAACAATTCCTGCGAAGGCTCCACCTGTAGATCCAGATGGTCTGCCATAACCCTAGGTAGGATGCTGGCTGATGCTCCTGTGTCGCACAAGGCATGTGGAAATTCAATACCCTTCACCGTGCATGGTATTGCAAATTGCCCAGGATCACTCTTCTTCTTCAAAGTAATCCTCATCCTCATCTTTTCTCTAGTTTCACAGAACATTCTCTTGATGTCTTCTTCTTTCTCTCTAGTTTCTCTGAAGAACATCCACAATCTGTGGGTATAATAGGTCTCTTCGAATGGCTTATCTAGAGGAATCCTGAAGACTCTCTTTCGGAAATTTTCCTTTTCCTTTTCATTAGCCCCCCTTTCCTTTTCATTAGCCCCCCTCTTCAGATGTTTTGCCACTTTTTCCTTTCTTCTCCTTAGGGTTCTTCCAGTAAGAACCCTATCCTCTTCCATAGGATCTTCTCCATCATCTGAAGGTGTCCTGACGGTCTCTGGTGGGTTTTCTGAAGGCTTGGGTGTGGGCCTGAGTGCATTACGACGTGCAACATCTATCTTTGGCATCTGCACTCGGTAGGTAATAGGTGCTCGTTGATCGATGGGCGCTGGAGGTTGTCCATCGATATTGACATCTCTTTGTCGAGCGATAGTAGATTCTCCATGTCGATCAATGGAGGTATCAGCTCGTCGAGCGATTCTTACATTATCAGGGCTGGGCGGATGTGGGTGTTTCGCTGTGAACTCCTCGTGAGTCAGAATCCTCACGGAATTGCAAGATGCGGTTGACTCCGTTGGTGTCATCGGTCGATGCTCTAGAGATCCTGTCGATCGATTTGGACTGGCCGACGTCGATCGATATTCGAAGTCTGACGTCGATCGACACCAATGCGATCCGCTGAAACTCATCAAACTTTCTACTTCGAAATCTCCTTCTTGCACCTTCTCTTCCTTCACCACTTTCCAAAAATCATCCTCAATGATGGCATTCACGTGGTGTTTCATCACATCATCCCCTACCCCTCTTGTCGAGGCTTCCTGCCTCTTGACAGTATCTCCTGTCTGCACAACCTGCATCTCCAGCTTCTTCACATGAGTGTTCAAAGTCTCAAACTTGTGTTCAGGTTGGTGTAGACAGAATCAATCTTCCTATTGAAGTCCATTGTCATTCGCTGATGTGTCTCAAGAACCCTATCAAGCATTTCTTCAATCTTGCTCTCATGAGTAGGTGGCGGTGGCTTAGGGTAGTACTATTGTAGGGTTTCTAGTATTGCGAACTTTGGTTGAAATTACCCCAATTTCCATAGGAATTTTTGTCTCCACCCTTGTTTCCAGAACCTTGGAATCCATTTCCACCAATGAAGTTCACTTCTTCTTCTTCCTCTGCACTACCCTCTGTGTCTACAACTTCTGCATCTTCAACAAAGCAGACCTGCTTCCTAAGAAGCTTGTGAACACTATCCAGCTTTGCTTTCACCTCATCCATCTGATCATTCCCAAGGATGGTGGCAGACTTTTTCCTCTCAAAATCAGTGTTCTTGGTGTTGTTGCTAGATGCTAGGTTTTCAATCACCTTCACTGCCTCTTCTGGATTCCTGGTGTTGAAGTTCCCATTGCTGGAAGCATCAAGAGCCATCTGGTACTGCACCACGATGCCTCTGTAAAAAGTACTGAGCAGTTGTACTTCATTGAATCCATGGTGTGGAAAGTCTCTCTGATAAGACTTGAATCTGATCGAAGAGCCTCTGAATGATTCTGCAGGCCCTTGAGAGAAGGTAGCGATCTTGCTCCTCAAGTCTTCAGCACGTGCTTCATCAAAGAAATTGCATAAGAATGCATTCTTGATGTCGCTCCAGGATGCTAGAGATCCTGGTGGTAGCTGCTTAAGCCAATGCGAAGCTTCTCCAGCAAGAGCGAACTTGAAGAGCTTGCATAGGAGATAATCCTCAGGGAATCCCTTGACTTTAATAGCAGATATCAAATCCTCGAACCTCTCCAGATGGTCCATAGGATGCTCGTGAGACAATCCATGGTAGGGCATTTGTCCCACAAGTGTGTAGTACTGCGCCTTCAACTCAAAATCCCTCTGAATGGTGGGAGGATGAATGGCTGATCTGTTGGTGTAGAACTGATCTGGACGGTTGTAGTCAGCCAACATCTTGGGTCGCGCAACCTCATCTACAGGTAAAGTAGTACCTGTAACATTAGCATCAGACTCAGGGATTGCAGCCCCCTGAGCATCTATCCTATGACCTGCTGCATTACGCAGATGACCATTCTGGTCATGCAAGTCACCATTATCATCTCGTACAAGTATCAAAGTCGCAACCATGTCTCGCGGCTCAGTATCGATCAGTGTCTGGGATGAAGTATCGATCGATGTCGGATGGACGATGTCGGTTGATGGAAGATGAGTGTCTTCGGTCGACGGTGGTGAGCGAGTATCGGTCGGCGGGACTAGTGTCTGGGTCGACCGTAGTTGAACAAAATCGAGCGACGATCAGGTGTTGTTGTCGATCGATGAAAAGCGCGCTTCTTTGCAGATTGAACGCTCCAAACTTGCAGGATCTGGTGAGAATAGGAGTTGGGTTTCCTTGTTGCTTCTAGTATTGCTGGGCATGTACCTGAAAATCTAAGAAATTTTTTTTGTGTCAGAAACTTAACAAAAATTAGATCAAATAGGCGATCAAATCAACCCGGAAACGGCGCCAAATTTGATACCACTCAAATTACCCTAAGGAGTGATTTATACTCTCTCAAATAAGGGTTCGAGTTGTAGTACTTAGGGATCGAATTCACAGGGAGGTAGAGAACCTAAAAAATCTAATATGATTTGTTAAGCTAGATGGTTTTAGAGATTTAAATGTAAATTGCAGTTTTATATTGAACAAGTGTTTGTTCAATAGATTGATTGAGGTTCTGGTGCTTAAAAAGGAAATAGTTAGACTTAGAGTTTTTATTCAGGAAACTTGAGATTGTAATCCTACAAATGCCTAATGAGTTGTATGCATGATAATGTAAATCTCAACTACTTAGTCAACAAGTCTATCAGCTTTCGCATGTTTAGACTTGTCTATTAACTAGATCTAATGATCTCAACTATCGTATGTCGACCAATAGAAAGTGTCGATCGATGATCCTATAGGGATATCGATCGATACACCTTTCGCTCCGTCGATCGATTATTCAATAATGATATCGATCAACGCGGTTTTTGTTAATCTTTATGCGCGGGTTGAATGATAGCTTACTAAGCTCACTAGATCAGCTCTCACCTTTACTCATAGCAAGAAACTTAGCTCAGTTAGAATGTTTTCAGGATGAGAATGAAGCTCTCGCTTTTATCTATCAATCCTAGGACAAGTTCTAGGTAGCTAATTTAGAGACAGACATTAATGAACAATCCTAATGACAATTAACACAACTCAGCAATATATAGTTGGGGCTACTAACCTATTTAAAACCTATCATCTATCAATGAAACTACTCAAACATGCCTAAGCAATTCATAACAGTAGTTAGGTAAGAAAACTTCATTAGAATAGTAAATAGATATTAATGGAGTTCCAATCACAAATTATAACTTTGGATTTTGTCTCCAATCTATCAAAATCCTAGAAAACCTAGCTGTGAAAATAATAAAACAAGAAAAGCACACTCTGCCTCTAACATGGTAGCAAAGCTTATATAATTAGGTTAAAACTCATCAGGGGCAATCTTGTAAATTGGTGAAGACTTGGGCTTCAAGTCGTTTGTGACCAAACGGGCTTTCTGCGCGCTTCGCTGTCGATCGATTTCAAGATATGAACATCGATCGATTATTCCTCTCCAATATCGACCGATGGTCGAGCTCGATGATCATCTCAGGTGCTTGCTCCAAATATCTCTAGAATGCTCCAAAATCATCATTTATCTCCAAATCACTCATGATCTTAAAAATATAATAAATAGACTCTATAATATAATAATTATTAGTAAAAACACCTATAAACCATGAAAGAAAAAAGAAAAAAAAAAGAAAGAAAAAGAAAAAGAAAAAGGAAAAAAATATATAAATAAAAAAATAAAAAAATATATATATATATAATAGGTGTTAGTTAGGTGGAATCCGAAAAAGACTTGGTGGCTACAACCATTAAGGCTTACAACCATTAAGGCTTGCTTCATAAGGATTCCAACAAAAAGAATTCGAACGGGACTTGGTGGTGGCAATCATCAAGGTTCGATTAACTTGAATTCTTCGATATAGGTCAAAAAGAAGTGAACATGACTTGGTGGCAACCACCATTAAGGCTTGATTCATAGAAGCCTGTCAAATCTTGGTCAATGATCCTGCAATGGAAGCAGACTTTGATTAAAAAGATAAATTAGTAGAGAGAAAAGATAGGAACTAACTTTTACCTACAGATCGAAATACTTGTTTGAAAATCCTTGCATCCTGTGATCGATACTCCCAAGGTAAGGCCTGGACTTTTATTTATGTTAAGAAATGAGGTTGGTAGAGGGGAATGTCAGACGGGATTTGCTAAGTTGTAGGCTAGGTGAATTTGGTTGCTAAGCTAAGATTTGGTATAATGTGCGTTTGTGATTAGGACTTCTTAGATGTAGATTGCAATATTGCAGAGGTGATGATTCTAAGTTTTAAATCATGTGAGTCCATGTTGTTTTCTAACCTCTTTCAGAGAGACTGACCGTCTGTTTTTGCTTGAGGACAAGCAAAAGGGTAAGTCTAGGGGAGTTGATATACCTTGGATTTTACCCACATTCAGCCATGGTATATAAGTGTTTTAAGACACCATTACTTGCCGCACAATCTTCATGAGAAAGCGTTGAAGTTTCTTGAGCATATACGGACTCATTAAAACTGACGATATTATCTTCTACTTCTCCCCCGACTTGGTTCATCTCTTCTTCTTCGAGCACGTCATAGATTGGAGAAGTTTCTGCAACGTCTTCATCAGCCACGTCATGGGTTGAAAAACATTATGTATTGTCTTGATCAGACACATCAAATATTGGATCAAAATTTAAAATTTATCCTTCTTCCTCTTTATCAGAAACGTCAAAAATTGGATCTCCAAGTTGAACAAAATAAGAGTTCTCATTATCTCTTGTGTCATAAACTTTTGTATCAAAGTTTTCATACTTATTATCAAAGTATGAATCATTGTTGTTGTTGTTGCGGATAGGGGGTTGATCACGAAGGCTAGACAAAGGATTTTTGTCCTCCTCAAATTCGTCGTCGATAGCAGTTTGGTTGTTGCGTTCATGGCGAATTACTGAAGTTGCTTGCTGTGTACTCAAGGCGGCCACTGCAGCTGTAAGGTTCTCGATTTGAGCTTGAAGATCTGCGACAGCTCGTTGCGTGATTCCAGTCTCTGTTGGAGGAACAGCTTTCTTTAGCCTCACCATTGAATCGTAGTAGCGTAACCCGGCTCTGATACCAACCTGGCGCAGCGTACAAACTGTTGAACGGTCGATCAAGGAACCTTTAGGGTTCTAGAGACATATTCTTGGATAGATCAAAGAGTTTCTTGCGATAGCTTCTTTAAGACCAACTTCTTGTAGATGAATTTAATCGAATCAAACAAGGTATAAAGCAAAAACTCTGTTTTTAATTATCAAAAGTCTAGTTGATAAACAACGACAAAGAAGGCTATATATAAGCCAAAGCTAAACACCAAACCCTAAGATAAACATGTTTAAGATAAAAGACCTAAATCCCACAGAATTATCATAATTATAAATAAATAATATAAAATAGGAAAATCATAAGTCATAACGTTAACTGCGTTACTTGTCGGTCAAGCATGATGCCGCTGCATCATTGGTGTTGCTGCTAGATGCTAAGTTCTCAATAACTTTCACAGCCTCCTCTGGATTCATGGTGTTGAAGTTCCCATTACTGGAAGCATCAAGAGCCATCTGGTACTGCACCGCGATGCCTCTGTAGAAAGTACTGAGCAAATGTACTTCATTGAATCCATGGTGTGGGCAATCTCTCTGATAAAACTTAAATTTGATCCAGGAGCTTCTGAATGACTCTACAGACTCCGGAGTGAATGTAGCAATCTTTCTCCTTAAGTCTTCAGCACGCGCTTCATCAAAGTAGTTGCATAGGAATGCATTCTTGATGTCGCTCCAGGATGTGAGAGATCCTGGTGGTAATTGTTTAAGCCAATACGAAGCATCTTCAGCAAGTGAGTACTTGAAGAGCTTGCATAGGAGGTAGTCTTTAGAGACTCCCTCGACTTTAATAGCAGATATAAGATCCTCGAACCTCTCCAGATGGTCCATAGGATGCTCGTGAGATAAAACATAGTAGGGTGTTGTATGTCCCACGAGTGTGTAGTACTGCGGCTTCAACTCGAAATTCCCCCTCTGAATAGTTGGAGGGAGAATGGCTGATCTGTGGGTGTAGAACTGATCTTGACGGTTGTAGTCAGCCAACGTTCTGGTTTGAGCAGCCTCATCTACAGGTAGAGTAGTTCCTGTAGCATCAGTATCAGGCTCAGGGATAGCAGCCCCCTGAGCATATATCCTCTGACTTGGTGCATTACGCAGATGACCTTCCTGGTCATGCAGGTATCCCCTCTCATCATGTACAAGTATCAAGGTCGCAACCATGTCTCGCGGCTCAGTATCGATTGATATTCGGACTGAAGTATCGATCGATATCGGATGGAAGGTGTCAGTCGACGGAAGAGTGTCTTCGGTCGACGGTGGAAAGCGAGTGTTGGTCGACGAGATTGGTGTCGGGGTCGACGGTGGTTGACGAGAATCAATCGATGAACTTGTGTTTTTGTCGATCGATGAGGAACGTATTCCTTTGCGGATTGAATGCTCCAAGCTTGCAGGATCTGATGAGAATAGCAGTTGAGTTTCCTTGTTACTTATGGTACTGCTGGGCATGTACCTGAAAAACCAATAAAAATTTTTTTGTCAGAAAGTGGTTTTAAACTTAACAAGATTAAATCTATAAGGCGATCAAAGCTCTCCGGCAACGGCGCCAAATTTGATATCACTCAAATTACCCTAAGGAGGGAATTACTCTCTCAAATAAGAGGTTCAGTTGTAGTACTTAGGGATCGAATCCACAAGGAGCTAGGGAACCTAATAAATCTAATCAAATTGTTAAGCTAGTTTGTTTTAATGTTTTAAATGTAAAGTTGCAAGTTTGTGAGCAAGTAATTGCTCGATTGATTGATTGGGGTTTTGGTACTTAAATGGAAATAGCTAGACTTAGGATTTTTATTCAGGAAATCATGATTATAATCCTACAGATGCCTTATAAGTTGTATGCATGATATTATAGAGCTCAACACTTAATAACAAACCCTTAGGCTTTCGCTTTCTAGGTTTGTCTATTGACCAGTGTCGATCGATTATTCTATAGGAATATCGATCGACGCGCTTGGTCAAGCGTTAATGCACAGATTGAATATGCTCACTAAGGTTACTAGATCAGCTCTCGCTTATTCTAGCAAGTCTTAGCTCAGTTAGGATGAATTCATGGTGAGATGCAAGCTATCGCTTATGTCTACAATTCCTAGGGCAAGTTTTAGGTAGCTAATCTAGAAACAAGCATTAATGACAATCGTAATGATGAATATCACAACTTAGAAATCTATAGTTGGGGTTAATCTCTCATAACCTATTTAAACCCTAAAATCTAACAAAAGAACTACTCAGACATGGTCAAGCAATTCATAACAACAATAAGGTATAAAAACTGCATAGATTAATAGATAGATATCAATGAAGTTCCAATCACAAATCTCTTTGGATCTTCTCTCCAATCTACTAAAAATCCTAGAAAATCTTTGCTGTGAAAATAGTAAACCAAGAAAGCACACTTTACCTCTAACATGTTGGCAAAGCTTATATGATTAGGTTAAAACTCGTCAGGGATAATCTTGTAAATTGGGAAAGACTTGGGCTCTAAGTCGGCTGAGACCAAACGGGCTTTCTGCGCGCTTCACTGTCGATCGATGTCAAGATGTGAACATCGATCGATTATTCCTCTTCAATATCGACCGATGATCGAGCTCGATGGTCATATCGGGTACTTACTCCAAATATTTCCAAAATACTCCAAAATCATCACTTTCCTCCCCATCACTCCTGATCCTATAAATATTCTAAATAGACTCTATAATATAATAACTAGTAGTTAAAACACTTATAAACCATGGGTAAAAATGGATCAAATCCATGGTCTATAAACATCTCGTTTGACTCTAACTAAATATTCTCTTCCCTAATTATGTCTTAAACTTGTAGATATAGCTGTTATCTGGTTGGATACTTTTGCATCTACGTGATGCACACTTGATCTAAGCACTGACATCGCTATCTACATTACGAGAGAGGTAGAAAACCTTAAGTTCTTGGTGCTTAGCGAGTGTGATTAGGAAGAATGGTGAAGATGGACAATCTGATGTGATCTGCTGTGACAACACACATAAGTGGTAGTTATGTGATGTTGTGTTGCGAGATGTGCCTGAGATCTTGAAAGGTCTTGGTTTTGTGGGGTCAACAAATCTGTACAATGGGATGGACAATGTCAAGAACTCTGTTGTGATTTTTTTAGCTTGGATTGATCCGGATGAGAGTGGATAGAAGACCTTACCAAGTTGTGAGTTCTAATTTAACAAAATCAAAACAAATCACATTAACAAAAAAAATTATACAAAAAACTGCAGTGTAGCGCAAGTAACTATCTAGTTTTAATAATGACACGTGGATAGAGGGGCTGTGGCAGTGTCTCCCAGGTGAACCTCTTCCGTCTCTTCCTTAATTTTTTCTTTTTTCTTTTAGTGCTAAATACCCATTAAATATCATCCAATGGACCTGTTTTAAGACAAATAATAGTCTATAAATTTTTGAAACTTATCCGACCGACGAGCAGAGTTTCAATTACGACTTCTTATTTTTTTTGAATGACAAGCGGCAAGATTTAATGATTTAGAGCATCATCATTGGTAAGAGAGCTAATATTAAAGTTTTTTATGGATAAAAAAATCATATAAATTAATATTACAATTAAACTTAATATTTCAAAAAATAGAGCAAAAATATAAGGGAAAATTCCATAAAAATATCACAACTAAATATTTTTTTTTCATCAATTTATATAGACTCATACTGACTCTGTGAACCAACTCGGGAGATTTTGATCCATATGAACGACAAAAGACGGTTGCTTCCTGACACTGCGTGCTAGGCCCGTATTTGTGTTTTGCGTCCTTGGTACATAGATAATCTCTGATCGATGGAAACTTTCTTTCATGACTTTAAAATCTTCCAAATAATTTGTAAAAGCTGGTCATTCCTCTGTTTCCGAAACCATCTTCACCAATTGAGAACAATCCGTTGTAAAGGTAATACATTCCATTGCCCCATCAGCCCATTAAATCCTTCTAAAGTACTCAACCAACCATGTTCTGAAAATATATCGTTCTCCTTCCAGGAAACATCTGTAAAACACCATCTTCCTAAAATTGACGGTAAATTCGTAATCTCTACTTGTGGTACTCTCCTCTGTTCATTCAATACATGTGCCTCTGCCCAAAGTATTGATTATGTTTCTGCCAAATTGAGTGTGTCTCTAGGGTCAATATCCAGATTACTAAAAACTTTATTATTCGTTCCTTTCCAGATGTACCATAATATCCATGCAAATTGATGATCCTCCATCTGCGGAAAAACTCTCCAGAATAGATGATCCATATTTGTAAAGACAGAGCTTATTGGGAAAATAGTTGGATTCGATGGTATCTTTGAGAGAGCTCAAACCTGAAGTGCTGGAGGACATTCAAAAAACACATGGTTTATTGATTCCACGTCAGCTCCGCATCTTACACAACATATATCCCCCTGTATCCCACACGCTTGCAGATTCTTCTTAACTGCTATACACCTCGTCACCAATTGCCATAGAAAATGTTTCATATTTGGTGGACACCGTATTTTCTAACAGAACGCCTTCAAAACATCAACCGTAGGTCCAAATATTAATGGTGGTTTTGCCTTGTCTGGGTAAACCCGTTCTACCTGATATTCTGATTTGACCGTGTATTTCCCATTATTTATGAAATGTCATCCATGTCTATCTACCATCTGGATTCTGCTCAGTGGTATGCTTTCTATAATTATCACATCCTGAGGGTCCACCAAAGTCCGGAGTGCCAGCGAATTCCAAGTTCGCGAAGTAGAATCAATGAGAGAATCCACTGTGAGGTCTCGATAATAATTATGTTGATTTTTATTAGCTGGTCTCGGGCGAGTGGTTGGGAGCCATGGATCGTTCCATACAGATATATATGATCATGATCCCACCCGTTTGATTAGTCATTTGCTTACCAGAGATCTAGCAGATGCGATACTCCGCCAGCCATATGACAGAGAGTACAAACGCTCGGTTCTAGGGGTGAGGCATTCATGTAATACCGACCTTTAAAAACTCAAGAAAATAGAGTATTTGGCTTTTCTATCAGACGCCATAACTTTTTACCAAGCATCGCTGTATTAAAAACAGTTATGTCTTTGAATCCCAGCCCTCCTTCATCCTTTTTTATGCATACTTTGTCTCATGATTTCCAGTACATACCTCTTGTACTTCCTCCTGGACTCCACCAGAATTGAGGTACCGCACTCGTCAGTTTCTTAAATGTTGCCTTAGGTAATCGATAGCAAGACATCACATGATTCGGTAATGCCGTAACTACTGATTTAATGATCACTTTCTTTCCTCCTTTTGTGAAAAACCTATAAGTCCAACCATTGACCATGTTATTTAGCCGATCTTGCACAAAGCTAAAAACTTCTATCTTGGAGCCCCCCAAGATTTTCTGGTAAACCTAGGTAAGATCCTATGCCTCCCAAATTCTGGATTCCCAAAATATCTCGTAACTCCTGTTTGGTTGATTCCTCCACCTTGTGTCCAAATTGGATCAAAGATTTATCAAAATTAATGAGTTGATCTGAAACTACCTCGTATTCCTTTAAAATCATGATAATGGTTTGACATTCTTCTTTTTGAGCTTTACAAAAGAATAGGTTATCGTCCGCAAAAAGCAGATGAGATATCGATGGACGTGCTCTGGCTACCTTCATTCCCGTTAGTTGTTTCCCTCTCTTCGCCTTCTCAATATTTACAATTAAAGCTTCAGTACATAGTATAAATAAATATGGGGATAAGGGATCCTCCTGACGTAAACCCCTATGTGGAACAATGAGACCACGTGGTTGACCATTTAAGAGAACCCGATATTGAACCGATGAAATGCACTCCATCATTTGTTTAACCCAATGCAAATCAAATCCCAACTTTTGTAGTAACGCCTTAATAAAATCCCACTCCACCCTATCATACACTTTACTCATGTCCGTTTTAATTGCCATATACTTTCCTTGACATGCCTTATTAGTCCGTAATCCATGAAACATTTCTTGGACTATAAGAATATTATCAGAAATCAATCGTCCTGGCACAAATGCCGATTGAGTTTCTGATATGAGCGATGGAAAAAGATTAAGCTTTTTAAACAAAATTTTTTGCTACCCACTTTAATACCTCAACTAATTATTTTACCAATTTTAATACACAAACTTTTAAAACTATGTCCATTTTAATGCTCATACTTTATTTATTTTAATCAAAAATATTAATAAGTTTCAAATATTTTTTTATAAAAAATTTCTAAAATTCACAAAACAATCTTAAGAATTCTAATTTATTTTAATTCTTAGAAATAATAGTACCTAAATTGTCAAAATAATCTTAATTGTGTAATAAAAATTTTAATTTGTAAACATCAAATTTAATTTATTTTCGGAAATAAAAAAAATTACATTTTCCTTCTATACTATTTTTTCTAAATTTAAAATTTTCTCCATTATTTAGTTACTTTCTTTCCTATAACTTAAAATAAAAGTGGGAATTTAAAGACTTTTTTTAGATTTTAGAGAATTTTAAATTTCGTTTTAACTTACTAATATTTTTGATTAAAATGAATAAGGTTTGAATATTAAAATGGACATAGTTTTATAAGTTTGAGTATTAAAATGGGCAAAATAATTATTTGGGGTATTAAATTGGGTAGAAAAAAAGTTTGAGTATTAAAAAACTTAACAAAATTTAGTTGGAGTATTTTTATGGAATTTTCCCAAGATATAATGACATATTAAACATAGTTTTTCTCCTTGTGTAAAATGTTCTCAAACAAGAGCACCTTTTCCTCTTTTCTCTCATAATTTTATCTAATCTATATTATTAAAAGAGAAAGCTTCTTAAAATTTCTACTTATACAAGATTGTTAGACCTAGTTTTATAAGTTTGAGTATTAAGATGGGCAAAATAATTATTTGGGGTATTAAATTGGGTAGAAAAAAAGTTTGAGTATTAAAAAACTTAACAAAATTTAGTTGGAGTATTTTTATGGAATTTTCCCAAGATATAATGACATATTAAACATAGTTTTTCTCCTTGTGTAAAATGTTCTCAAACAAGAGCACCTTTTCCTCTTTTCTCTCATAATTTTATCTAATCTATATTATTAAAAGAGAAAGATTCTTAAAATTTCTACTTATACAAGATTGTTAGACCTAGTTTTATAAGTTTGAGTATTAAAAAACTTAACAAAATTTAGTTGGAATTTTTATGGAATTTTCCCAAGATATAATGACATATATTAAACATAGCTTTTCTCCTCGTGTAAAATGTTCTCAAACAAGAGCAATTTTTCCTCTTTTCTCTCATAATTTTATCTAATCTATATTATTAAAAGAGAAAGATTCTTAAAAAATCTACTTATACAAGATTGTTAGACCTAGTTTTATAAGTTTGAGTATTAAAATGGACAAAATAATTATTTGGGGTATTAAATTGGGTAGAAAAAAGTTTGAGTATTAAAAAACTTAACAAAATTTAGTTGGAGTATTTTTATGGAATTTTCCCAAAATATAATGACATATTAAACATAGCTTTTCTCCTTGTGTAAAATGTTCTCAAACAAGAGCACTTTTTCCTCTTTTCTCTCATAATTTTATCTAATCTATATTATTAAAAGAGAAAGATTCTTAAAATATCTACTTATACAAGATTGTTAGACCTATTCATTAGCTAATTAATTTTTGGTTTTACCTTATTTATCTCTAACTATACAAGATTATTACTAATAGCACCCATATTAATGGCAAAATGATCATCTGATTTTTCTCTTTACCTAAAAAATCTCTTACCATATATCGATACACTAAAAATCAAAATAAAAAATTGGCAGGTTTGGTTTAATTACGATTACAAAATACAAAATCGGGTTGCTTACTCATTTCGGATATTTATTGAATTCAGGAGTAACAGCCTACCAATCTTTATTATATATGTAGAATAAGTGTATGGACTACATACTAAAACAAGCTAAGCTAATCAACAACTTGATAAACTATTTTCTTCAATTTTAATGTATTATTAAAAAGTAAATCAATTTTTTTTAAAATATTAGATTTTCTGGGTTTTTACTAGGTCGACTAGCATCATATCATGTCACAAGTAAAAGGTGGATTTTTAGATTTTCCCAAAATTTTAATTAACAGTTTTTTATTAAATCTAAACCGGATTATATATGGATCATCGGGTTTAGCAATTTGACTGCGGCTTTGGGTCGAATATGAAAACATTTCTTATATCTTAATTCATCTATAAATTATTTATATACTCCACTAAAACGAAATAAATAATTTGTACGAATAGAATGCTTTCTTCGCATCATTTAAATGTAGATAAACAATTACGCCTCAGCATTTAGTTTATGTTCAGGTATTTGTTTTATTGGGTTTTCAGTTATTTATATTTAGGAACCATTAAGTTTAGCAATTCGGATATTTACAAAGTTCGGTTTGGTTATTTTGGTTCGGTTCAGGTAGTAAATTTAGAAACCATGTAATATCCGAAAATGGGTCAAATTCGGTTCCAGTTTGGTTTCCCAGTAATTTCATAAAATATAAGTAAAAACATCAGATAATTG
>NC_027752.1:24681696-24686075 GCF_000695525.1 Brassica oleracea var. oleracea
AAATTTTAATATTTTCGATAAAATATATTTGTGTAATTTAGTTTTTGGGTAATTCGGTTTATAAAGAATATTTTAAGATATTTGGTTATTTAGAAATTAAATATAATTAATATTTATAGGTTTATAATTTGGGTACTCATTCTGTTTTTGATTTGGATTTGGTTCAGTTTTTTTATTCCAAAAATATAGGATCTTGTCGATTATTTATGAAATTCGTTTTAGTTTTGGTTTTGATATTTCGGTTTGGCATGGTTCGGTTCTTCGATTCCGGATATATATTTTTAGACTTATACACTATCTTATATAGAAATTCATATAAGAAGTATTTATTTAATTCCAAAAATAAACCCGCGTTTTTGAAGCGTGGGTCAAAATCTAGTTTCTTTATTATAAATCTAAGAACACTTGGAAGAACACATCCATTGCAGTGGCGGAGCCAGCCTAATTGTTTACATGGGTCAAACTTATGATTAAGCTTATTTTTATAGAGGTCAATCAGCTAAATTTGCAATATTGTCCGCTTTTTCAAAATACAAGTAAATTTTTTTTTAAACACATGGGTCATATGACCACTGATCCATTGTGTATTCTCATAGGGATCACGAGGGCAGATTGTAAGATCTTTTAGTAGTGGTTAAGAGGATTTTTATTGATATCAATTGAAGTTTGTCTTCAGAGAAGAGTAATACAACGATTAACCTACATAACGATAAAAACAGACCTAAAGCTTAATCTCAATACCTTCTCTCAATGGATATACACTCTTCTTACTGAGATAAAGTGTCAAATGCCTTGTTTCCCAAAGATTTTGCAAAAATGCCTGCCAACTGTGATCTGGTAGAAACGTTGTGGGAACCAAAATCCGCACTGTCGATTTCCGTTGAAATTAGGAAAGTTAGGAAAATTCTAATTTCCCAGAGGTCCCAGATATCTGCTAAACCACACGCCAAACAATCAGAAACACGAAAATATAGACGAAAAATATGAGAATTGAAAAGAGAGCAAAAGGATGTCTTATTCCGAATCTGCGTATGAGAATTACAACAAGGTAAGAGCCTTGGATGCAAGAGCTGCTGGCGAGTTCCCTAGTTCTAATAACCTAAGACTGCAAAACCTAGTTGAGTCGCAGCTCGATAACGAAAACGGAAAGTTGCCTATTGCTCTAAGTGCTAATTTTGCTGTGGGTAGAAATTATGCGTCTCTCTGTATCTTCAACATCGATGTCCTTATGTACTCTTTCTAGAGGCGGTTTGCTCTTTCCTTTCTGCCCTCGGTCGATTTTATCGCTTCGCGGAAATATTCCATCTTCCTTTGATCTTCGTGTTTATCTTTGGAAACTTCACATTTATCCTCCGAACTTGACATTTATCTTCTCCTGCAGAATAAAAGATAAACCGCCATAACGATAGGGCTTGATTTTGTATAAAGTCGTGAGTTTTTAGCCGTGTTCTGGACCCTTTCGGGCCGTTTTCCGACTTAAGCACTTTTTACGATTTATCGAAAGAGCTTCCGAAACAAGTCGATTCCGAAGAAAGTTCAAATTTCTCGTATAGTGGAGGCAGTTTGCGGTGTTAGTGAACTGTTAACAAGAGCACTTTTTCCTCTTCTCTCTCATAATTTTATCTAATCTATATTATTAAAAGAGAAAGATTCTTAAAATATCTACTTATATAAGATTGTTGGACCTATTCATTAGCTAACTAATTTTTGGTCTTACCTTATTTATCTCTAACTATACAAGATTATTACTAATAGCACCCATATTAATGGCAAAATGATCATCTGATTTTTCTCTTTACCTAAAAAATCGCCTACCATATATCGATACACTAAAAATCAAAATAAAAAATTGGCAGGTTTGGTTTAATTACGATTACAAAATACAAAATTGGGTTGCTTACTCATTTCGGATATTTATCGAATTAAGGAGTAACAGCCTACCAATCTTTATTATATATGTAGAATAAGTGTATGGACTACATACTAAAACAAGCTAAGCTAATCAACAACTTGATAAACTATTTTCTTCAATTCTAATGTATTACTAGGTGATGACCCGCGTCCTGCGCGGAGTGAATGAACTAAAAATATTATAAATTTTAATATATAAATATTGAAAAGGTAAAAGAAAAAGTGAGATATTATACATGGTATAGATTAGCAGAAGTACACGTTTAATATAGAGATTGATGCAAAAAAAAACAATTTGGGATTGGAAGTTTACGGGAGTTTTCAGTAAAAAAAAATAATAATGGAGTATCCTGGTGACGATAATCTTATTATGGTAGAGAAATAGTAATTGTCCTATTATCGAAGTTTTATCATTATATCTTATTAAAATTATACTGGTTCTGGAGTACATAAAACTTGTAAGAGAATAAAAATAAATTGAAATAATAAAAAAAAAGTAAATAATATGAATTTACAGACTTAGTGGGCTGATTAGGACTCAAATTTGTAAAAGAGACCCATTATTGAACCTTAATATTATGATTCAAAATACATATGGGTCTCTTTTAATTTATCTTTTATTTAAAAAAGTGTTTTTACTAAAAAATCTCGAGGGGACACGAGATACGGGTGATAGTCATATTAAATGATAGTCATTTAAAATACATTCAAAAATAGAAAGTATTATATGCATAGGGTGAAAATTAAGGAATTCTACATTAAAATGATATTTCCTTAAACTGAATCGGAAAGAATTTAAAAATTTTGTAAATTTAATGTGTGTCACCATTTTTGAATGTATTTTGTGGAATTGCTTATAAATTTTTATATACGACATTTTGATTTTACAATAATAAAACAGTTTATATTGTCCAGTCTGAAAATAAACTTTGTTCACATATATAATTGTCTCTAAATATTAACCAAAATAAATGTCACAAACCAAATAATTATAGAAGAACATAATTATGAATTGTTTAGCATTCCAGTCCCTAAAAAATGTCATGTATCATAAAAGAGATTCATATTATAACAATATGAATCATATATAGTCAAAACCCTATCACTTGTAAATATAAATATCAGACAATCCTATTAATTTTGTATAACATTATAATCGTCGATTTTCAGACAATTATAGAAAGTATTATATGCAAGGGGCGAAAATAAAAGAAGTCCATAATAAAATGATATTTGACTTTAAACTTAATCAGAAAATAATGATATAAATTTCCAAATTTAATGTCTGTCGTCATTTAAGATAATTTCAAAATCAAAAAGTCTTATTGCAAAAGTTAAGCGATTGAAAAAAAATTTATATGGAATTCCTTTCTGGATGTATTTTACAATCACGCAAGATATTCCATAGATTTCAACATTTTGATTTTACAATATAAAACCGTTTATATTGATGATTCCCAAAATAAGTGTCATGTATCCCATAAAAATCCAAAACATTAATCAAAGAAAATGTCACGTAAGGAAATTTTATAGAAGAACATAGTTATGAATTGTTTCTTTTTCCCAGTCCCAAAAAATGTCATGTATCATTTATGAATTGTAAAGAACATTAATCTTATAAAAACATGAATCGTCTGTATATAGTCAAAACCCCATCAGTTTTAATTAAAAAACATAATGTATGATAACTTCTATGAAATGAAATAATATAGCATACACATCGAAGAATCCACTAATATTATGCTAAGAATATAGATAACTATATTTCGCTGTTCATTTTGTGGCTATATGTGTTTTGTTCGATAATGATTAAAATCCATTGCAGTGAGTAATTATACCATGAAATGTTTCATGTTATGTAGGGTTTCTTCTCACTGATCAAAGAGAGATAATGTTGTATGTCTGAACCATCGGTTACGTCTCACTTTGACGTAATAGAAGAACGGAAGTTAGCTAACCGATGTTTCCACGCAATGGTTATCTCGGGTATTGTTTATAACCGTCAGCTTACGCCATGTTTTTAGCAATGCAATCACGACTCATATATTATAGTAATATAATCTCTTCATACTACTAAATTTTAATGAACAATGGCATTATATGTAATTAGTCTAGACAATGAAGAGTTATTTAACAAATGCTATGAGAATGATTCTAATGATGACACATAGGAAATGACATTTTTGTTAATCACACTTGGTGAAAAGGTTAATTGTTTAAAATGCTTCTCAAATAATAAGAAGGGGATTGTTATGAATCATGAAGTGGATGGTCCATAACCTAGACCATACAAGTTCAAGACTAGAGTCCATTGGGGGTTTACATCCAGCCACATGGAAGACCCATTCAACCTTATGTCTTTATGAGTTTGACCATGTCATTATGTAGAGTATCTTTGTAATCAATTCTCCTTTTGACTCTACCTTGTATGAACCACTATATATAGTGGTGTAAGCAATAAGAAATAA
>NC_027752.1:24689709-24691238 GCF_000695525.1 Brassica oleracea var. oleracea
TCTTGCACATTCAGGAAGTTCACGCAACAAGATTGGCACGCGTAGACTCAAGGGCCTTCAGTGATGTCCAAATCAGGGGGAGTAATGTGTGTTGTACTCTTTTTCCTTTCTCTGGTTTCCCCTTTTACCACATTGGATTTTGGGTTTTCCAAGAGAGGTTTTAATGAGGCAACATTAGCATGTTACAAACCCTATATGGTTATGGCATCCAAGGGGGAGTGTTATGAATCATGAAGTGGATGATCCATAACCTAGACCATACAAGTTCAAGACTAGAGTCCATTGGGGGTTTACATCCAGCTACATGGAAGAACCATTCAACCTTATGTCATTATGAGTTTGACCAAGTCATTATGTAGAGTATCTTTGTAATCAATTCTCCATTTGACCCCACCTTATATGAACCACTATATATAGTGGTGTAAACAATAAGAAATATACAACACATTCTCACAAATCTTCTCTCAAATCTTAACAGGGATTAAAAAGTAAATCAATTTTTACAAAAAAATATTAGATTTTCTGGGTTTTTACTAAGTCGACTAGCTAATGCCGTCGTCACCCAGTTCGTCTGGAGTGGTGGATGATGCCTTTTCCTCAGGACCAAATAGTTCTCAAAACCGTGGAATTTTTAACTGTCCAAGTCCTATTATCTTGGATCTCCTGTAAGCTCCCAAACACATTTGGGTGACAGCCTCTGGTTGTTCTCTTGGCTACATTAACATTCTTACCTACTAATCACTTTTTATTCTATGATGATTAAGTGGTCATGAAGCATATCCTGGTTTCAGTCCTCATCCTTTTCTACACAAAGAATTGTCAGAGATGGACAAGGGAAAGACCGTGAAAAGCCTTCTATGGATAGGATGACAACCGAACCTGATGGTAGAGACTTTATAATTTATGGCACAGCGTTTAGGACATTTGGTAACATTACAAACTTTTGGCAGGCTCTGAAGTAGGAACCAAACATCTGCAGGACGATGGCGATCACACTATCTGCTGTGATTACCAAAGTGTGCAGACTGCGGACACACTTTTTGTCAGTTACCTAAAGCTAGAAAAGTGGGCATACTAGATATGTCTCCTAAAGATGAAGTGGAAGGAGAGCTTCTATATTATCAACTTCAGTTTTGGCACCGCAGTTTCAAGAAAGCAAATGTCAGGTGATTTTTTATCCCATTGTTTTATGCCCTGTATAATAACTTATGTTATATTATTCTAAAGTTGATCCTTTTTTTTCTCAGACGATCTAGCCTACGCAGTTACCAAAAAGCTGCCTCTGGAGATTGATGAAGAGCATGGACGAAGATGGGATGATGTTCTGGTCAATAAATAATTCCATGATGTCAGGGAAGCAAGAAAGCAAGGTAGGAAAGAGAAAAGACACAAAGAAGCCCAGGCTGTTCTAGCTGCTGCTACTGCAGCCGCAGAAACATCTTCTCGGAATACATCTCTCATGAAAGATATGACAGAAGAACCTGCTTGTTCGTACGGGATTCAGTTGATCGGAATGATGAACTTCAAGA
>NC_027752.1:24691338-24692054 GCF_000695525.1 Brassica oleracea var. oleracea
CCTGTTATTTGATGGGCCTTGTGGAGGGATGTAATCCATCTCCTACACTGCTCAACAAGAGGTTGTTGTTGCTACATTTTGAGTTGTTACTGGATGTATGTATGTTATCTCTGCCATGTTATCTTTATCATTCTTGCTGGTTCTAAATTGGACAGAT
The DNA here is from genome assembly GCF_000695525.1 of Brassica oleracea var. oleracea. Taxonomy (NCBI): domain Eukaryota; kingdom Viridiplantae; phylum Streptophyta; class Magnoliopsida; order Brassicales; family Brassicaceae; genus Brassica; species Brassica oleracea. The sequence continues at coordinate 24,691,496 of NC_027752.1, forward strand.
GAGTACGTTCTAAATTGGACAGATGAGTACGTATAGACGTAAAGTTACTGCCAGCGGTCACCCAGTGCCACATACTAAGGAAACACTTTTGAAGGTGCCTGTTTCCGGTCCAACATCTGAGAAGCGTTCTGATCAGCATACACGAAAACTTTTATCCGTAAATCCACGAAGTTGTGACATCTATAATTATATAGATTTTTTTTGTATAGTTAATTTTTAAGAGGCATTATAAATTTTGAGTTTTTTTAAAAGTTTTTGTTTCAGTTTTATATTGGAATTACTTTATATGTTTTATTTTTTCATAGTCACCAGCGCGATGATTTCATGACCATGCGTTTATGTTAAACATAACTAGATCTCGATCCGCGCAACCGCGCGGGTTTTTGTTTTCATTTATTTTTATATAAATATTTTGTTTTCAATTCTAAATTGGTATATATTATAATATATATGTGTCTATCAATTTTTAAAACATAATAAGTTTACGGTATATTTTTTCATTGAATAAATTTATTCAAAATTTCACATGTATTTGTATCTTCTTCTATATATATATTTT
>NC_027752.1:24692067-24695532 GCF_000695525.1 Brassica oleracea var. oleracea
AAAATCGTAACTATATATATAAATATTAGTAAAATATTGTTTTATTGTCATATTCAAAAATATTGTAACATTTCACAACTTTAGAAAGTTTATAAAAAATTAAACTTTTCGCTTCATAGATTTATATTATCGAGTAAATAATTAAACATTTAGTTTTTGTTTAATTTTTAAAATAAACTATATAGTTTAAAATTTGTTTTCATTGGTTTAAGGTAGTAAAGATTAATCATTGTTAGATAATATGATTTTTGTTATTTAAAAAAAATCTTTATAATTTTAAAAGTTAACATCGACAAATATTTAAATATTTAACATATGGAGGTACAATATTACAACATTAAATTATATATATTTAGTTTATACTATCTATAAATTCAGTGGATCATCTATTGTTTAAATTCAATTATTGATAGCCCAATAAAAATTTCTGTTAGACCCAAAATTTAAATGATAAGATTAGAGATTAAATGTAACATGACTTTCTAGGAGTAGGTCCATTAGGGCATCTTTATCCCTAAGGTTTCTTATTTTCTTTTCTTTTTTCTTTTTTTTTCTGATTAAAAAAAAAATTAAAAAGCGCACAAATCGCGGGCCGCCACGTGTCGGTGGGGCCCGCGAACAGTGCAAAAAGCACACAGCACACGTCTCTTATTTTCCACACTTAGCATACGGTTTTTTCTGAAACGTGGTCCCCCCCCCTCTTTACAGACGCTCAAAAGTGAGCGATAAAGATGCTCTTAGTTGACCGGGTGATTGTGGTCGAGTGGTAAGGAGACGGGACTGAGACGCCAACACGTTTCAGGTTCGATCCACCTGCTGCGCGAAACTAAGTCACAATTATCCTGGTCACCTAACACGGATATGGGCCTATGCTTTAGGGCCCATTTGAATACCCGAAGAGAAGGTCTATCCATGGGCTGCATCTCCCCTTGGGGATTAGTCTGGGCCTCTCCATGGGCCTGGGATACCCCCAGGTTAATCAAAAAAAAAAAAGATGCTCTTAGTTCTATTTTTTTTTAAATCACACATGAATCAATATTGTGACTTCTGTTTTAATATATAAGATTTCCTTTTAAAATAACTAAATAAGGGAACTCGATTGAACTGAACTGAAACACAAACCAATCTGAATACAAATCGAATCGAATATAAATCGAACCGAAACCGATCCAAACTAAACTAATCATGGTTTACTTAAAAATTCTAGAACCGATTTAGCCAAACCGAAACGAATCCAAATTGAACCAATAAAATAACCGAAGTGCTCACCCCTATTAATTATGGAAAAAATAAGTGTAAATTATATTTATTGCTCGAATAAATCTTTAATTTAAATGAAACAATTTAAATATCTTTTCCCTTTGATTTTTTAAAAAATATAAATTTACAACCACCTACGTAAACACATGTCGGCCCATAAACCTAATCTCATGAAGTTGATAGCGTTAATGAAGCTATTGGGCAATAAAAACTTAAATTTTTTTTTTTTTTGAAAAACTCAAACCATATGAATTTTAAGCCATTCTTATATCAACCGAATCAAAGTGTCGGTGTGTTCATTACGATGTTTCATTCATCACCATTATAGACAACACGAAAATACAAAACATTTCAAAAAATAAACTCGACAACATCGGTCCACAAAACTACCAAATGCATCAACTCCGAACCTGGTCCGCGCTTGCGCGGGGGCTATGCCACTAGTTGTTATAATTACATTAATTGGATATTTCTACAAGAAATATTAGGTTTACGTTTACTTCCGATCCTCAAAATTCTATGGGTAATACTATGCTTTTCCAGGTTTTCATTATCAGGAATTTTATGATATTTTTATAACTTATCTCAAAACATATAGTTGAAAAAAAAACTTGAAAAGGAGTTGAGAAAATGTGTTATTAGTTTATTTATATAATAAAAATATTATTGAAAAGCTTTGCCTACAAAATTCGCATCTCTAAAATATATCCGCCATGCAAAATTTTTAAATTAGTCAACCAAGGTGAAAAATAACAAGAAACAAGTTTTACCGATATGCGAGTGGGCTAAGTGTTTCACTAAGTCATTTTCAAGTATTTTTTCTAGAACTATATGTTTTGTGATAAGTTATAAAAATATCATACAATTTCTCATAATGAAAACCTGGAAAAGCATAGAATACTCATAGAATTTTGAGGATTCGAAGTAAACGTAAACAAACTATTTCTGTAAGAAATATCCAATTAATGTAATTATAACAACTGGGCTATAATTGAATGTTTAATTGAACTAAGAAATAATCGCACACAAGACCTAAAAAATAGAAGTCTCATATATGTCGACATAACAGTTTTTTTTTTGAGAAAATATGTCGACATAACAGTTTTTCAGAATTTGAAACGAAATTAGTGTTTCTTCCACAATTTTTTTTATGGTCAAAATTCTTCCACAATTTCTGATTTATCAATGTTCATGATAGGTAAAATCCCTAATTTATATTTTTCACATGAAACGATTGCAAATTATTACTAAAACCCGCCGGAAACCCTTGGTTAATCAAAAAAAAATATTATTACTAATCAAATGCTGTATGTTTGCAATTATTTTTCACAGTTGTATATATAAAATTTTGTGTAAGTTATAAAAATCATAAAATTATCATTATGGAAAATCATAGAGAGATTTGGAAGACTCGAAGTCAATGTAAACCAAATATATCTGTAGGGAACGCACAATAAGTTTTGATTACAACAACTGGGTCATTAACATATGCGTAAATGAAGTGAGAAATAATCGTAGAAAAATCTACATTATAATGAGCCCTCATGCGATACGTCAGCAGGAAAGTGGACCCCATTTTTAAAAAGTGTGAAAATTGTCAAGTCTGTGGCTCGAACCCGGGTTACTGTGATATAAACATCAACATTTATACCACTAAACTAAAGGATACTTAGTACATTGATTACCGAAACTAATATATATTTATGAAGGATTTCTTATAATGGATCCCACACATAACTGTAATGTTTCAATACTCACGTGTAACTTTGATCATCGAAACCTATTTAGTAAAATCCACATTCTGCCCCAATAAAACTTATAAGTGGGCTAAATCTCTTTTGTATATATCTAGGATTTTTATAGTACTCTTTCTCCACCGATAAAGCGAAGCGTTACCCTTTTAGCTTATCAAAAAAAATTCTAAAATTTTTCATCTTCACCTCTCTATATCTCCAACGATCAGTTATGGTACCGTTTCACCTCTGAAACGATCCGTCTCAGTATATATAATTCCTCAAACAAACCTTGAGGCTCATATCTCTTATTAAATTACTCCTAAATTGAACTGTCGCAGCTTTTAGCCAACCTTCGAAGATGTCAGCCTCCAGTGTTGTTGTTGCTTAATCGGTCGTTGTCCCCTCCGCCTAGAACATAGTACCCAGGAAAAAGTATTGACAATTTGACTTTCTATGGAATACTATATAT
>NC_027752.1:24696666-24697973 GCF_000695525.1 Brassica oleracea var. oleracea
TGTCTAATTTTACTTGTCATCACGTTCATGTATTTCAGGAGCACAGTGAGAACATTCTTCCAAGTAGTGAAGGTGACGTAGGATTGACATCATCATCGGGCCCGTCTGTTTTGGGAGACAAGGTTGATGAGGAATGTACTGAAGCAGATCCTCCAGAGATTTCAGACGCTCAGAACAACCGCAAGCACTGCCGTGAGTGATTGGAAATATCTATTATATTCAACGTCTTTTCTATGCATTTTTGAAAACTGCTATTATCTTTGTTTTCCATTATAAACTTTGGATATTTTTTCCCTTGCATGTGTTTCTTTGTTCGGAGATTTTATTTCTATTTTGGATTATTAATGAAACGTCGACGGGTTCTAACTCATACAAGATTTTTCAGTGGTGTATTTTTTTGGTTTACCTATTTGTGACATTTTTTTTGTCCACCATAAACTATTTTTAATAAAGTCGAGTAAAACTCTAAAAATAAATAATTTTGCAACCGTATAATTTTATAAATTTTTCTAGAGTTATTAATTTTTTTTAAAAAAATAGTTTATTACAGTTCTATATTTTTGAATTTAATTTAGGTAAAATAAGAAAATAATTTAATTTATTGTTCGATAAATTGTTTAATTTTTTGAATTCAAATTTTATATTTTGTTCCTTACACTATTTGTTTTATATACTAACAACTACCTAAGTAAATACTAAACAACTTCATAAACTTTATCTTTTGAACATGAAAGCGCTAATAAAGCTAATGGTCGATCAAATCATTACGAAAATAATGCATATGAATTCGCCAGTCATTCTTATATCAACTTAATCAAAATGTGTGATTTCCAAATGTTATGTTCATCACCATTATATACAACACGGAAAAACAAAAGTGGAAAAAAATAAACGACAAAATCTCGTACACAAAACTACACAACGATCAATAACTTATCCGGCTCCGCGCTTGCGCGGGGGCTATACCCCTAGTCTATATAATAGCAGTCTCTAAACAGGGTAAAATGATCATTTAATTCCTGAAGTATTTGAATTTTGTTATAAAATAACTTATGATTTTATAATATTGAGAAATTTAAATAAGAGTAAAATTTATACCCGTAGGAGAAGATAATACTGATAACAAGAGAAGATTTGTTATTAGAAGGAGAAGGAATTGTGTATTACAATCGATCGAAATGATCGATTTATATAGAAGTGAAAAAGTTGAAGTTACTATGCGTGCATAGTGATAGTGGGACCCATATTGATTATAAAGTCAAAAACTTCTGCGCCTCCTCCATTTTCAACACGGCGCTTTTATAACA
>NC_027752.1:24702093-24711080 GCF_000695525.1 Brassica oleracea var. oleracea
TTACCGAATCGCAGAGTGATCGTGCTGATAACGTGTTATAAAATAACTTATGATTTTATAGTATTGAGAAATTTAAATAAGAGTAAAATTTATACCCGTAGGAGAAGATAATACTGATAACAAGAGAAGATTTGTTATTAGAAGGAGAAGGAATTGTGTATTACAATCGATCGAAATGATCGATTTATATAGAAGTGAAAAAGTTGAAGTTACTATGCGTGCATAGTGACAGCGGGACCCATATTGATTATAAAGTCAAAAACTTCTGCGCCTCCTCCATTTTCAACACGGCGCTTTTATAACAAATTTAACACTTTTATACTTCAACTCTCTACTATGCAATTTAACTCCTCAAGTGATTGTTGACTTGGCAACATTAAACCTAAGAAAAGTCCACGTTAAAAACATAAAGGTAGACGTTAGAATTAATTTTCTATAATTTTTTTTATCTTCTTCCAATTTTCTTCACCAAATCAAAACCTCAATGTTTAAATAGATTTACTCCAAATAAGAAGCTCAGAATCCTAAATCATTTCCACACTATTACGGTCTGTAGTTCAAAGTCGAAAGTTTCGACGACGTAAACTGAAGGAACACCAATCTGAACCGAGAAAATGAAACAAGCGGAAGGAAGTGATGATAAACAAAGCTAAGTGAGATGTTCTATGGTAGCTTTTTTTGGTAGAGATGATTCTGATGTAAAATAAGAGGAACAACAAGAATAAAAAGTTGCAGAGACAATATACCTCTTGAGCTTGGTACTTGAACACAAATAATTGAGAAAAATGTTGGTAACACATAACCTTGAGAAAGAAGATAGATTTGTTGATTAGTTTTGCTTGAAAATCCGGGATTTCCCCCAAAGCTATTTAGGTTTCATTTGTCTTCTTAACGATTTGTTTGTTTTCTTTCTTAAGATTTCTAATTTGGTACTCTGTTTTCCAAGACATCTGAGAAACAAAATTTTCAATCTGTTTATTAAAATTCATATTCATATGAGAATTTGAAAACTTTGGTTAAGAAAAATTTGAAATCAGAAAATAAGCGGGTAGAACTTTGTCAAAATAGATTCAAGGTTATGTACGTGTTTGATTTAGGGGGAAATGAATCAAAGGGTTTGGCTTTTGATTTGTAGAAGATTTAGAGTTTAAGATTTTATTTGGGGAAGAAGGTGACAAGAAAAGAAATAAATAGAGATCACTTTTAAAATTAACGTTTGCCGTTTTGTTTTTAACGTGGACTTTTCTTATGTGTAATGTTGCCAAGTCAACAAACATTCGAGGATCAAATTGCATAATAGATAGTTGAAGAATAAAAGTGTTAATTTCAAATACTTCAGGAATTAAATGATCATTTTCCCCTCAAAACAGTACTATTTTCAAAACTCAAAAACGAGATTATTTCCACCGAAATGTATCTTTAGTAATCAAGATATTTTGTTTTAAAAGTCCCTAATATCTTATATATATAAAGTAGAGTTGTGCTTTTCATACAGCTCTCCACCTCATCATCTTGAATGAGGCTATTTGTGACACCTGTCCACTCTCATTTACGTTGTTTGCTTCATTGACTTAACAGATCTCAGTTTGTAGGATCTAAGTAAAACAACCTTTTTATAGGCTTCGTTTGTTTCTCTTCAAATAAAGCCCATCAAATGATGCCCTTTCTTCTCTCTAATCGACATTATTGTCTAACCTGCAACATAACGATCCCATTCCACTTCCCCCGATGAAATAACGCTCCATAGTTATGGCATTCAATCAACAAAACCCGTTAATCCCACTATCATCTCTTCATTGTACCTTTAATCCATTGTTCTTAAACTTTTTCCGGCGTATACAAAGCTACAACAATGGTGAATTCTTCACCCTACTTTGCAATCTGAACTGTTCCAAAGAGGAACAAAGGAAGCAGGAAGGTTCGAGAACACAAGTAAATGACTAGATCCATCGCACCCTCCCACTACTAACACTGTTTATAATTGTAAAACATAATTTGATATTTATGACGTTGGTGCAGTAGCGGAAACAAATGACGAGAAGCAGACGACAACTCTAATATATCCTGGAGTAGGATTTAATCTTCTAGGCCAACACTTCGCTGAGAGGAATTAACAAGCTACTGTTTACGTTGGGAATCTCGACCCCCAGGTTCTTCTCCTTTCTCTCTCTCCCTCGCACGAACCTTAGATTTCAGATTGATTCGGGAGATTTTCTATGTGTTTCCCAGTTTCTCTTATCTGTGAATCGTAGCTATCTGAAGAATTTCTTTGGGAATTGTTAGTACAAGCATGCCCTGTTGGTAAGTTGAACGCTTTGATTCATATGAACAATCTTCGCTAAGTTTCTTCTTCTCTATCTTATGGTTTTTGGTTATACTTAGAAGAACTGGTCTTCCTCTGACATTAGGCTCTTTTTTTTGTTTTTAGATTTTATCAATTAATGTCTATCTTCCCAAAGATAGGATGACAAATCTTCATCAAGGTTATGGATTCATTGAGTTCCTTAGTGAGGAAGATGCTTAGTATGTAAGTATTTCTCTTTTCCAAGAGTTTTAACTTCTTTCTCTACACAATAGTAAACTTTTCTTTCCATGTGCAGACAATTAAGCTAAAGCTTGAAGCTTTGATATATAGATTAGGATTAAGAGTGATACAGAGGAGGCTAAGAATGATCTGCGATGACCTTTCATTCACACAGGGAGTTGGTACCGGATGGGTTCAAGACAGTCGAGTATGATGGGTTCGTCTCAAGTTATCAGAGACAGCTCTATCCATGTTCTTCCATGTGTTCTAATCGTTGCTCTTGGTCATATTCCATTCAGTTTCACTGTAAGAAGAAAACTCCCAACCTTTTCAACTTTTTTCTTTTCCATTTGTAGAAAGTTGTGACTGATTTGTATCTTTTGGGTCCAGTGTGGTTATTCTTCTTCAACATTAGCTACAATCCTAAGGATCTCGGTTCAAATGTATCTGAGGTACTTAACCAATCCATTGTTCTTAAACCTTTTTCCAGTGTTTAACCATATATATATACTTTCTCAGTGGCCTCTCCAATTCCTGTAGAATTATTTAGATATTCTGTGATATGTTGTTTGAAATTAAGTTCAATGTTTAAACTTGTGTGCATGTTTACGGATCGTATTTAGGAATGTGATTAGCCAGTTGTAGCAGCAATGATACATCATCTGACCTTGGAGATCCTAAGAAGAAGAAGCTTTACGAAGCGAAATTGTGGGTGAAGCCATGGTTGAACTTCAAGGAGCTGCAGAATTCAAGTTTGATGGTGATGATGCCCCTACCATTACTCCCTTTGATTTTGGATGCAAAAGGTATGAATACAGAATACAGAGGTTACATATATGTATGCAACAGATAGATAAATCTTAAGTTTCAGGAGATGGTCTAGAAGACACATCTCAGTTCAAGGCAATATATTTTGGCTTCTCAGATTACAATGACCGTCTACCATCAACTCTCTAATTATAGCCAGAAATTAATATGAATGTTCTATACCGGCAACGTTGATCAGAGGGTTCCATCAATATGAAAAGCCTGAACACTTTTTGAGATCTGTTTAAAGAAGGTTCTATTTACTCAATAAGTGGGTTTGACGTAGCACGGAGAATCACCACCTTGATAAATACTTGAGAAGATGTTGCGGCGTTCATTGACATACGGATATTATAATACTTGAGAAGATGTTTATATTCTGCAACCACGAAAACTACTTCCGTTGGCAAATATCAACACCCACCTACCCGGTTAATCTCACATCCTCTGTATGTTAACCTCTGCTTTCAAGCATTATCAATATTGATGACTATGTTTTTCTTGCCAAGACATTACTGGTGAGTTGTGCGCCATCAGGAATTCAGGATCACATTGAACGAAGAAACACATACGACTCAACATACAATGCAACCATTCGCCTTGACAGGTGCTTTTCCACAGTTATGTGTAACATTACGCATTTATGAATAACGTAATTCCACGTCACATGGATTTTTCTGTTTGTCTTCAGGTCTTTCACAAGTTAGCCATCGCGTTTCAGAAAAAAAGACAGTTCTATTGTTGCTCCTAATGTAGTTGTAGCCACTAGCATTAACCCAAAAATCGTTGGTGGTGATTCTCCTTCTACCACTACTGAATCGTAACAATGGCAACCATTATGAGACTGTGAAAAACTGTAAATGCGAGTTCCATAAACCACATCACTGATACAATTCTTCTGCAGCCCAGTTATTTTTGACTGCCACCTCTTGCACCCATTTTTACTTTGATACACAGACTACAACAATATAAAGAAAATGATGATCATGAGAACGTTCATCTATACGGCATACTGATGCTGGACCAAAAGGCCCACCCATACTTTCGCTAAGGTTGTAAGACATCCACCTGTATAGACCTGAATATGTATTATAGGATGACGTTCACCTTAAACAACTCATTGTCTTTACATTCTATTTCTTGAGAGGTCGAAGTTGATGAATTTTTTTCACCACCACGATCTGATTAGAAGTAAACATTCAGAACAGACACATCGTTAACGACGGGTTATTGACTTCCACAAGAGAACTTTTTTAGCACATAATTTAACTGAGAATAATCTGAAACATTATATACACTATTTCAGATAAAAGAAGAATATCCAATAAATAAATAAATAAAACTATTTAAATAATAATTTATAATAAAGTTACCTCAATATAAAATATTAGATTATTTTTATAAGATAATATAAAAATCAATATCAGAAGTTATTTTCATAATATAATAGAAAAATCAATATCAGAAGTTATTTTTATAATATAATAACATTTAATAATGAGTACATATATTTCTAAAAGCAATATTATATTTGTATGGTTCTAGGAAATGTTTTTACAAAAAATACGAGGAATCAATTCCTCTTTTTCATATTATTTAAACATAATAAGTTTAAAATACAATATTTTAAAAACAAATATCAATAAATTCAAAATATAAACAGAGATAATAATTTGTTATGTTTGTGTTGAATATCAACTGTAATATATTAATTTATTTTTATTCACTATATAATAAATATTGAAAAATGTAAAACAATTACAGGATAACTTTTTTAGTGGTGAGAAAAACCTATGCCTTTTTAACAAGATCAACAAATACAGATTGTTAAAATATCAACTGGATAAATTAAATATTAGAATATCAAAATTAATAAAAAAATTTGTTACTTTTCTTTTATTCACTTGTCCATAGGTTTATGGTTTAGGAACTTTGGTATAGAAACTATTGATATGACTTTTACTCTTTTAAGGTTGCAAAATGATTGATTTGTATCTTCTTATCTTCGCTTATAGATAATCTTGATAACAGTCTAACATAAAACAAACAATCAATTCATTACAAACCATTGACTCAAAAGACCAAACGTTTCTGAATTAAATTGTCCTTTAAACAAAATGTTACAAGAAATCAAGAAAATCGATAATTTAAACTCACCATCTATAAAAAAAATATAGCTATAACACCTTATACTTCTTACAACTTTGAACTCATACAAATAACCAAAGAATGAATGACGAACCACTTTTGTCTTATGAGTTCTCACACCAAACAAGATCTTAAGGAGCAAATCCCCGGCGCACACTCAAAGTCTACATCAACAGGCCCAACACACAACAATCTATCATTGATTTCGAACTACCATCTATCACAGACCATCAAGATAATTTTAATGACTCAAAAAGTGAGGGCATAGAATTTATGATAACATACCATGAAATCGAACACCAACACAGTTCAAGTCTACATCAACAGACCCAACACACAACAATCTATTATTAATTTCCAGCTACCATCTATCACCGACTATCAAGGTAATTTTAACGACTCCACAACTGATGGCATGAAATTCATGTTAACATACCATGAAATCGAGCAACGCGACTCAACCCTACTTATTCAAGAAACAACCCAATACGTGATGAAATTACTAACAGACAAAGAGAATAACGTAACTGATGATCTTCAAGTTACTCTTACCATCACAAACTACAACCAAAACGTGACTGCAAGACATGACGTCAACCTTATCATCATCGATCTTGACACAACTAATAGGCCTCCAACTACAAAAAAAAAAAGAAAATGATACATGCACGGTGTACTTCAGAAATTACAACAATGGAACTATCTTTGCTCTTTTACGCCGTACTTTCCATTTCCGCTGCATTGATCAATGGCTTCGTACAAATATAAGATTTCCCATATGTAGGGAAATTCATCTATGATTCAGCATTATTACAATTTATATGGGGGTTTCTTATGTTCCAATTTTCAGTTTTATTTACATACTGCTTTTGATTTTCGTTTAAATTTTTAAACAATATAATATATAAATGTTTTTCTTCATTTCCTAATATGTTCCATTACCAGAATTAGTTTTTTTTAAACCAAAAATCAGATAAAAACATATATGAACAAAACTTCATTACACATGTTTATATTCAGATTAGACACTAAAATAAAATTTCAAATGTCGTTCCTTCTATATATTGTCCACATGGTACTTAACAGTATAAGTATGTTCTCTAAATAAAACATCAATTTTACTTTATATTTAAATTCCAACTAAATTAACTTTGTTACGACTATCGGCTTTTTATTATACTTTTATTGAATCAATTAGTTACAACCACTTATGCTATTTCACTTTGAACTAAGTAACTTTTAAAAAAAAGTAATACACTAGGATCGCTAACCAGTATCAATTGGATCAGAAAAAGATCATTTTCTCTCAACATATTTTCATTTTCATATTTCTAAACATTTTTGAACATTTTTTTTACTAAAACCATAAAATGAATTTACAATTCATGTAAGAATAAAACATACGAATCCGGCGCGTAGCGGCGCGTAGCGTCGGAATACCACTAGTTTATATCTATTTTTTTCACCGGAAAACAACATATGCAAATGATTACTAATACAGTTTTAATTATCATAATTTGAGCACTTGATTATCCAAAAAACAAAAAAAAAAAATACTGTTAATACTCGAAAAAGCGGAGAGAAAATCAAGTTGATTGCATAACAGAAAAGATTCTCCTCTCTTCGCTGTCTTTATTCTTTTTCTCTCAGAGTCCTTTCTCGTCATTTTCTTTACTCCCCATAGACCAACAACCAGCACACGCACTCTGACGCTTTGTCTCATTCGTTTTCGTACAGAAACCCTAATTTCTCTCACCATTTCCGTCGTTTCCCTTTCCACATGGACAACAACAACGGCATCCAGAGGAGAAGAGCTATTGGGGAAGACGATCAGACAAGCAATCAACGCCGTCGAAATAACCCAGCGGTAATGGTGACGAACGAGCCTCAAAACGAACGGGTCCAGTCTGAAGATGACAACAACAATTGGAACGGAAGAAGAGTTTGGGAAGACGATCGGGCAACGAATCAAGTGGTGGTGATGAACGAGCCTCGAAACGACGGCGTACAGACTGGTGACGATGACGACGCACGCCTCCTTCCTCTTTCACTGAGTCTGCGACCACCAACATCGTACTCCTCTCAGATCGCGCCGATGACGTCTCCGCCGCCGCTTCGTCTAGCACCACCGTCGCCTGTGATGCAAACGTGGCCGCCACGTTACTTGATGACGCGATTCCCTCCGTCGTCTCAGCCTTATTTCGTGACATCGCCGTCGTATCTGTTGTCATCGTCGCTCAGCTACTCGACACTGTCTCGAGGATCGTCAACACCGATTCAGCCACCGTACGCTCCGTCGTTTGATTTCCTCACTCCGGCAAGACCAGTAGCCACAGCGGTTGAGAGTACACGGCGGAGTTACAGATCGCAATCAAGCCGTAACCGAAAAGACGAAACAATCCCGCCGCCGTATCCATGGGCGACTAACAAACGTGGAACGATACAAAGCCTAGAGAATCTCGAATCGAAGCAGATCACCACCATCACCGGCGACGTACAATGCAAGCACTGTGATAAAGTGTATCAGATAAGTTACAATCTGAGGGAGAAGTTCTCCCAAGTAGAGAACGTCTTCGTGACGCGCAAGAGGCTCATGAGAGAACGAGCTCCCACGTTTTGGACTAACCCAGACCCGATGAGATGCGACCTTTGTGGCCGTGACAAGGCCGTGAAGCCGGTCATTGCTGAACGGAAGAGTCAGATCAATTGGTTGTTTTTGCTTCTCGGACAGATGTTGGGTTACTGTACGTTGGAGCAACTCAAGAATTTCTGCAAACACTCCAGGAGTCACCGGACCGGAGCTAAGGATCGTGTGCTTTACTTGACGTATCTGGGTCTTTGCAGGATGCTTGAGCCTAACCGTGAGCTCTTTAACCGTGAAACCTCTAGGTGGTAAGCTGGTAACTGGTAAGGTGGTAAGGTTGTTTCTATCTTTTTCTTCTACTTGGATTGTTGCTTTTTTAATTCGGTACATTTTATGTTAATAATTGGGTGAAAAATGCAATTGTATTGCATGGATTTGATCCCTTTGTCGTTTCTTTGTTGTGTGTTATTTGGATTTTGACTTAATATCTCATTAATATATATTTTAAGGGATTATAGTTCTACGATGTCTAAAACTGCATGGGTTATGATTTCTTTCACTACAAGAAAACATAATCTTAACGAGGGCGTTTTCCTCGTGAGTTCGTCGTAAAAGAGGCTTTACGACGAATTAGCGAGGAACCACGTTTGCTCGTTACTCATCTGTCGTAACACATATTTCCTCGCTAATTCGTCGTAACGTAGCGAGGAATATATTTCGTCGTAAAGACGAAGTAGATCATTTCGTCGTAAAGACCACGTCAACATTCCACGTAATGAGGTCGCTATATTTCCTCGTAAATACCTCGAAACAAGTTCCTCGTAAACTACACGTAAATACCTTGAAAGTGTTTCCTCGTAAACTACTCGTTTATCTTTCCTCGTTATTTCCTCGTAAATGTTTTCTCGTAAAATACTCGTTTAT
>NC_027752.1:24714475-24714707 GCF_000695525.1 Brassica oleracea var. oleracea
TCTTTACGACGATTTCTGCCTACGTGGAATTTACGACGATTTCTTATACGTGGTCTTTACGACGATTTGTGCTTACGTGGAATTAACGAGCATGCGTTCTTTATTTTAATATTTCGTCGTTATTTCCTCGTTGGCTTACGTTGAATTAACGAGTGTTATGTTTAAATACCTAGAATCCGAAACCCCAAATCCCATATTCCTTATTTTCTACTTCATATATTCCAAACCCCAT
>NC_027752.1:24717265-24733453 GCF_000695525.1 Brassica oleracea var. oleracea
TTTTTTGTTGTTGGTGTGTTTAAAATGATGTTCAAACATCCATATTTATAGGAAATTTCGAATCTGGTAGTTGTAATTTTCCTATGAATTTACGACGAAAATTAATTAGGTGGCAAAAAAAAACGTGTAACACCTACAAAGTTGGTGGATTCAAAATTTCCTCGCTAAATACACGTAAACTATTTCCTCGTAAATAACACGCAAAGTTTACGTCGTATTTACGAGGAAATAGTTTTTCCTCGTAAAATACTCGTTAAATTACATCCACTTTACGACGAAACACTTTTGTCATTATGTTACGAGGAAATAACGATGACTTTAGTTTTCCACGTAAGTTCCTCGTAAAATCGACGTAAATTTACGAGGATTGTTTTTCCTCGTTAAATTTTCTCGCTAAGCCTGTGTTTTCTTGTAGTGTTTCTCCTAAGTATCTCAACTTAAGTAAATGTATTTTTTTTTTAACATTTAAGGAATAGTCTCTAAAAAGTTATTATTTTAGATAGTCCATAATAGATTAAATTTCCAGCAAACGAAAATAAGAAGATTACACAGTAGATATGTGATCATGGACATATTTAAATTTTCAATCCACAGAAAAAGTAGTCAGCTCAGTGAGGTTTGAAGATGATTTTCAAAAAGCTAACGTAATAGAATATTTGATAAATTTGAAAATTCCGTCATAATAATTTCCGTTTGAAGAACAATTAATTAGACTTTAATTTCGAAATTTGAAATATCAAATCAATTTTTTGTTAAAATGCATCTTTGTAATGGAAGTGTTTTCATTCTCTTCAGCCCAACTTATGAAAATGGCTGCATTATTTTTTAAACAACAAATGTGTAACATCGGAGATCTTTTACATATTGGAAAAATTACACCGTATATCGTAATTTTATTCTTTGATAAAAGCTTTCATCTAAGGCAGGCCATGATTCATGCATGAATCTATTATATAGCCACATTGTTCATAAGCAAACCGAATATATAATCTCAATTACATTATCCCTCGTCGATTCAGATTTTTTGGTTGTACCGATTTTCTCTACGAACCTTTTAGTATCTTTACGTATTTACCCCTTTTAAATATCCTTCGCAACGGACAAAATGATTAAACGAGAGAGAGAGAGAGAGGTAGAGAACAGAAATGGTGACGTCACAATGAGTCTTCAAACCCTTTCCATGGCTTCATCTTCCTCCTCCTACACCGAGCCACGAATTCCAGTTTATAATTTTTACACTCACATTTATGATTCCTCCGTCGTTCGTGGATCGAGATTTTGACTCCGTCTTCACGCAGATCGGATCGCGAAAGTTTCCTTTTTCAGCTAGTTATTCCTTTGCGTTTCGTTGTTATCTGATCAGAGATGGAGGCATTGACGGAGCTTTGCGACATTATAGCGGAGAATCCAAAGCAATTCTCGGAGAAATTAGCTTGGATATGCGGCCGTTGTCCCCAAACCGAATGGCTCCTCGCCGAATCCCCCAGAGTTTCTCGAAGCCATCTCAACGCTGTATTAGCCGTTGCTCGGATCATCTCTAAGAATCCGGAATCAACCGACAATCGCGCCAAATCCGTCGTGACGGATTTCCTCAGCGCTGTTCCCGCGTCCTTCCGCCGCTCCTTCTGGCCGCATTCCTTCCCTTCCCAGTCCATCTCTGCCTTCTATTGTGATTTCTTGAGCTACCTTTCGTGTGCGTCCGGTCTATCGCCGGAATTCGGCACCGAGGTTGCTAGGTTTACAGGGGAGGTCGTGATAGCCGCCACGAGCTGCCGCGAGAGCGATGGTGATCCCTCGATTTCCAAGGCTTTCTTGGTCGCGCTCTCTCAGAATTTCCCCTCGATTCTTCAGTCTGATGGCGATAAGTTGATAACAATGCTGCTCGATCAGTTTGTTGTGAGCCGTGCTCCCAAGGAACACCAGCGGCAGCACAACTCGGACGAGACTTCTTCCGCCCAGAGCTCTCCAGTTAGCACGAACCGTTTTCCCTCTGGCCAAACTGAGGAGTCTAGTCCTGGCTCCACCGTCTCCTCTAAGAGTTCCTCGGTGGTGGTTAATGGGGGCAGTATCGTATGGAAGAGCGGTGTTGATCAGCTGAGTTTCGAATTTAGCGAAGGGAGTGGTGGCTCTAACCCTGTGTTTAGACAACACGTGGCTTCTTTTGAGGATGAATCCATCCAGAGCTTGGAGATGCAAGAGATTGCCTTTAGACTGATCACTCATATTTTGGATAAAGTCAAAATTGATTCTAAACTTCAGGATCAAGTGAGGTTTATAGCCAAGAAGCAGCTCCAGTCCATGTCTGCATTTCTCAAGGTATCTCTTTTCTCGCGTTATAGATTTAGGGCCCCCTTATTAGACAAGATTTATAGGTGAAGTAACCGCTAGTTGATAATCCTTCCTACTGTCAAAAATTGCATGTTTTCACGAGGGTTAGCATGACGGTGGATCTTGAGTGGAGTATGGATTTCGTTTTCTTGGAAGAGATGATGATTCTGTTTTTGCCTTCTGTTTTTACAGTCAAGAAAGCGAGATTGGAACGAACAAGGCCCGGTTCTGAAAACTAGAGTCAATGCCAAACTGTCTGGTTATCACGCTGCAGCGAAAATGAAAATCAAGAGTCTAGTGTCTCTCGAAACAGATGGAAAAACTTCTAAGAGGTTGGTCCTGGAGACTCTTGCACTGCTATTAGATGCTGCAGATGCCTGCTTGACATCTGTTTGGCGGAAAATGAAGGCCTGTGAAGAGCTGTTCGGTTCTCTTCTTTCTGGGATTGCAAAGATTGCAGTGGCACGAGGAGGGCAGCCACTTCGTGTGTTGCTCATCCGACTTAAACCATTGGTACTGGCAGTCTGTTCACAGGTAATTAAAAAAAAAAAAATCAAACCTGCAGCATTTTCTACTATAGTGCGCCTGGAGCTCTATAGAAGCATAATCGAACACATCCTGTCACAAGTTTGGACAGATACTATAGTTCGTTTTTAAGTTAAATTACAGAAAAACGTTTCTATGTATTTCTAATTGTTTGTTGGAACAGCCTGATACTTGGGCGAGCAACCAAGGGGCTATGATTGAGAGCATATTCAAGACTAGTTGTGAGATTATTGAATCTGGCTGGGACAAGGACCGAGCTCCAGTGGATACCTTCATTATGGGGTTAGCGTCAAGTATTCGTGAAAGAAATGATTATGAAGAACAGGTAACTCTAGTCCTTGCTCCTAACGTGGAGAAAATCATTTTACCTTGCTTTTTAGCTGGTTTATCTACATTCGTTATGTTTCATTGTTATTTTACCTTTCCACTAAGTCTCATAATTTGGTGTCCAGGTTGATAAAGAAAAGCATGTGCCTGCTGTGCAGCTGAATGTGATACGGCTGCTTGCTGATCTCAATGTTGCTGTAAAGAAACCCGACGTAGCAGACATGATTTTGCCACTTTTTATTGAAAGCCTGGAAGAGGGTGATGCTTCGACTCCTAGCTTTTTACGACTCCAAGTATGGTTCCATTTTGTACTATAATATACTGTATTTATCGAACTTTATATCTTTATATTTCTTTTGACATATTTATTTATGCATCTTTGCCAATTTTGTGCAGCTTCTTGATGCTGTTTCTCGCATAGCAACATTAGGGTTTGAGAAGTCTTACCGTGAGACAGTAGTTCTGATGACCAGAAGTTACTTGAGCAAACTGTCTAGTGTAGGATCTGTAGAAAGCAAAACATCAGCACCAGAAGCCACTACTGAGCGTGTAGAGGTAAGTTACTGTGCATGTTTTTGGTTTTAACTATTACATTGATTCTTACAGATCCAGTTGTGCTGTAGACTCTTCCTGCAGGTTTTCTTACAATTGCCAGTGGTCTTACGGATACAAAATTGCGATCGGACTACCGCCATCGTTTGCTTTCATTATGCTCAGATGTAGGCCTGGCTGCTGAGTCCAAAAGTGGCGGGTAATTATATCATCTTAGCTTGTATAAACACAGAGTTTTTTCACTGTTTATGGTTAGTCTAATAAAGTATTTGTACATAAGAAAATCTGTACAAATTACGAGAAATATGCTGGCCTATACGCTCCTAGCAAGGGCTAAGTATTGCATGAGGGATGATCAATGTTATGGTCATGCTGTTAACATCATAGATAAAATAATCATTTTTCACTCCACAATTTTCCTAAAAGCTTAGAATAATTGGACAATATCCACTTCATGTTTCTCCACCTCAAAAGTTTTTTTTGTTCTTCATATTGACTGGAATATTTATACAGTGTTTCCTTTTCTTCCAGGAGTGGTGTGGATTTTTTAGGGCCTCTTCTTCCTGCTGTGGCGGAGATATGTTCGGATTTTGATCCCACTTTGGATGTGGAACCCTCACTTTTGAAGCTTTTCCGTAATCTTTGGTTCTATATAGCCCTTTTTGGTCTAGCACCTCCTATTTTGAAAGCTCCAACACCAGCTGTAAAGTCAACCTCCAATTCAGCGAACAGTTCGGGAAGCATGAGTGGCTTGCAAGCTGTGGGAGGGCCTTACATGTGGAATACTCAGTGGGCTCTTGCTGTTCAGCGGATTTCTCAAGGCACTCCCCCCCTTGTAAGTCAGTCTAGAAGGTCATTTTTAGAGTTTAATTTATGGTTCACCCGATTATAAGCCTTTTAAATATTGGGTCTACATCTCCCAGGAGATCCTTTTGCTCTTTAATATAATTTTAACTATTCGAGCATTGCTCTTTGTAGGTTGTTAGTTCTGTAAAATGGCTTGAAGACGAATTAGAACTCAACGCCCTTCATAATCCTGGTAGTCGTCGAGGAAATGGAAATGAGAAAGTAGCTTCAACACAGAGACTTGCTCTTTCAACTGCCTTAGGTGGCCGAGTTGACGTTGCAGCAATGAACACCATATCTGGTAAAACAAACAAGGAGTTATTGTTCCATATCTGCTTGATGGATTTTAGTGTGGCTATCTTAGATACTCAGAATTTCTCTCTTTCTTTAAATTCTTTCAGGAGTGAAGGCTACCTATTTGCTTGCTGTTGCGTTATTAGAAATCATACGCTTTATTAGCAACGGGGGTATCCTTAACGGTGACTCAAGTGTATCTGCTTCTAGAAGTGCCTTCAGCTGTGTCTTCGAATATCTGAAAACTCCAAATCTTACTCCTGCTGTTTCCCAGTGTTTGACGGCAATTGTGCATAGATCCTTTGAAACAGCTGTCTCATGGCTGGTATGTAAATACCTGGTCGTACTATTTGAGCTCATCTTTGGCCAAGTTTTTTTTGGTTGCAACTCTATTGCATTCATTCCTTCTATCCCGTTGTATATGCATTTTCGTCTTTCTGTCACCAACACCAGCTCTGCCTTTCTGTTTTCTTACTGCTTCTTCACTTAAAAAGTTCTAACAGTATAATGTTACCAATTTTCATCTGGTTTCAGGAAGATCGAATATCTCATACTGGGAAAGATGCTCGTAATAGAGAACTGACAACCTATGCACATGCTTGTTTCCTCATAAAGAGTATGTCACAGAGAGATGAACACGTTCGAGATATCTCTGTGAACCTATTGACTCAGCTACGGGACAAGTTTCCTCAGGTAAATGGGTGTACATTTTCTGGTTTCTTTTTCTGTTTCCTGTTTCTTTCTATCTCTAACATATGATCAATTTCCTCATATACACCAGTGGTGTAGTCTGTTTTTAATGTGGATTTTCAAGTATTTTGTGATTTCTGTTTCAACGTCTATCATATATATATTTAACTGTTTAATGTCCTCTACATATCCCTCTCCGTTGTACAGCCAGTAGTTTATTTTTCTCCCTCTGTTTCTTTTATTACTGCATTTTGCTACTGTTACTGACTTTCTGTGTTTGCCTTCTGTCTGTGCGCTGTATGTTTGCCTTTTGCCTTCTTCAACTGTTCTTTAGGAATTTTTCCATCTGCTACGTTGTTGACTGACAATGAGAAAATGCAGGTCCTCTGGCATTCGTCGTGTCTGGACAGTTTACTGTTTTCTGTTCATAATAATACACCTTCAACAGTTGTCAATGATCCCGCTTGGACTGCTGCTGTTCGATCCTTATACCAGAAAGTTGTTCGAGAATGGATCATAATATCGCTTTCATATGCTCCATGCACCAGTCAGGGTTTGCTTCAGGTTTCCTTCTTTTTACCAACTCATACTGTCCTCTATTTGCACATTCAAATTTCCTTTTTAAGACAGCTTTCTATTTCTCCAGTTCAATCTGTTAGTTTGACATTTTCAAACAGAGACCTAATGTGGAGATATAATTCCTGTCTATGTTCTCTTGCAGTGGCATGTTTTACTTCCTTCTACTGTCTTTAACGAACTTGTTTCTTGTTTTAGACTATTTTTTCTCGAAATGATTCAAGCAGCTCGGATTCAATTTTTCTCTTTTTAACTACCGTAATTACTGTATTATTTCTGTACCATGGTCCCTTTTACATTTACAGTTTCTTATGTTAGTTTCTGAGATTGTCATGAGTCTGTTCTTGTTCCACGTACAAACTCTTAATTGCTTTGGACCTAGGGGCTTAACTCTTAAGTTATTGTTCTATGGATTAATTTTGCAAATATTCTCATTGCAGGGATCTTTTCAGTGGTTTGTGCTTATTTTTAATTGTTCTTGCAATTTCCTTTTGAGTTACAATAGTGTTTCACGTTACTTCTCTGAGTTTTAATATGCACCTCAGGATAAGCTGTGTAAGGCAAACACATGGCAGCGAGCACAAACTACAACTGACGTCGTTTCTCTTTTATCTGAGATAATGATTGGAACTGGGAAAAATGAAATTTGGTCTGGGATAAGAACTGCAAATATTCCAGCGGTGATGGCTGCAGCAGCTGCAGCATCAGGGGCAAACGTAAAAGTTTCTGAATCCTTTAACTTGGAGGTACTTGGTACTGGTGTTGTCAGTGCAACGGTAAAGTGCAACCATGCTGGAGAAATTGCTGGCATGCGAAGGTTGTACAACAGTATTGGTGGCTTTCAATCTAGCTCGACGCCTAGTGGTTTTGGTGGTGGCCTTCAAAGATTAATATCTGGGGCGTTTTCCCAGGCACCACAACCAGAGGATGACTCATTTAATGAGATGTTAATTGCGCGGTTTGTGCGTCTCCTTCAGCAATTTGTTAATACTGCTGAAAAAGGCGGAGAGGTGGACAAGTCGCAATTCCGAGAAACTTGTTCTCAAGCAACCGCACTACTTTTGTCAAACCTGGTAAGGTTTTCTAATCAAAAATATAGATGGGTGGAGGAGCACATGTATGTGGGTATCAACCAGCTACTATGTGTTGTACATTCTAATCTCTCTTATTGTTGCATCAGGGGGCTGAGTCAAAAACAAATGTGGAAGGCTTTTCTCAATTACTGCGTCTCCTTTGTTGGTGTCCAGCTTATATATCTACTCCAGATGCTATGGAAACTGGAATTTTTATTTGGACCTGGTTGGTTTCTGCTGCTCCTCAACTGGTATCTCTTGTCCTTTCCGAGCTTGTTGATGCATGGATATGGACAATTGATACAAAGCGAGGACTCTTTGCGTCTGATGTGCGGTACTCTGGCCCAGCTGCAAAATTAAGGCCCCATCTTGCCCCTGGGGAACCAGAAGAATCACCTGAAAGTGATCCTGTTGACCAAATAGTCGCGCACAGACTATGGCTTGGATTTTTAATTGACCGTTTTGAGGTTAGGATTTATCTCTATACTTTTTCTTATAAAGAAGGAACATGTAGGTGGTTCACCTCAATTCTTATAGTCATTCGTTAAGTCGGTCTAGAGTGTTACTAGTGCTGACTTGCGTTAGTATACTAGTTAAATCGAATATCTCTATCTATGAAAGACCTCAGGTGTCAAAATTGTGGTCTTGGAGTGATTTCGTTTCAGTTGAGAATTTGCTAACTGATCAATAAGGAATCATAGAAGGATATTTGAGTGAGTTTCTTATCCAATGCCTCTTTAGGTTGTTCGACATAATAGCACGGAGCAACTATTGCTGCTTGGTAGGATGTTACAACGGAGTACAGACCTTGACTGGTGCTTTACTCGCCACCCTGCTGCTGCTGGTACCTTTTTCTCTTTAATGCTCCTTGGACTGAAGTTCTGCTCATGCCAAACACAAGGCAATATGCAGAAATTTAGATCTGGGCTTCAGCTATTGGAAGATCGAATATACAGGTTATCTTTTGCTAATTCCTTTTTTTTTCCTTCATATGAGGCATTGAGTGTTGCACCATACATCTTTGATATGGCGGCAAACATTTGTTTTTTTCTTTACTTTCTTTTCTTGACTATGTACTATCATTGGCTCTCTAAGTGTTTTGTCCACCTTAGGATTTAACATGAACCGCCTTTGCACAATGCATGAACTGTCCGGGCTATTGTCTGTTATTTTTATGGTCATTTAACATGGCAGTTTTATTATCTCTAGGTTGAGTTTTAAAATTTCTAATGTTGCTTAGGTCGATTTTATCATCTCTGTTTTACCTTTGTTTTATTTTTGTGCACGTCAATAACAAATGACGTCTTTTCTACTTGTTCCAGGACTTCTTTAGGCTGGTTTGCTCATCAGCCAGAGTGGTATGATGTAAACATTCCGAATTTTTGTCAAAGCGAGGCTCTATCTGTTTCAGTTTTTGTTCACTTTTTGTCAAGCGAGCTATCAGATTCAAGTCATTCTGATTCCAAAGGAAAGCCTCGTGAAAGTGGAAACTTGATTGATGTGGTACAGTAACCATCCATGATTTTTCTACTTTCACCGGGTAACAGTTTTCTGCAAGATATGATGTTTATTTTGGCTGCATGTCTACAGACTGATCACTATCATCCCGTCTGGGGTGAGATGGACAACTACACAGTGGGAAAAGAAAAAAGGAAGCAGTTGCTTTTAATGCTCTGCCAGCATGAAGCTGACAGGCTTGACGTATGGGCACAACCTATTAGTTCAAAGTAAAACTTGGTTTCCTTTCATGACGCTTTCGCTTCTAACTTGATTTCTTTGACGTACATTTTTGATATTCTTCCAATTGGCAACGTATTTACAGGGACAGTCCATATTCGCGGCTAAAAGTAAGCGCTGAAAAATGGACCGAACATGCTAAAACCGCCTTTTCAGTGGACCCTCGCATTGCTATATCTGTCGCTTCAAGATTTCCGGCAAATGCTGCTGTGAAATCCGAAGTCACTCAGCTTGTTCAGGTATGAATTTACAGATGCTACTCTAAGACTGTAGAAAGACGGATCTTTTACGATTTTATAGTTTGAGGGATAATACGTTACCTCTGGTGTTAAGTTTACTTGAGCTGGTGTTGCACCATCCCACAAAACCAGTGAGGCATGGTGCAACTGGAGAAAAGTCGGCCATGGTACTTCTAGTTGAATAATTTATTGAAGGGAATGTAGTTTTCTTTTTATTTGAATGACTGATGTTATATGAGCTTTCACACTTGGAACTCTTTTATGCAGACACATATTGTAGATCTCCGTACAATTCCTGAGGCATTGCCATACTTTGTTACACCCAAAAATGTTGAAGAGGACTCAGTGCTGTTGCAGCAGCTACCACACTGGGCTGCTTGTTCAATTACACAGGCTCTCGAATTCCTCACTCCTGCTTATAAAGGGCATCCACGTGTCATGGCATATGTCCTAAGAGTTCTGGAGTCCTACCCTCCTGAACGAGTTACTTTCTTCATGCCGCAGTTGGTGCAGTCTCTGCGCTATGATGAAGGGGTAAGTCTTATCTACAATATATATTTCTGTCTCCCCATTCCTCTCTCACTCTAAGCATTTTGGGGACTAAACTATTTAAACTATATCATTCGGTTTGTGTGTATTTGGAGTACTGCACCATTTCCTAGAATAATTTATCCAACCATGGTACTAAAAAAGGATTACCATCAAAACCTTTGTGTGTTGGTCTTTATCTAAACTGACTATTTTCTTATTATTAGATTAGTATTGGATTATCTACCTCACCTTTTCAGAAACCATGTCTAGTCATTTGTTTAATTGGGCCCTTTGATTGCTCGCGGTTTTTCTTGTCGCAGTATCCTCAAACTCTACGGAAATTACACCTCTAGTGGGGCTGGATATTGTGTGATGCCCGCTTGAGTTCTTTCCCTTTTCCTGGTTTCTAAGATGTTTAACATTTTCATCTTGTTAAATGCAGAGGTTGGTTGAAGGGTATCTTCTTCGAGCTACCCAAAGAAGCGACATATTTGCCCATATTCTCATTTGGCATTTGCAGGTAAGTTTAATATAGTGACATTGCAAGATGTTAATTTTGCTTGAAATTTTTGCGGAGATTTGTTAATTTTAAAATATTTCTTATAATGCCAGGGTGAGGCTGTTCATGAAACACCAAAGGAGGGTTCTATAGATAAGGTTTTGCCCATTATTATATTTTCTACTTATATTTCATTGGTCTTAGTTTCTACGTGGAGTCAGCATCTTACACTGGTTGGCTAGTAGAGTATCTATATTACTGCTGATATATTGCTTAAAAATCTTTCACACTATTAAAAAGCGTTGCCATCTAGTACAATGTACTGGCCATAATTGTGCAAAACAGTATTCCGAGTTGCAATATATGGTGACCTGCAGAAAACATCTGCAAAGTCTTCTGGTTAGGTTATTCTTCACATGTTACACAAAGCAGCAAGTATTCTCGATTTGGCACTTTGACCGCTGCTTATAAGCACATAACTCCAAGATCTCTAAAATGGGTTGCATGACTGATCATAGCCCTGTATTAGCATGAGATTGTTCCTGGGTAGTATATTTTGGAAAAAGATGTAGTGAGAGAGATAGTAGGTTGTTTGGACAGAGATGGTGGTAGAAACTTTGTTCTATAGCTGTGAACTGGTCGGCTGTAAAACTCTGAGCTCACCTGTTATTTTCTTCCGAATAATTACAGAATGCAGCATTCCATGAAATTTTGCCAGAGGTTCGGCAGCATATCATTGATGGTTTCACTCCCAGTGCTTTGGACATGTTCACTAGAGAGTTTGACTTCTTTGACAAGGTTACATCTATTTCCGGGGTGCTATTTCCTCTTCCAAAAGAAGAACGCAGAGCGGGTATCAGGAGGTAGAATTTTTATCTTATAAATCATATCATGTTATGGATGGGTCGGCATATGTTAGAAGCACGATTAATCTAATACTTATTTATGTAGGGAGTTAGAGAAAATTGAAATGCAAGGAGATGACCTTTATTTGCCTACTGCTCCTAACAAGCTTGTAAGGGGTATCCGTGTAGACAGTGGGATACCCTTGCAATCAGCTGCCAAAGTCCCTATCATGATTACTTTTAACGTTGTTGATCGTGATGGTGACCATAGTGATGTAAAACCGCAGGCTTGCATTTTCAAGGTAAGACCTTGTATGATTTCATACAATTTTACTAAATTTGTAGGCCGACATGAAACCTATTGTACTGTCATGTGTTTCTTGATTCGTATAGTATTTGCAAAATACCCAAAAGGATAAATCTATTTACTGTCAGTCTGATTCTATCTTGTATTCAGGTCGGAGATGATTGCCGACAAGATGTTCTTGCGCTTCAAGTGATATCTCTTCTTAGAGACATATTTCAAGCGGTTGGTCTTAATCTTTATGTTTTTCCATATGGAGTACTCCCAACTGGTGACGAGAGAGGAATAATTGAGGTAAACTCAGGCTAAAATGTGTTTGTCTGAAACTTATTTCTTTTGCTGGTTAAACTAGATATGGTGGCATCAGAAAATTTCACGTCTCTTTTCTTTCCTTTGACAACAGGTAGTGCCTAATACACGAAGCAGAAGTCAAATGGGTGAAACAACGGACGGGGGTTTGTATGAGATTTTTCAACAAGACTATGGACCAGTCGGCTCAGCCACCTTTGAAACAGCACGAGAGAACTTCCTCATCAGCAGTGCCGGTTATGCTGTGGCTAGTCTTTTACTCCAACCCAAAGACAGACACAACGGAAATCTACTCTTTGACGAGTATGTTTCCTCTCCTGCGGTCTCCTTTTGTTCTTTTCAGTTGGTGATATGGACATTACAATGTGTGTTATGTAATGTAGCGTGGGAAGACTTGTCCATATCGACTTTGGTTTCATATTGGAAACTTCACCTGGTGGAAACATGAGGTTCGAGAGTGCTCACTTCAAACTGAGCCACGAAATGACTCAGCTGCTAGATCCCTCAGGTGTTATGAAAAGCAAAACATGGCATCAATTTGTGAGGTAACTTTCTCTAATCCTCCTCTGTCTCCTTATAACATGTTTGTTGTGAGAGATGAATGTATTTTCTTGTCTGCATAAAAAGCTTGTGCGTGAAAGGATACTTAGCTGCTCGCCGGTACATGGACGGAATCATAAGTACGGTGCAAATGATGCTCGAGAGTGGTTTACCTTGCTTTAGCAGAGGAGATCCAATTGGAAACCTAAGGAAGAGATTTCACCCAGAGATGAGCGAACGCGAAGCTGCACATTTCATGATCCATGTTTGTACCGATGCGTATAACAAGTGGACCACTGCTGGATACGACTTGATTCAGTATCTGCAACAAGGCATCGAGAAGTAACCAGAGTTGCATAATTTGCAGGTAAAATTCATCAGAATTATCTTACTTGTTTGCTAATTCTTGTTTCTCTCCTCTCCCTCTCTTCGAATCTTCCCAATGGTAGTTATTTTAAGGTGAACATTTGAGTTTCTTGTTTTTTTTTTTTGGTTTCTAAGGTTTTGATATGCACAAAAGAAAGGTTGGTGTGGGAGTTTTCGATAACTTGAGGTGCAAGCTTGATTCATTGATACGATAACCCGTTTGGTTATTTCCCTAATGAGACGATCTCGAAAATGATGTGATAAAAGGATATGATATTATTAACATGTGTTGGCTTGTGAGAGGAAAAAAAAACGATTCTTCCCAAACCCTAATCAGTAATCACCACTAACGAGGATCTTCGTCAAGCTTTGTCCCCTCCTCTTGTCTTCTTTTATCGCTTGCCCTCTGTTCCCCAGTTACTCTGATTTTCTTATAACCTTGGTCAGCGGGCTAACCTGCCTCCTTTCCTCTGGACGTTTACGAGATGTGCATGACACGTTTTCATATCTACTCAAAACAATTATATATGAATATGTTTTCATCCATTTTTCGAAAATTATCATAACTAAGATATATTAAAAACACATTAAAGTTGAGAAATTTTCTAGGATAGCATTTTTAAGTTTTTGTTACAAAAATATGAAAAATGATCTAATTAAGTTTTATTAAAGGGTAAAAGTACTTTTTTACCTTAAGGTTAAACTAATCTAGACTTATGATTTAGATTTAAGGGGTGGAGTTTTAGGGATAAAGTTTTAAAATTTTAAAAATATATATTAAAATTTTCAAAATAAAAAAGACTATTTTTTTAGAGCTATTTTTGTGACAAAAACTTAAAAATTGCTATTTGATAGAATTGTCCTATTAAGTTTGTAATTTGCACTTAGTACTTTTCTAGCATTTGGAGATTTGATTTTTTATATATTGCAACTTACAAACTTACCGTGTGTTAAAAATCCATCTAATTTGGTGAAAGGAACCTTAATATGAACACTTTGTTATCTACTATATTTATTTTATAAGAAGGTAGAGGTTAATATTGTTCTAGGTTGGCCCCATCAGTTAAATTATAGCAATATGTTATTACGAATATAGTGAACTTTTAATAATAAGTAGATGAAACAAATCTGTCGTCATAAAAAGTAGATGAAACAAATCCATTTGGTAGGATAAGATCTGCGTATCTTTTCTAATATTTCCTATTTTTAAAGTTTTTCATTTAGTATTTTCTATAATATTTTTGTTTTAATTAATCATGGCTTAAACTATTAGATTTTGTAATTTTCTTGGTTTATGGTTGTCAAATCCTATAAATACAAGAACATAGTATGTCGCATTTCACACATCACATTATAAACAAAAGAAGAGCATATAATAAAACATGTTTGTAAAACAGATTTTCGAGAAGTTCAACAACAAGAACAAAAACGGTAAACTCTCGCTGGACGAGTTTCTCGAAGCGGTTCTTGCTTTCTCCCTAAACATTTCTGAGGAAGAAGTCACACAAATGTTCAAGGAGATTGATGTGGATGGTGATGGCGAGCTCAGCTCCGACGAGTTTGCTTCATCCGTTGATAAAATGTTTTTTTTTTTTGAAAAAAAAAAAAAAATGTGCCGGAAAGAAGCTTTTTGCTTTATGCGATGCTGACGGTGACGGAAAGATTACTTCCAGTGAGTTCCATGCAGCCATGATTGGGCTTGGGAAGGAGTGCACTGAAGAGAAATGTGCCGAGATGCTTAAAACCGCTGATGTAGATGGTGATGGTTATCTGAGCTTCGAAGAGTTTATGGTTACGATAATCGGCGAATTTTAAGATTTGAGTTATCTGCTTGCTTAGTAGTAATTGTGTTTGGTTATATAATAATTAGCAAGGCTTATTGATGCTTATTATCATCGGTTTAGAGGTTTCTCCACCGTACTTTATTTTTTTTTTTGCTAAAAAGTAAATATCATTACGAAATGAACTTTGAAGTTTACAAGATGTTAAAACAAACTGTAGATCTCTATGCTTTTATCTTTATAAACAAATTCAAGTGCATGTTGTTGTAGGTACTTGGTACTTTTCTAATATGCTGAGATTTGATTTTACTTATATTGCAACTTAAAAACTTAATTAGGTGCTTCCTCCATGCATGCACTTATATTTTTCTAATATTTGGAGATTTGATTTTTTTATATTGCAACTTACAAACTTGACCAAATGTTTCTTCCGTGCATTCATGCATAATTACATTATTGATTATGATGATTTATTGTTTATGTTTTAAGAAATAAAATTAGGCTTTTGATTGACAAAGTTGATGACAAAGTAGTAGTAATATGCTAAAAATCAGTATATTTTCATAAATGTATTTAATAAAATGATGGATGTGCAGTAAATAATTTATTTATAAACTTATCATATAAAATTAGTATACGATATATAATTTATTTATTTTCAAAATAATATAATTATATTATATTTATAATATATATGTATATTAATTTATTTGTATTTTATCGAAAATAATGAATTATATTTAATTATATATGTAATTATATTTTATAAGTGAAATATTATTCTTGTAAAAAATTAAAGTTTTGTTTTTCAAATAGAAATTTAATTTTGGATATACATATAGTTTGCTCGATTGAATTAAATATATTTTTGGATTCAAAATCAAGTCAAGTTTTAAGTAATTATCGGCAATCCCATTATAATTTAATGCCTACTTGTTTGGACTAAAAATTTCTAGCATAACATTTTTACAAGAGAGACAAATAGAAAAAGACAAAAGAGAAAAAAAGGAGATCAGTTTTGTCGGAAGAGGCTACTGAGTACTGGATACTAACAAGAAAAAATTGGCAAATTGGGCAAATTTCAAGTTTGATATTAGGGAGTTGGGCGACCTCGAGTTTAAATTAGAAGATTGGACGAATCGTCTTTTCCAGACTTGTGAAATGTCGACAGAGGACGCGCGTGGTTCTTGATATTACGACCGTGCCACCTCTTGATTTTTTATTTAAAAATAAAAAAAAGACCTAATAAAAGAATAAAAAAGAAGGAAATTAGAAAAACCAAAACATCCCTTATATCAAAATATACCAGAACCACCTCTAAACAGCTGCAATTGAGAACCAAACATAAGAAGAATCCCACATAAGAACCACTCTCGACTGTACCCAGATCGGCATGGTATCCCCCTCCAGCGTAACGCCCTCGAGGAGGGTGACTCGTAGTCAATGCGCCAGTGATAGAGAAGCAAATCCCAAGAAAATTCCCCGACTAGGCAAAACTGCGTCTCGTTATGCAGGTATCTCCTTTCGCTAAGCTTCGCTGTGAAATTCTTTGGAAAAAGTTTTTAAAAATAAAGCGTTGGGTAAATGTCTGGATTTGGTCATTGTATTTCAGTATCTAGCACGGAGTCCGAACTAGAGGAACCTGCATCCACCGACCAAGAAGAAGCTGCATCCACCGAGCCGGAATTTATTGTCACCACGCCGACTTTCCCGGAAAGACTGTTCGCACGTAATTGCTATCCTGGCAAACCTCGACTGAACATCTATTCAAAGGCGAGTATCATTGGATCGTTAGTGAAGTTGCT
>NC_027752.1:24733604-24734492 GCF_000695525.1 Brassica oleracea var. oleracea
GGCTGAAATGCGAGCCTGAAAGGGAAAAAGTTGGAAACGGGTCAGAATCTATCGATGCCACACCTGGACGTATGTAGAAAGAGTTGTTTAAAACTGAAGATGAAGACGTGACTGTACCAGATGTTCTTCGTATGCTTGAACAGCCTAGTCTTCCTGAGTGGAAGCGGTTGCCACTAGCTCTCATTGCGCTTGTAGATGGGCTCCTGGTTTGTGGTCACAAACTTCTTCGTGTGACGCCTGCTTACGTCGAGATGCTGGAAGACACCAGATCATTTCTTCAATATCCATGGGGGGGGGAGAGGCATTCGTCAGCACTCTGTCTAGATTGAGACCATCTCAACCTTTTGATCCTTCTAAAATGGATAAATCCCTTTCGGTCATGCGCCTTCGTTTGAAACAGCAGTCAACAGCGTGTTATGGGTTCCCTCTGGCGCTGCAACTTTTTGCTTTTAAAGCTATCCCCTCATTGCTTGAGAAAATTCCTGAACCTAATAAAACCACTTCTTTCTTGCAAGAACCAGAAAGATGCGATTCAACAAATGCACTTCTGAATTTTGAAGACATACTTCTGGTGGAAACCCAAACTGAGGTACAATGCTGTTGTCTATCTTATTTGCAAAACAGAAGTTAAGACGCTCAAACTTTGTGTACTTATGAATGTTTGTGTTCTTTGTTTGAGGTTATTGTTACGTATTCAATCCCAGATGAAGGTGGGGACCCAAAGTGGAAGAAAGAAGTAATGGATCCCCAAATAGATAACTTAGTTCGTCGAATGCGGGAAGGGCACGAGTTCAAAGCAACAGACTTTAGAGGAGGTGATTCATCCCTTCCACCTCTGAAGCCAGCCGAAAAGGCTGAAGGTGTTGGTGTCAAAAAGAAGTGTCAAAA
>NC_027752.1:24736113-24736649 GCF_000695525.1 Brassica oleracea var. oleracea
AAAGGTGGACATATTCCGTCAGAAATACGCGATGGATACCTATGAAGAATTTATTGGAAACGCAAAAGTTCAAAACGATGGTTGAAGACGTGTATACTGTCTGCTTCATTTCGTTTGTTAAACCGAATTGTTAACGGTTATTGTATCTTTTCATTCATCCAGACACTATAATTCAAACAGATTAGTTTATCTTTGAAGTTTTTATATCGTATTTCTTATATATTTAGGGTTTAGGGTTTAGGGTTTAGTGTTTAGGGTTTAGGGTTATTAGAGTATAATATCCATGCAAGATCTCACCATAGTGTGTTAGTTATTTGTTTCAAAGGAAAACAATTTCAGAAGTAGTTGGTGTTTTTACTGTTTCATTTAATAAGTATTAGTGTAAAATTTAAAAATTGATTGGAATAACTATTTCTCTGAGTGTTAGGTACAAAATGTGGGAGAGGACAATAACTTTCCTAGTAACTCATAAAACTCCTTTGTTTATTTCTTTATTCTATATATACATATTCAATGCTTCTGATAAACATCTCCAA
>NC_027752.1:24736796-24736880 GCF_000695525.1 Brassica oleracea var. oleracea
CTTAAGGAAGTGTAATGTTCAGCCAATGGTCACCTTTGCAACATGTCGAATCTGCACTGGTGGTCAGTTTCGAGAGTTTTTCAC
>NC_027752.1:24736966-24737263 GCF_000695525.1 Brassica oleracea var. oleracea
TTGCAACCAAATGTCCCAAATCATGATTTATCAACTTTAGCAGTCGGCATTTTCAACGTGTGTATTGGCAATGACAAGGAAGCCAGTAAACTGTTTCAGCAGTTCGAAGCTAATCACCCTTCGCTCGGATGCGATAGTTGGACTGGGAGCTGATCTAGAGTGGTGATTGATATCATTTTGAGCGCCATACATGAACAGATATGGTGCATCTTTCAAATTTCCGGATGATGAGGTAATCAAGTCACCAAGCTGCCTTTATGGCCATGATTACACAGTCGATTTTGAAGGTTCTTGTAA
>NC_027752.1:24738345-24738796 GCF_000695525.1 Brassica oleracea var. oleracea
TGAGTAAAGATAAATATTAATGGAATTATGAATAGAGATGTCAATTGGGCTGTCCATGTCCAATGGGTATGTCCTTTGGACAAAGCAGTTTATTGGACATTAATCTTAAGTCCAAATTGTACCTAGTCCAAATTGTCCAAACACAAAAAAAGACCATTCCAAAACAGACCCTTCCAAATAGAACCATAAACCATTCCAAATTGGACGTCCATGTCCAAATGGTTTTAGCCCATCTAATTTGGACTTAATAGGTTTCAGTCCATTTGACATCCCTAGTTATGAATGTTACGTAATAAAAACGAGTAATTAATGGAATTATTCGTAGACCTGAAGTATTCGAATACCGTCAGTATACGTAGACCTTAAGTATTCGAATACCGTCAGTATTCGAATACCGTCAGTATTCGTATACCTTCAGTATTCGTATACCGTCAGTATTTTCCTATACCGC
>NC_027752.1:24739033-24739698 GCF_000695525.1 Brassica oleracea var. oleracea
TCAACATAATTACAAAAAACAATAAAATTCAAAATATTTAATAATATTAAAAGAGGAGGAGGTTCCTAGTCGGAGTCGGAGGTGCTGGAGTCGGTGCCGGAGCTGTCTGGATAGTTGTCCATCCTGAACTGCCCAGAACTCAATGTGTCGTCGGTCCAGTCGGAAGCGTCGTCATCCACGTCCGTGTCCATCTGCATCCACTCCCAGTAGTCACCTTCTTCATCGTCCTTTAACCCCGTCTCTTCTACGCCGGGGTATCCATAACCCTCATCCTCCGGGTCACCTTTTCTCTCCGCCTTGCGAGCACGTTTGCTACTGCGGTGATCGGGGCTTGTGCGGCGGCGTTTGCGAGGGCTGGATGGAGGTGTTTCCTTTAACCCCCCCTCGACTTCCTCCGCCTCCTCGAACAGGGCCTCGAGTGTGGTGAACTCCTCAGTTTCCAGACCGTCGCGGATCTCTTCCTTCAAACCGGCCTTGGCCAACAGGGTCAACTGCTGCTCGGTGCGTTCGCCGACTATAGGCAAACTGTAAAAGAATCGTTTGTATTTTGTGACGGTCATTTTGCCCTGGCTGATATCAGACACCATTTTTGGAATGAAAGTGTTTTGCAGAGAAAGGGATTTGCAGAGAATGTGTTTAGAAAGATGAAAAAGATATTAAATGAC
>NC_027752.1:24739798-24740714 GCF_000695525.1 Brassica oleracea var. oleracea
TACAAAACATTTTTAATATCTATAAAACTTTTTTTGTGATTAAAACCAATTATTTGGGATTTTGGTTTTAAAAATATATATATATTTAGATTATATAAATTTTTTATTTATTAAAACTATTTTTTGTTTATTAGAACTATTTTTATATATTTATTAAACATTTTTAATATCTATAAATCTTTTTAGAATGATTAAAAACTATTATTTGGGATTTTTTATAAAAAAAATAATTTATATATTTCTATATTTATTAAATATATTTTTTTTAATTTACAGGTCTCATGATGATCAGACCCGGCCTCGACAGCGTCGTGGTCGTGGTGGTACGGGGTCAAACATGGTAAGGATGATCGCATATCTTGGTTGGAGACCCAGATGGCGGCTCAACAGGAGGGCTATGAGGCACAGAAGAGGGCTGAACCAGCAAATGATGGAGATGATGCAGAGGATGTAACTAAACGAGGTGTTCCCGGACGTGCCAGACCCGTAGTTTTTTTTTTTCCAAAAAGTCGGAATGTTTTATTTTTATTTGTGAAACTTTGAATATTAATTAATATGATTTCAATTTTAATTTTAATTTTATATTTGCGAATTTAAATTTCAAAAAATTTATTTTTTAAAAAAAATTAATATTTTTTACATTCCGAGGAAATGAAATACCGAGGAAATTCCGAGGAACACTTGATATACTCGATCGATCGATGCGTTTTTGGACATATATCCATCGATCGATCTGTTTATAAAAAACGTTCGGAATATACCGAGGGACATCTTCCTCGGTATATTCCGAACGTTTTTTTATAAACGGATTGAACGATGTATATATGTCCAAAAACGCATCGATCGATGAAGTTCCGAGGAAATATCCCGACGAAGTTCTCCCTCGGTATATTCCGAGGAGATTTCCGACAAACTA
>NC_027752.1:24741271-24751606 GCF_000695525.1 Brassica oleracea var. oleracea
AGCAAAATTAAAAAAAAAAAAAAGAATCTGGTCTATTTAAGAATCACACCGTATAAAAGATATGAAATATTTTTTCTCCTTAATCCAAGAATTTACTAAAATTTTTTAACACGTTACTAAATTTGTTTTAGTAATGCCAATTGGGACTTTGCTTTTACCACTGCTCGTTTTTCTTTTTATTTATCTGATAAAATATTTGACAAACAATTGGTTGACATTACGTTGTAACAAAAAGATTACCGTCTTTTATTGTGAAGCTGAACGTTAATTTAGCGGCACTCAGCTTCCTCAAACAACAGTTAATGAAGTTCAAGTGTTTGACATATGCGCATCACTAAGCTGGGATTAGTTCCATGATGTTTGACATACACATTTCATATATATTGGATATTCACGGCTAACTATCCCTTAAATCTACCATCCTTTGATGAAGTTTCGTTGGGCTCAGTCTCAAACCAGTTAATGCCGCACCCTGATTCTTTGGCTACACGTGTTGCAACCCTACTCCACTCCACTAAACTTTGATCCTAGCAGAGGAGACCTATGAGAAGAGGCATAATCATTGGTCGTTGAAACTTAGTAAACTGATCATTTTGTATTTCAAAATATGACATAAGGGCCAAGAAAAGCTAAGACCATCTTTAACGCGGAACTTTAACAGAGGTTTTAAAGATAAAAACTGATTTAATTAAATGAAAATTAAAACAATAGGCAATTACCGATCCTTAGAAAGGGATTTTGGTAACCGTTTTTAAAGGGAGTTTTTCGAACACGTGTAAGCACTTTTTCTCTCTGTTCTTTCTTTCTCGACTTCTCCTTTGGCGATTGAAACCGGCGTCTCCTCCGGCTTCTATGATCTCCTCACGGCGTCTCTTTTTCTCCATTGAGAATCACAGGTTCGTCCACTTTTAATCTTGTCTTGATCTTGGTCGACTGATTGTGATATCGATGACTTAGGGTTGTGTTCTGTCTTAATTGGTTATCTTCTTAATTAGGGTTTGTAATTCCTGTTCTGGATTTCATCTATCTCTTTGTAAAGATATGAATCTATGGTTTATTTGAGAGAGTTCTGCTTGCTGTAACAAATGTTTGCAAATGAGACATCATGGATATGTTTGATTACAAGTTCTAATCTTGTTGTTGTTTTTTCTGGTTTAGAAGAGATTGAGATGTCAACACTAGCAAAGAAGAGGCTTATGAGGGATTTCAGGAGGTTGCAGCAAGATCCGCAAGCTCCTCCTGCTGGTATCAGTGGGGCTCCTCAAGACAACAACATCTTGCTCTGGAACGCTGTCATCTTCAGGTAGCCAAAAAAAAAACACTTGCTTTCTTTTATGGTAAAACCTATGTGTCTTGTCTAGATTCTAATCATTTGTCATTCTCTGTTTTTAATGGAAACTACAGCCCAGATGATACGCCTAGGGATGGAGTTGAACAGAACTTACAGAACCAATGGAGTCCCATCTATGTATCTCTTTCTTTGTCGACAAAGCCGTTGCTATCACGTTGGATACAAAGGTAACATCTTGTTTTTTTTGTTTGTTTGTGAAGAGAGGCATTGCTAGAAGATACAAGAGTAGGATTTAGGCATTGTTATTGTGTTACATGTAGGTCTGAGTATTGAACTGTTTTGAGTAACACTCAAAGTCCTATGACGAAAGTGAAACATAATAGAAGTTAATCGGTGTCAGTTTGAGGTATGTGTGTGTGTGTGTTATATTTTTAACCGTAGAGTGCCAATCTTCCTTCTATAACAGGTTGATATCATATTTGTTGTATATATTTGTTGTATATGCAAGTCACGAGTAGTATGTTAGGAACATGTTGGTTTTGGTTCTTCTCTTCTTCTCTATATAAAGTTGTGATTCACCAAGCATTTTATTCACAAAGTCTCATTATCTCCTTCTCACCAAACAAGTTTCATTCTCTCTTTCTCTCCAAATAAGTTTTATTATCTCCTTCTCACAAAGTAATCTAAAACACTCTCTTTGATCACAAATATTATTCACAAATGTTTTTTTCAAATTACTCTTGATTATTGTATTAATCTTTATTTTTATGTTGTTTTTTAAATCTATGTTTTAAATGTTATCTTTTAATATGTTTTATTTAATAAATAATTTTATGTTTAAAAAAAAAATCTAAGAACCTTTAACTAAGAAACTTTCATTGGACCACTCAAAATTAGAGTTTCTTAACTAAAATTCTTAGGTTACTTTTATTAATTAAAAAATCATTAAGAAACCCATTAAAGGTTATAGGGATAATCATGCTCTATAAGTTGTGTTTTTGCTTCTGAATAAAAAAATGGCGTTTGTTCTTTATTAATACTTTGTAATTCATTAAAGTGGCAAGATGGATTACCTATTTTCTAATACATCTTTCGTTTTGAATGTGATTTATTTTCTATTGGATAATACAATTTTAAAACCTGAAGTGCAGCACCCAAGGAGCAAAAGACCTTTATTTCCTCGGTTGTAAAAGTTCAAAATAAATATTCAAAATAAATGACTGATATAGTGATGTAGAATTAGAATATTAATAATTAAATTAGAATTTTAACATTAATGACAATTATAAATTTGATAAAAAAATACCACAATATCAGATTGTTTAAGTTTACAAAATGAAACTTTTCCTGGACCAAAGTTTAAAATTAATTAATTACGACAAAATTATATGTAAGGTAACAAACGGCTCTCATAAATTATCATTATCAAACAAAATTTAGGTTGTTCTTATTTCGTGGTACAATACTGTTTCTTTTTTATGAAAATAAATTTCAGCATGTAGAAAAAGAGGTACGGACTAACATGAATAGACAACAAAACCAAGCAAACAAATAGTTGCCATTGGAATTATTTTGCAAGGAATTCATTCATTATTAGTGGAGAGTGTCAGATTTTGAAATGTAAAATGCATGACATAATTCGGCGTATGTAGTTCGTACAAAAGAATAATAAATCAAAGCTTATTCAGACGGTTACCAAATATGGTATTCACGATCAAAGCTTGATCTTAACATTCATACAAGAAAAGAATAAACCAAAGCCATTTGATGGTACTACAAAGGCAATGCTATTTCTGTAGGTAAAAATAACCGCTGAACTCTACTTAAATCCCACCATTATGTCTTCTTGCCAAGATAAAAGCATGAATTTTGTTTCGTGTTTACCCAAGATTTTTGATGAATCATCACTCCGTTCTTGTATTTCAACATGTACAAACCAGTTAACCCTAATTAAAACCCCTTACCAATCCTTAAGTTTTAGTTTCAGCAATGACAATTTGACTTTTGATACAATAGGCTACAGATGTTCGGTACAACTTGTAATAGTGTTTGAAGCATGGTTGTGAAATGTGTCCAGAGTGCTCTTCTGTTGCATCTGTGGAGTTAACAGAGACAAGAAACAATGCAACAATACAAGAAACAATTACAGCAATCGTTAGATATGTGGAAATAATGGAGAAAGGATTCTTCGGGTTGAAGAGTGGAGGTAAAAGCTTGGGAAGTCTAATGCTGCAACTAATTGCTATTATTTATGGAGAACATGCGGTAACAGGAAAGCTCCGGAAACATATATGGAGGTAAAACCTTCAATTCATCCTCTTAAAGGCAAGAAGAATGCTCATCTTCTACATACCATGTTCAATCAACCAGTGCTCATGGTATTGTGGTTACTCTCAAACACACCACATGAGGGATGATGATATTTCTTGGAATTGTCAAAGGTTGGGAATACCTCTGAAAATTCCACATCTTAATGCTATTAGGTGAGTTCAAAATCCTGATGTTATTCTTCTCGTATAAATCATGATTTTTATGAAATATTTCCATGGTATAAGTCCTTATTTAGAGTCTTTATATTATTTTCGAGTTGGTTTTAGAACTTTTGCAGGTTCAAGTACGATTTGAAGCATTTTGAAGATTCTAGAGATATTTGGATCATGAAGAGAACTGATGCTGAAAAGTTAAAGTCGGAGTCGATCTGTCACTACGGTGTCGATCGACACTCAGTTTGGTATCGGCCGACACCCGTCTCAAGTTAACAAACTGACATGCTTTAATGATGTTTGAAGAATTATACAAAACCCAAAAGTTTTCCTTATTTGAAGAGAAGCTTCTAATCGTGTTTTTACCTATATTAGGTTTTCTTAAGCAACTTTTTAGGCGACCCCAAATTAAATTTTAGAGAGATTTGAAGAGAAAGATCAGCACTCATTCAGAGATTGATTTGAAACTTCAGAAATTTTATTTTATCTTAATACAATTTATCCAGACTTCATTTATGCGTTCTTTGATCTTGTCTGAGTAATCACCCTTATAGATATAAAGGTTTCTAAGATTTAGGATTAATTGCTAAGTTGATAGAATTGCTACGGGTATCTATAGAATTCTTAGTAACTGATTGATCTTAATGTTGAGTTCTAGAGTAATTAAATAGAATCCTGATTACATGATAATTGATAGATGCAACAGCATAATGATTACCTGAAATTATCTTTGATTAGCTAAATAACTAATCGCAAAGAGATATGATTTAGGGATTTAGTGTACTTATCCGAGTTTTCTTAATGCTTTATTTAGTTTATGAATTTGCAAAGAGATTTGGAATTCTAGTATCTAGACATAGATAGTGTCTGCAACTAGAGCTAATTCATTTGATAATCATAATCTGAGTTCAAGAACCGTTCTTCATCAACCCATAACATTCTATAACTTGCAATTCTGACTTACCTGTTTGAATTTCCCGAATCTAGCTTAGTCTTAAATTCAAGAATATTGTGTGAAACATACAGTCTCTGTGGATTTGATCCCTAAGTGTTATATCGCACTCTGAAATTGAAGAGTAGCTCACTGGTAAATTTGAGCATATCAAATTTTGGTGTTGTTTACGTGGACTCTAATCACCATTAGTCTAGGTGTTTTTGACTATATTTTTCTTTTTAGTTTACTTACTTTCTTTTCTTGTGTTTCAAGTGCATGCATCACAATACTAGAAGCAACAAGGAAAAAGAGCTTTTGACCCTGTTCAACCAGGAACTGTCGGAGTTGGAACATACAAACCGCACATACAAGAAAAGAGTATCGAGTGACACCCCTCAAGCATCACACGACACCATTTCTGCATAAGCATCGACCAACACTACTCAAGAATTGAAGTAGACTATATCATTTTTTTATTTTAGTAAACTATGTATCATTTTAATAAATGATAAACTATGTATCATTTTAATTAATGATATCAAGGGAGAGCACGTAAATATTAGGTTAAAACTCGTCGGGGATAACTGGTAATTCTTGTGGGACTTGGGCTTTAAGTCGGCTGAAACCTAATCTGGTTTCTGCGCGCTTCACCATCGATCGATACCACAGAGTGTGTGTCGATCAATTGTTGCCTTCGCCCGTCGATCGATAGTCGATGGTCAACTTCGGGTCTTTATCATTTTATCTACAAAATGCACCAAAATCACCACTTTCCTCCAAATCACTCCAAAACCAGAAAACATACTAGAAAGACTTCAAAACAACTATAATGTATTTGAAAACACTTATATACCATGGCTAAAAGTGGGTAAAATCCATGGTATATCATATCTGCAATTAGATTAATCAAAACATTTGCACTTATTATATGGAGGTACAAAGATAAGGGGTAACCTGTCAGAGACCCTTTGTGGCCTTATACCTTCTTGCACATTTCCATATATAATAACTAGTGTTATAAATCATGGAGTGGATTGCCATTAACCAGGCCCGGTCCAAGACCGGCCCAATACTTAGAAGATGGAGAGACGGCCGAAGCCCTAGAGAGAGGAGAGAGAGAGCCGACTTTAGGAGAGAGAGAGAGACGGCCACAAAGCTTGGAGAAAAGGAAACCCTTTCATTTTCCTAGTAGATGTAATCTTTCCATTATTATGTATTAGTAATTTTCCTAATCCTAGTGAGTTTAGGTTTTGGATATTTTCCATTTATCTTTATCTTGTAATCCTTATATAAAGGAACCTCTATTGATCATTAAAGACACAGAAATATTCAGTCTCTAAACTCTCTAATTACAACACGTTATCAGCACGATAGACTCCAAAACCCTGAGACAAAACCTAACCTAAAATCCGTCACACATAAACCCTAAATCAGGCGCAAATTAAGATCGATATATCTCTCAAACCCTGAGGAACCAGACGACGAGCCACATATCAAATTGAATCTCTTGACGAGACGAATCCATCAGCGCAAACCGTTTGTCGATCCGATCTCAGACGCACTCTCACTCGCAGGAACAATACGCGGCGCCGTAAACCATCAGCGCAAACCGTTCGTCGATCCGATCTCAGACGCGTCCACACTCGCAGAAGCAATATGCGGCGCCGTCTTGGTCTTTTGGAACCCTAATCCGAACCAACAAGATTTTCTAGCCAAATTCAAATCCTGTGAAAGATAAGTTTATCATACCTTAGTTGTTTTATGATATCTTGTTCAAATTATGGTGTTCATGTAATCTAATACTCCTTGTTTTTATTTCCTGAGCTGAGAGGAGTTGGTGCAAAGATTTAATCCCGAAGAACCCTAACTTGTTCTTGCTTCCGTTCCAGCTTGCAAACACCTGATCAGCTAAAGCCCTTAAGCGTTCCTTATCCTAGACATTCGTAGTTTCATGTTCACAACAGAGCCAGCCCACGTTCGCATCACAGCCAACTTGAAATTCAGATCAGCCGCTTGCAAAGGCAGCAGCTCGCGAACTAGATAAGAAGAAGACGCGTCCCGATCGCGTCTGACTACCTCAGCACACATCCGTGACCGGACACAAGACCGTTCCAGACAGCTCGCGTCTCGTCCCATCTTGCGACCCGATAAAGGAGCCAGCTCGCGTCCGTGTGCAACTAGAGGTTCATCTGATCTTTGGTGGTCCGGTTCAGACCTGCAAAAACAAAGGTACAGACTTAATCTAAGAACATGAATCGAACCTTGTTGTTTTGTAAAGATTGAAACCATAAAAGATAATCTCTAAAACTAAAAGCCATAGGTTAAATAGATCAATCCCCTATGAGTAAATCGAAGCTCTATAAGTTCGATCTAAAACCTAAAAACGAGATTGATCCATTGATCAATTAAAATCAGAACCTTAAAGGTTTTTGAATCTCAAATCAAATCCCCTTGATCAAAGATCAAAGTTTTCGAAATCCCCTAAAACCCTAATTTTGGAAAATTGGTTTTAATTTGAAACTTGAGTATTTGATTGATCGCTTAGAGCTATGATTAGGATTGTTTTAAAAACTTGAATCTGAATCTTGTTTAAACTGAAACCCTAATCTCGAATTTAAAATCCTAAAGGCTTTGAAACCTTAAACTTTAACGATTGAAAGTTTAATAATGTTTTGAATGAGAGTTAGGTTGCTAGAGTGCTTGATTCTAAAATCTAATATTACCAACCTTGAATACACTTAGATTAATAATCCCGTTTTGTATATGGCCGTGTGGCCTAATACATTGAACATACTTGCGGCCTTGTGCCCTTGATTGATTAAAAGCTGTGTGGCTTAGTGCATATCAAAGTGACCGTGTGGCCTAGTATCCGGATGGTTATATAAACCGGATTGCATCATGATCCGATCCTTAAGATCGTTGTATCTTATAATGGCCGAGAGGTATAAGCATCACAATGCAAAGCCGTATGGCCTAAGCATCAAATATAGACTTATGAAATCATATGCACTGATTATTTAAATTGGTTGCAAGAATTCTAAATCAATGAATTGATTGATAATATGATTTCAGATGCCGAGATTTAATCCCATGGATTATGCCATTCTAAATCTCTCTGGAGATAATTATCTAGAATGGGCAATGAACACTTCAGTTACCCTGAAATCAAAAGGACTCGGAAGGAGTATCATTCAGGGTGATTATGGTGATTATGCAACTAGAAGTGAAAATGTTAAGAGCCATTATGTGCCATCATCTCACTGAGGAACTGAGAAATCAGTATTTACATATTGAGAATCCTCGTGACCTTTGGACAAAATTAAAGTCCAGATACACTATGGTACAAAGGTCAAACATAAATGGATGAGTCTCAGATTCCAAGACTTTGAGACAGTGGCCGAGTTTCACTTTGCCTTGTCCAGAGTCGTGTACCAACTGAGATTATGTGGAGAAGAGGTAACAGATAATGATTGTCTATTCAAGACATACTCCACATTCCATCCAGAAGATTTGTTGTCAAAACATATCTACATAGAAAGAGGTTCTACCACTTACAATGACATGATCTCTCGCCTAACGGTGATTGAGAATGACAAGGTACTAAAGAGGAGCAGTGAGATGAGATATCCTGATACAAATAAAATTGATATGGATCAGGATGAATCCAAGGGAGCCGTGTCCAATATAACTCAAGGAGTGGCCGGCATGTCTATTGACTAAAAGGGA
Source organism: Brassica oleracea var. oleracea (assembly GCF_000695525.1). Taxonomy (NCBI): domain Eukaryota; kingdom Viridiplantae; phylum Streptophyta; class Magnoliopsida; order Brassicales; family Brassicaceae; genus Brassica; species Brassica oleracea. The sequence continues at coordinate 24,749,706 of NC_027752.1, forward strand.
TCTCGACATTTTATTTTAAAGTCCTTGTTTTGTGATTTGCTTTTAACCTACTTGATGGTTCACGATTTTTATATATATATAAAAGAGTTTGTTTTGATATTCATTATATCTTTCCTGATCTTACTTGAACATATGAATATTTTATTGATAAAGAGTTGCCTAAAGGGCATAATATCAAGTAAGAAATTGTGAAAGGAGTATAGTAAACCTAGTAAAGAAACTATGGCTAAGGCATTGCCTATAAGGCATTATACACACCCAATGATATGTGACCCATTAAGTTATAAATGGTTTCAAATAGAAACAATGGGCAAAGAAGGAAACAAGTTCCTTCGGATTTAAAGAAAAAAAAAACGCCTAAGACCTTATAAGAAAGTGGTCGAGACTATACCTATGATCTCTACTGATTTAAACTATGCCAAAGATCAGTATGACGAGAGGCAAGAGCCGTGGTGATCATATTGAGATACACCACGAAAATTATACACTATATGGCATGATAGGATTAGCCATCCTAGTCTCAAACTTGATGCAAAGATTAATATTGAAAAGGCACAAAGAGTTATCCCATAAAAAAATCTCACGTTGTAAAACATGTACACAAAGAGAAACTCATTAAGGCTTTATTGTCCTAAGCACCACGAAATTATAATATGTTCATGAGGGGGAGAGAGGATAAAACCCTAAATCCATGATCACACTACAAATTCGTGAAGCATGGTATAGAACCATGTTATTAACGACTTGGCCGTGACTTGGCCGTATAGTGCAGGCTTGACCGCACACAATCCATTACCTATAAAGGTTCGGCCAAGTAAGTTATTACCTATAAAGGTTTGGCCATGTATAGCCATTATCTATAAGGATGAGATTATAAAGTCTATAAGCTTGGGGACATTATGAATTTACATGTATAGAATGATAATATGCATCATGCCATATAAGTGAGCATAGATATTCTCATCTCAGATTATATACGGGTCATAAAACCAGACATACCCCATCTTAAGAGATTTTGAATAAACCACCATATACATATGTGTGCCGTCTAAGATGGAATCTCAGAAGAGGATTGAGAATATATAAGAATAAGATCTTCTCCACAAATTCAAAGGACCGTGAGCCAAAACATGGGTGATTAAAATAGTGGCCAGGTACGGATTGCATGAAACAAATGAATCCGGATATTCAATATTAAAGGAGAAAGATTATAAGCTAGACAAAGAAAGATTAAAAAGTAAAAAAAATGATAAGAATGGTTTTAACCATCATTGTCTTGGCAAAGATCCTCGGACTAGAGATTATAATTTAAGACATCCAAAGAAATATTATATAAAGCTAGCTAATTGAGAAGCTAATCGAGATGCCAGACATTGACCCGAATAGAAAAGAATGACTAAGTCATAAACCAGCTTAGCACCAAACAAAATTTGATGTCCTTGAAAGAGACACAGTCAAGTTGCTATAGAGTCTATACAAGATAGACCAAGTGTTCCATAAGATAAAGGAATCTCAGATATAAAAATGGTGCATAGAATACAGATCCGAGATTATAAGAGAAACCATACCAGACATTGAGAAAAGGCTGCGCAGCTACACATCTAAGGTACCAAACCATGTAGTCTTGGGACGCCAAGCTACTAGGTAATAAAGGTCCTGGATAATAAGATCTCAAATCTATAGATCATGTCTGGAACATAATGGAACCACATGAAAGTGTCGAAACACACACACATTTGTATAAAGATACATAAAGTTATAGCACTTGAACATAAAGAGATGAACAAGGATCATGAATCCACAAAGAGTACTCATACAATCATAAAAGATCATAGAGATTAGAAAAGATAAAACGTGGAGGTTCAAAGTATCTAAAAGAGAGATGGGCGTATTGGCCATAT